>NC_086444.1:718689345-719289345 GCF_028390025.1 Pseudophryne corroboree
AAAAGTGACCCCCGGCTGTGGCATTATCTGTCCAGCTAGTGGAGCCCGGTGCTGGTTTCAAAAATACGGGGGACCCCTACGCTTTTTGTCCCCCGTATTTTTGGAACCAGGACCAGGCGCAGAGCCCGGTGCTGGTTGCTTAAATATGGGGGAACCCCTGTCAATTTTTTCCCCATATTTTTGCAACCAGGGCCGGCTCAAAGAGCCCGAGGCTGGTTTGGTTTAGGAGGGGGGACCCCACGCATTTTTTTTTTTTAAATTAAAACATTTCCCACCCCTTCCCACTGAAAAACATGCACGGATCTCATGGATCCGTGCATGCCTATACAAACACGGTATAAAAAAGCAGGTCTGTTTTTTTTTAGCACTTTTTCACGATTTGTATTTCATCACAGCAGTGTTTGGCTATTGTCGGCAGTGTTTGTGTTTTGCACTTTTTAGTAAATGACCGATTTCTAGCAAATTGCAGGCGTATTTGACCGATGGTGTATAGATTCGTGATTTTTTCCTAGGACTTCCAAAATATTACGAATGCCCTCATCACTGCCGTGATTTTTGCTTAGTAAATTACCGAGATGACACTTTGAAGAAAAAACGGCATCTCGGTCAAAATCGGGACCTTAGTAAATATACCCCATAGACTTTGGCTAGGCAGTGCAGATGCTATTTTTTTTATTAGATCTGTATTGCTGGGCTGTGTTGTACTTTTAACTTTCATTTTACAGCATCAGATTCAGGAAGTGAAAATCCAGTGAAGTGAATGAGACAGTGAGTGGCCTGATGCAGCTGCTGGCTCTATTCTGTCTGTGTCTGACTCCTCCTTCCTGATGAACTAATCTTTGCCAAAGCTGTGAACTGAACGAACTAGTCACTTTGAAGATTAGTTAATTTTGAACTAATCATTCATGAACTACCCATCACTAGTGTAGAAGTATACAGTGTTTATTCACAGAGGTTGTGTATGGAGGTGGGCGACCCCAGTCTTGTGGAGATGGGGCAGAATGACAAAGGCTGTAGCTGTGATGCAGTTATAACACATACACTAACAGCAGAGATAGCAATACAGGGAGCACAGGGTACGAAAGAGTGTGTTCCCATCACAAAACACATATTTGCCCACTATACCAAGGAAGGGCAACCAGCTGACCCTGACTTAGCCTCTGTAAAGACGCAGATCAGTCAGACAGGTTGGGGAGATAAATCGGGAAGAATTTCTCTTACAAAGGGACATTTAGGTGATGATCCCAATGTCCTAGGTATACCCCAAATGATGTGCAGGGAAACCTGTCAAGAGCATCCTGTAGGAAAAGACGCCCCCACCTCAGGGTGAGGGGCAGGCCACCATATCAGGAAAGGGCACAAGGTGAGATTATGTGGGAGAAGAACATAGTCACCTGTCCCATCGTGAGCATTAATCATGAGAGTACTCCCGTTGGTAATATATTCACCCAAGTAGAGTTGAAAGTACAAGGTGATCATGTGAACAAAATGTGTAAAAATGTGTCTGATGTCGGTCAGAGTAAACTTAATAGATTGTCTGAAGACAATGGGAAACTCCTGAGATGGAGTCTCACCTTGCAGCAGTATACCTTTACCATCCAGCACGGAAAGAGTTCTCAACACACGAATGCAGATGGTTTATCATGGCAAGGTGAACAAGTGGTCAGTAGCGCAGCAATGAGTCGGTGACGTGGGTCACCGGCCCTTGTGCGCCATTTGCCGGGGGAGATGTCATGTTTAAATACAGAAAGGAGGATCACAAATTATATGTAATCTAAGGTATGGTGATTACCTGCAGGAATAATCACCAATAATGTTTTCAAGTGACTGTATCTATATAATTTTGTATTCTTTTAGCCTAGATGTGACAACATGGCTGACAGGCAATATCCTGCATTTGACCTCCATAGGTCCAGGCTGGGGTAGATCTGCAGACCATAAAGTTTGAGATGACATGTGCAATGAACAGACCAGAGGTTATAAATACTGATAAGAGGGAGATGGCCGGATCAATTACCTGATGGAAAGTAAAAGGAGTCCACATGTTTAGATAACTGAGCCAAAACTTCCTGGCTAGTCATAAAGCTGTCCAGGGGTGACAAGGTGCAGATCCTCCCAGACCTCACTCTCTTTGAAGGAGATTTCAATGCCTTTGGGCTACACCCCCTCCCCTTCTCTTGTGCTTCTTTCTATCACCAACAAAATGTAAACCTGGTGTAGGTTTAGTGTCCAGCACGGAAGTGGTTAAAAATCCCAAGGGAGGAGGCCCGATGAAGCTGGAGACTATGGCCCTCATTCCGAGTTGACCGATCGCAAGCTGCTTTTAGCAGCAGTGCACACAATAGGTCGCCGCCCTCTGGGAGTGTTTCTTAGCTTAGCAGAAGTGCGAACGAAAGATTAGCAGAACTGCGCGTGAAAAATGTCATGGCGTTTCTGAGTAGCTCCAGACCTACTCCGATCTTGCGATGAATGCAGTCTGTTTAGTTCCTGGTTTGACGTCACAAACACGCCCTGCGTTCGGCCAGCCACTCCCCCGTTTCTCCAGCCACTCCTGCGTTTTTGCCTAGCACGCCTGCGTTTTTTAGCACACTCCATGAAAACGCTGAGTTGCCGTCCAGAAACACCCACTTCCTTTCAATCATACTACGAACACTCGAGCGACTGAAAAACGTTGCTCGAGTTCGGGTAAAACTACAAAGTTTTGTGTGAAAGTACTTAGTGCATGCGCGCTGCGTACCATGCGCAGAATTGCAGTTTTTTCACTTGATCGCTGCGCTGCGAAAATCGGCAGCGAGTGATCAACTCGGAATGAGGGCCTATATCTGTCCCTCTCATGAAAATAGAAGCTGTGATCTCTTGGGGACGGGTGGTCTTCAGTATGCTGACTGACGGGATCCCGGCGCACAGTATACCGGCGCCGGAATCCCGACAGCCGGCATACCGACACTTATTCTCCCTCGTGGGGGTCCATGACCCCCCTGGAGGGAGAATAAAATAGCGTGGTGTACCGCACCCAGAGCGTGGCGAGCGCAGCGAGCCCGCAAGGGGCTCATTAGCGCTCGTCACACAGTCAGTAAGCCATCAATCGGGCTCCCGGCGCCGGTATGCTGGTCGCCGGGAGCCTGACCGCCGGCATACCATACTGAACCCCTTGGGGACACAGCTGGTACATGCTGGAGATGACCTGAGTTATTCTGTGAAGTCCCCCACGGCAGAAATATCTAAAATTTGTTTGCGTAAGTGAATTAGGGTTTCTTTAAGTTTTATTTTCCTTTTCATTTATTGAGATTGCTGTATTCTGTGTGTGTTTTTAAAATATCATTAATAATCTTTGTAACCTTTTTGTAACCAAAGCTCTGAAGTATTCTTGAAATTAACATCCTAATTTTAGTTCTGATTCTGTTGTTCTTATGAACTCAAAGCCTGTGTGGCTCACGCCTAGCTATTTTTCTAAGTATTGCAGTGTGTGTGTGACAGGTAAAGCTAAAGACGCCTGCAACGTCCGGAATGCATTGAAAAGTCTTTGCTGGTGGCAGCTGAAAGTATTTAAGTAATGCCGTGTTTCAAAAGTGACCGCCGTACGGCGCGTGTGGCAATTCTCAAATTGGCGTATGTGTGCAATTGGCCAGCAGCGTCGTCACAGGCTCCATAGTACCCGATGATGAAGTCCAGCAGAGGGGATAAGGCGCTGACCTGTAGACCCTCCCCCAGCTCCAGGCGCCATCTACAGCAGATGTTCCCGTCCTGGAGCTGCATCTTTCTCTCCCTCACTCCCTGTCAGCGTTTGGGCGCCATTTCACAGAGCTGCGCTGATCCTGGGACTGCTGGGCACTGTCTCCTCTGTAAAGCCGCCTGTCGTCAGCTCTGTGCATTTACAGGACACTTAAGTTGTCACACGCCAGAGGCGGCGTTCGCCGCGCTTACCCCTGCGTGCCTGCTGGTCTGTGTTGCGGCCTCCGCCTTCGGTGGGCCACGGGCTCTGGCGTCTGGCTGGCGCGGCTCCCGGCGGTTCTCCAGGGCAGGGGCGCCGCCATGACACCCAGCATCACGTGGGCGGGGAGCAGGTGACGCCATCAGACTGTTCCGCCAATCCAGCGGTGGCGGGAGATTCAAAGTCAGACGCCGGACAGAGCCTCGGCGCCTGAGTAGCGTCTTTCCCCTGAAGTGGATGCCAGTGCTCTTGTTCCCGGCGAGAATCTCTGAAGCTGTACTCCAGTGTCTCCGGCATTTCCAGGTGCCAGTTCGCTGCATAGGTTCCAGCATTCCTAGCGGCTGGTGTGCCTCTCTGCGTTCCAGTCACCAGTGCTCCTAGGAATCAGCGTGGGCTGCGGGCCCTAATCACCGTTCTCAGTCACCGTTCTCAAGTTCTACGAATCATCAGCGTCTTACACCACTGCACTTAAGTTCTTCAAATCATCAGCATCTCAGTCACCGTTCTCAAGTTCTACAAATCATCAGCGTCTTAAACCACTGCACTTAAGTTCTTCAAATCACCAGCGTCTTAATCTCCGTTCTCAAGTTCTTTAAGTCATCTGTGTCTTTAACCACCGTTTACAAGTTCTTCAAATCATCAGTGTCTTTTAAATATCGCTCACAATTTCTTCAGTCACCAGTATCTTTAACATTGCTCACAAACCCTTCAATGGGCCTGGACATTCCCTCATAAGTTCCCTTTATGCTATATGACTTTGAGTTGTTCTTTTCCTGCAATAAAGCTCTTCAATATTTCACCAAACCTTACTGTCAGAGTACTGTATGAAGAAATCCTATATCAGGTCACCCCTGTTCCGGCCCAGTTGTGGTTCCTCTTCCCAACCATCGGAAGAATCCACGAGTTCACAACACCCTCAATCTAGGTCAGTGACCGTATACTCAGGCCCCATGGACCTGGGAAATCGGAGCCCAGAGGCAAGCACCATGCAGGACCTGGTTTCCCGAGTACAGAGTCAGGAAGCAGCACAGAATCAGGTGATGCATTATCTCCAGGAATTATCTGGCCGGCTGGATCAAATCCAGACTTCTCTGGCTTCAGGGGTTTCAGCTCCAGTTCCAGTATCCGCTCCAGTGGTTGTCTCTAGCAATGTTCTGTCCTTGTCTGGAACCAGGTCACGCCTTCAGCTTCCTACTCCTCCTCGTTATAACGGGAATCCAAAGAATTGCCGTGGTTTCCTCAATCAGTGTGAGGTACATTTCGAACTCCTTTCACATAACTTTCCTACTGATCGGTCTAAAGTGGCATACATTATCTCTTTGCTTGAGGGTTCAGCGTTGGAGTGGGTGTCACCGTTATGAGAGCGATCAGATCCATTGGTTTCTAGTTATACCAACTTCATCACGTCATTCCGAAGGATCTTTGATGAGCCCGGCAGGACGACCGCTGCCTCTGCTGACTTGCTCCGTGTTCGACAAGGCTCTTGTTCAGTGGGACAGTATGTGATTCATTTTCAAACCATAGCTTCAGAACTGTGCTGGAATAATGATGCCCTTTGGGCTGCTTTTTGGAAAGGGCTCTCTGATCGTGTAAAGGACGAGTTGATCACTAGAGATCTGCCAGATTCCTTGGAACAGTTGATCTCACTCTGTGTAAAGGTGGATCTTCGCATGCAGGAACGAGGTGGTGAACGTAGTCTGTCAGATCGGTCAAGATTCCGATCTCTTCCGTCTAAGCAAACAGTTATTCCGAGTCCAGACGAACCCATGCAGATTAATCGGTCTCGGCTGTCCCCAGAAGAACGTCAGCATCGTCGTGAGGGTAGACTCTGCCTCTACTGTGGAGCTGCGGATCATTTTCTCAAGTTTTGCAAGTCTCGCCCGGGAAACGGGCAGTCCTAGCTTGTTCTGGAGAAGTCGAGCTAGGGGTTTCTTCTCAATCTTCTCCGGCAGTGGACTGTTTACTCTCCGTGTCTCTGTTTTCTGAGTCAGTAGTCAAAACCATTAAGGCACTGTTGGACTCAGGGGCTGCGGAGAATTTTATTTCCCTTTCCTGTGCCCAGAATCTGGGTTTACAGTTACGGTCAGTCGAACGACCTATTACGTTGACTGCTATTAATGGTACCCAAATTTCTAATGGTCTGATTTCAAGTTGTACAATGCCAATCAAGCTGCAAGTGGGAGCTTTGCATCAAGAACATCTGGAGTTCCTTGTGATTTGGGAGATGCCTCATGATCTCGTTCTTGGTCTTCCTTGGCTCAAGCTTCACAACCCTCATGTCGACTGGAGGTCAACACAGATAATTTCTTGGAGTCCATTTTGTCATTCAAATTGTCTCACTCCTGTCTACCCGCTCCGTGTATCTTCCAAGTCGGATGAAGGGCTTATTCCAGAGGCTTATCGGGAGTTTTCAGATGTGTTCTCGGAACAGGCGGCTGATCAGTTACCACCGCATAGACCCTGGGACTGTCCTATTGAGCTCATTCCGGGGAAAATGCCACCTCGGGGTCGCACTTATCCTTTATCAGTACCCGAGACTCAAGCTATGTTGGAATATATCAAGTCTAATCTGCAGAAAGGATTCATCCGCCCCTCTACTTCCCCGGCGGGAGCAGGTTTCTTTTTTGTGAAGAAAAAGGACGGAGGCCTGAGGCCATGTATCGACTATCGTGGTCTAAATGATGTCACCATTAAGAATAAGTATCCTTTGCCGCTCATCACGGAGCTTTTTGATAGAGTTCGCGGAGCCCGAATCTTCACCAAGCTCGATTTAAGGGGAGCTTATAATTTGATACGTATCCGACAGGGGGACGAATGGAAGACGGCCTTCAATACTAGGGACGGGCATTATGAGTATATGGTAATGCCGTTCGGCCTCAGCAACGCCCCCGCCGTCTTCCAGGGATTCATTAATGAAATCTTTCGGGATATGTTATACCTAAATGTAGTGGTATATTTGGATGACATTCTGATATTTTCTAAGAATCTCACTGAGCACAGAGTACAGGTTAAAGAGGTACTTCTTCGATTGCGAGAGAACCATCTATACGGCAAGATTTCCAAGTGTACCTTTGAGGTCCCTTCGATTCCATTTCTTGGTTACATCATTTCGGGCACGGAGCTTCGTATGGATCCGGAGAAACTCTGCCATTCGGGACTGGACTCAGCCTCTTTCCTTGAAAGCGGTTGTGACAGGACAGTCCCGTACGAAAGCACTCGCCGCTGTCACGTCCCGTCTCCTGCGCACAGATTGGAAGGTTAGGTCACACGAGGCCTGACCACATAGGGGATTCCCGCTTACCGTCAGTAACCGCCTGTTACTGACTCCACCCACTGCGCTGTGGGCGGGTTTATGCTGCCACCACCAAACTCCTAACCTGCCGTGGCGTTTGGAACCACGGTTCTGCTCTGTATGTGCCGACGCACTGCCTTACCACACCTGTGTGGTGTTGACGAATCCCCACTAGCCACTTGCTAGGCCTCTACCGGTAGCTGGCGGAAGGCGGAACTTGGAGACGTTAGGTGCTTCCCTGGACAGCCGGAGGACGGGGCTATGGTTGGCATAACCCTGTAGGTCACAAGATGAAGCAATCTTCTTGAGGCAATGATGTTTTATTTGCTCAATAGTTCTAAAGAGAACTCTTCCCTATTGCTAGGGGCAACAGCATACAGCAAGATGTTCCAGCAGAATAAGATGGTACAACTACAAATCTGGAGGCACGCAGGTCTCCTTTTTATGTCAATTTTCCACACAGTATCACAGGGGGGTAAGCTCTCCCTGTCTTCTCCAACCAATCAGGTTATTTTACAAAATACCAATAAATCAAATTTTACAAGGATATAAGTGCAATAAAACAATATCCTCCTTCCTGTGACACAGACGTTTGGTATCAGATTAACATTCACTATTGATAAATTTATCACATAGCTTCAAAATACAAATGTTTCTGTCCCATTCACATCTCCAGGCAAGCCCAGATCCCCCGTGATTAGCATCTCTCTCTAAGGAACTTACACATCAAAAGGTATTGTCCTTCACACCTCTCTGCTAGGACAGGGCCATTAGCATGCCACTTCCTATTTCCAGAGGATAAGAGATGATTATTCAGACATCTATGAGAGTAAGTGCATTTTCCTCTTTAAATATACAGATGACCACATCTTGAATATAAAATAAATACAGTTAAACATGCAATCCTACAATTATGCACAGAGCACTACATATGACATGTTAAAACACATCATTAAACAAACTTTTAAACAGTCCGCGCCCAGCGCCGTAAGTACGTTTAACAGTGACGCCAAGCGCCTATTGTCCGCAACATGGCGTCGGGCACTAGGGGTTAACCCCTTCAGTGCCGCGGCGGCCATTTTCCACGTGGCTGAGGCCTCTCCGGCCACAGCGGTGCAACGATTTCTGGGGTTTGCAAATTACTACCGGAAATTCATAAAGGGTTTCTCTACCATTGTGGCGCCTATTACTGCCCTAACCAAGAAGGGGGCTGACCCAAGCCATTGGTCCTCTGAAGCTGTAGCAGCGTTTGCTCAGTTGAAGGCAGCCTTTATGACCGCTCCGGTACTTCAGCAACCAGACTTTTTAAAACCATTCTTTTTGGAGGTTGATGCTTCTACGGTAGGCATTGGTGCCGTGCTTTCGCAGTACGCTCCAGATGGGAAGTTACATCCATGTGGTTTCCATTCTCGCAAGTTCTCTCCTGCTTAACGAAATTACACCATTAGAGACAAAGAGCTTTTGGCAATAAAATCTGCCTTGGAAGAATGGAGATATCTTTTGGAAGGTGCTAAACACCTAATTACGATTTTCACTAATCACAAGAATTTGCTGTATCTCAAGACGGCCCAGTGCTTGAATCCCCGTCAAGCTAGATGGGCGCTCTTCTTTGCCCGATTTTCGTTTGTCATTAAGTACCGGGCTGGAACTTTTAACACCAAGGCTGATGCCCTATCCCGTTCCTTAACGGCTTCGGATGAGGAGAATTCCGTTGAAAAGGCTTTGATTCTCAGTCCAGTTTCTATTTCAGCGGCTCCCACCGCGTTGGGCCCTCCTCCTGGAAGAATGTCTCTGCCAGCTAAATTTCGACCAAGATTGTTGCAGTGGGCTCACGTTTCCAAGTTTTCCGGTCATCCTGGAGTTCAAAAGATGTGGGAATTTCTACGAAGATCTTACTGGTGGGACACTATGAAGAAGGATTTCAAGATTATGTCAACTCGTGTCCTCAATGTGCTCAGCACAAAATCTTCGTCTGCCTCCTGCGGGGTTGCTGCACCCATTGTCCATTCCTAAGAGGCCTTGGACCCATATCTCTATGGACTTTGTTACTGAACTGCCCCTTTCTAAGGGTCATAACACCGTCTGGGTAATTATTGACCATTTCTCTAAGATGGCACATTTTGTTCCGTTGACCGGGTTACCATCAGCTTCTAAGTTGGCTTTGTTATTTATCCGGGAACACATCCGCCTGCACAGGTTACCTCTGGAAATAGTCTCTGACTGGGGGGTACAGTTTACTGCAAGATTCTGGAGAGCCCTCTGTACGGCCTTACAAATAAAACTCAAGTTTTCATCCGGTTACCATCCACAAACCAATGGGCAAACTGAACTCAATCAAGATTTAGAGACTTTTCTCTGTGTTTATCTCTTCCCCTCGCAAGATAATTGGGTGGAGCTGTTGCCTTGGGCCGAGTTTGCCCATAATCATCTATACCACTCTTCAACTGGTGAGTCTCCATTTTTTATTAATTATGGATTTCATCCCCAAGTTCCAGAATTACCTATTTGTCCTCCGGAAGAAGTTCCTGCTCCAGCCTCTACTCTCCGGCACTTCAGTCAAATCTGGAGTCGAGTTCATGCTAACCTCAAGAGAGTCTCCGGACGCTATAAGTTCTTTGCGGATAGGAAGCGACGGGCAGCTCCTCAATACAAGGTTGGTGACAGGGTATGGCTCTCTACCCGCAATCTCCGTTTAAAGGTGCCCACTATGAAGTTCGCTCCGAGGTTCATTGGTCCTTACCCCGTGTTACAAGTCCTGAATCCGGTTGTCTGCAAATTGGGATTGCCTTCCCATCTCCGGATACCAAATTCCTTTCATGTCTCTCTTCTTTGCCCTCTTGTTTTGAACCGGTTTCATTCCAAGTCCCCAAGGCCAACCTCTGCAGAGGCTGAAGATGGTACGGACTTTGAAATCAAAGCTATTCTTGACTCTCGCTATCTTCAGAAGAATCTACAGTATTTGGTGGAATGGAAAGGTTTTGGCCCCGAGGAGAGGAGCTGGGTCAAGGCTACTGAAGTTACGGCTCCCCGACTGGTGCGGATCTTCCATTCCAGACATCCAACAAAACCTGGAAAGTGTCCAGGGGCCACTCCTGGAGGACGGGGTACTGTCACATGCCAGAGGCGACGTTCGCCACGCTTACCCCTGCGTGCCTGCTGGTCTGTGTTGCGGCCTCCGCCTTCGGTGGGCCACGGGCTCTGGCGTCTGACTGGCGCGGCTCCCGGCAGTTCTCCAGGGCAGGGGCACCGCCATGACACCCGGCATCACGTGGGCGGGGAGCAGGTGACGTCATCAGACTGTTCCGCCAATCCAGCGGTGGTGGGAGATTCAAAGTCAGACGCCGGACAGAGCCTCGGCGCCTGAGTAGCGTCTTTCCCCTGAAGTGGATGCCAGCGCTCTTGTTCCCGGCGAGAATCTCTGAAGCTGTACTCCAGTGTCTCCGGCATTTCCAGGTGCCAGTTCGCTGCATAGGTTCCAGCGTTCCTAGTGGCTGGTGTGCCTCTCTGTGTTCCAGTCACCAGTGCTCCTAGGAATCAGCGTGGGCTGCGGCCCCTAATCACCGTTCTCAGTCACCGTTCTCAAGTTCTACGAATCATCAGCGTCTTACACCACTGCACTTAAGTTCTTCAAATCATCAGCATCTCAGTCACCATTCTCAAGTTCTACAAATCATCAGCGTCTTAAACCACTGCACTTAAGTTCTTCAAATCACCAGCGTCTTAATCTCCGTTCTCAAGTTCTTTAAGTCATCTGTGTCTTTAACCACCGTTTACAAGTTCTTCAAATCATCAGTGTCTTTTAAACATTGCTCACAATTTCTTCAGTCACCAGTATCTTTAACATTGCTCACAAACCCTTCAATGGGCCTGGACATTCCCTCATAAGTTCCCTTTATGCTATATGACTTTGAGTTGTTCTTTTCCTGCAATAAAGCTCTTCAATATTTCACCAAACCTTACGGTCCGAGTCCTGTATGAAGAAATCCTATATCAGGTCACCCCTGTTCCGGCCCAGTTGTGGTTCCTCTTCCCAACCATCGGAAGAATCCCCGAGTTCACAACACCCTCAATCTAGGTCAGTGACATAAGTATTCTACATAACGTTTAGACAGCGTTAGTTAAGAACAAGTGCACTACTATATGAATATTTAGTACAAGTGTTCTGTGATATACATCCAATGTTTACTGTGCATTGTTATATCTGTATACATATCTATCTATCTCTCTGTCTGTCTATCTATCTATCTATCTATAATCTATATATATATATATATATATATATATATATATACACTGCTCAAAAAAATAAAGGGAACACCAAAATAACACATCCTAGATCTGAATGAATTAAATATTCTTATTAAATACTTTGTTCTTTACATAGTTGAATGTGCTGACAACAAAATCACACGAAAATTATCAATTGAAATCAAATTTATTAACCCATGGAGGTCTGGATTTGGAGTCACACTCAAAATTAAAGTGGAAAAACACACTACAGGCTGATCCAACTTTGATGTAATGTCCTTAAAACAAGTCAAAATGAGGCTCAGTAGTGTGTGTGGCCTCCATGTGCCTGTATGACCTCCCTACAACGCCTGGGCATGCTCCTGATGAGGTGGCGGATGGTCTCCTGAGGGATCTCCTCCCAGACCTGGACTACAGCATCCACCAACTCCTGGACAGTCTGTGGTGCAACGTGGCGTTGGTGGATGGAACGAGACATGATGTCCCAGATGTGCTCAATTGGATTCAGGTCTGGGGAACGGGCGGGCCAGTCCATAGCATCAATGCCTTCGTCTTGCAGGAACTGCTGACACACTCCAACCACATGAGGTCTAGCATTGTCTTGCATTAGGAGGAACCCAGGGCCAACCGCACCAGCATATGGTCTCACAAGGGGTCTGAGGATCTCATCTCGGTACCTAATGGCAGTCAGGCTACCTCTGGTGAGCACATGGAGGGCTGTGCGGGCCCCCAAAGAAATGCCACCCCACACCATTACTGACCCACTGCCAAACCGGTCATGCTGGAGGATGTTGCAGGCAGCAGAACGTTCTCCTTGGCGTCTCCAGACTCTGTCACGTCTGTCACATGTGCTCAGTGAGAACCTGCTTTTATCTGTGAAGCTGCTTTCATCGCCAGTGGCGAATTTGGCAATCTTGGTGTTCTCTGGCAAATGCCAAACGTCCTGCACGGTGTTGGGCTGTAAGCACAACCCCCACCTGTGGACGTCGGGCCCTCATACCACCCTCATGGAGTCTGTTTCTGAACGTTTGAGTAGACACATGCACATTTGTGGCTTGCTGGAGTTCATTTTGCAGGGCTCTGGCAGTGCTCCTCCTGTTCCTCCTTGCACAAAGGCGGAGGTAGCGGTCCTGCTGCTGGGTTGTTGCCCTCCTACGGCCTCCTCCACGTCTCCTGATGTACTGGCCTGTCTCCTGGTAGCGCCTCCATGCTCTGGACACTACGCTGACAGACACAGCAAACCTTCTTGCCACAGCTCGCATTGATGTGCCATCCTGGATGAGCTGCACTACCTGAGCCACTTGTGTGGGTTGTAGACTCTGTCTCATGCTACCTGTTATGAGCCACGGCTGTGGCTCATTCCTGTTTTGCATTTTGGTTCTGTATTTTATGTTATACTTCTGTTTATGTTCCCCGTGGGTATCATGGGGTGCTCGGAGCTCACCCTTAAGGAGGGGATACTGTTATGAACCACAGGTAGTGGTTCATTTCTATTTTATGTTTATTAAGTTGTCTTGCATGCCAGGATTTCCTGTTGCTCTGTTTTAGTATGCTCTTGTCTGCTGCCGCTGGTTAGTCTGTGTAATTGCAGCTTGTTCCATGTGTTCAGCCTCACCTGGCTGCTAATTGCATCTTGTCAGTTGGAATCATGCAATAGGCCAGCTGCTCTGGATTATTAATTAGGCCTCTCTGTTATATGCTGGCTGATTGCAGTTCACAGACGCTGGTGATATTCCTGGGTTTTCAGTCTGCTTGAGTTCTGAGCTTGGTTCCTGCTAGTTCCTGAGCTTCCTGTGTCAGTCCCTGTGTCGATTCCTATGTCTGATCCCGTGTCCTGCCGTGAGGCGTTCCTGTCCTGAGGTCCAGTACCTTTGCCTGTGCAAGTTTCTGGCTTCTTGGTGTCCACCGGTCTGTCGTTTGGGATTCTGCCTGTCCTCCAGTTCTGAGAGTCTGTGTCAGCAGCATTGGGAGTTCCTGTCCGTTTGCCAGTATTCGTACCGGTTCCGTGAGTAGCGGCACGGCCGCGTCCGTTGGCGTAGGCCGCTGTATTCCCTTATTATTTCTGTCACTGGTGTTTTGCAGAGGGTTCTGCTTATGCTGTCACCGCCGGTACACGAGTATTGTGTCGGTGTGTGGTCAGCATTTCCTTTGTTGTTCTTTTCCTTTGGCGGCAAGCCGCACATACTTTGGTTTTAGGTTTGTTAGTAGCCCCTGGCCTTGTTGTTTAGTCAGAGGGCCCCTTGTTATCACCCTGTCTCGGTTCACTCTTTGTCTCTCATTAAGACCTGAGGGGGCATCGAAGTTGGGCAGACGTAATCCGCCCTTCAAACGCGGCTGCCATGGGCTCAAGCAACCATAGTCTCGCAAGAGTGTACTGATAGCACGGGTGAGACAACGGAGATAGGGCGCCAGGGGCTATTCCCTTTCCATTCCCCTTTCCCAGCATTCCGTCCTGGTGCTCTGGACTCGCTTCATAACATCTCCCTTGTTCTGAGCACCAGGAACCTAACATTATCACCAGCCATACCACAAAAAAGAAATAAAACTTTTTTTTCTTTTTTGGCCCAGTCCAGTGTCTAGTCTAGAATCCAGTCCTGTCTAGATTTCAGTGTGTTAGAATCCAGTCCTGTCTAGATTTCAGTGTGTTAGAATCCAGTCCGGTGTTAGAATCCAGTCCGGTGTTAGAATCCAGTCCGGTGTTAGAATCCAGTCTTGTCTAGAATCCGGTGTTTAGAATCCAGTCCAGTGTTTAGAATCCAGTCCGGTGTTTAAAAAAAAAAAAAAAAAAGTCTTGTTTTGTTTAGCAAAATTTAGTCTTGCCTTGCCTTGCCTTGTCTTGTCTTGTCTAGTTTTAAATCCTCCTATGTCTACTATGCAAGCCCTGCAGGCATCTCTCGCAGCTCTGAACTCTGTATTCAGTGCTTTGAGACCAGAGCGACTAGAAGTTTTGCAGCAATCCCTAAAGCAACTGCAAAACCTTCTGACTAAAATCTTGCTCATTTTGCCAGAAGTCGTTGAGAGTACATCTATCTCTAAAGAGACTCTTGCTCACAGTATGGTGACAAGAGAATCCTCTGGTCTAATTGAAGAGAAAAGGTTTAAAAGTTTTCTGCGGCCCAGGCTCTCAGAAGAGGAGCGCCTGCGTCGCAGAAACTTAAACTTATGCCTATATTGTGGGGGTTTAGGCCATTATCTGCAGACCTGTGAGTTGCGCAAGCCAAAGTGTGGTGACGAGTCTTGCCCTCTGGCCAAGTTGAGTCATGATACAAGACCTACTCCTGTCTCTACTGTGGCAGAGGCACTTGTCACACAACCCACACAAAAAAGCTCTCTGTCCTATAATTGGGGTCCTTGGGCAAGGGAGCCCCATTATAGATTCAGGAATCAAAAGAGAATGTTTCTCTCCTCTCTTGAGGTTCCTGTGGAAGCGGAGTTGCAAGTCTCTGGAGTGATGCCTGATGCCCAGGTTCCTGGAGTGGTGCCCGATGCCCAGGGTCCTGGAGTGGTGCCCGATGCCCAGGGTCCTGGAGTGGTGCCCGATGCCCAGGGTCCTGGAGTGGTGCCCGTAGCCCAGGGTCCTGGAGTGGTGCCCGTAGCCCAGGGTCCTGGAGTGGTGCCCGATGCCCAGAGTGCTGGAGCGGTACCCGATGCCCAGAGTGCTGGAGCGGTACCCGATGCCCAGAGTGCTGGAGCGGTACCTGATGCCCAGAGTGCTGGAGCGGTACCCGATGCCCTAGCTTATAGAGGGACATCAAATATTATAGTTCAGGTGTCCATACCGGAAGGGGTCTCAGAAGCTGTCACCCCAGGTAGGGACTTGAAAAGCGCAACCCAAGAAAGGGTCTCTAAAACCATAGTTCTTGAAGGGAACTCGAGAAGCAAAACCCCAGAAGGGATCTTTGAAGTAATATCCCCAAGTGGGGTCTCGAGAGACGCAGCCCCAAAGAAGGGTCTAGAAGTCGCTTCCCCAGGAAAGAACTTAAGAAGCATAGCATTAGTGGAGGATCTGAAAGTTATTGCTTCAGCAAAAGTCCCGGAAGTCATAGTCCCGGGAGAACTTTCGATAATTATCGACTCAGAGAGGGAGGCCGATGGCCCGATCCCAGTCAGGGACGCCAACGGCCCGGTCCCAGTAAAAGAATCCGAGGTGCTGGCCCCGGCGGGGTTCCCGGAGGCCACTGCCCCGGCGGGGTTCCCGGAGGCCACTGCCCCGGCGGGGTTCCCGGAGGCCACTGCCCCGGCGGGGTTCCCGGAGGCCACTGCCCCGGGTGGGGTTCAGAAAGTCACTGCCCCGGGTGGGGTTCAGAAAGTCTCAGCCCCGGGTGGGGTTCAGAGAGTCTCAGCCTCGAGTAAGGTCAATAGTGACCAGGTCCTAGCAAAGCACTCCAGTCAGTCAGATGAGAAGGAAACAGATCCTGACTCTGATATCTCAACATCCATAATCTTTGATGGGGACTTAGCCCAATTTCTGGCGCTTTACAAACACTATTACATTATTATGTTGTCTAGACCATTTCTGGGCATCACTCCAGAGAACCTTGTGCTCTATCTGATTTATTCTTTTAGAGGAGAGCCTTTTGAGTGGGCGACCAGCTTAATGAAAGCTGAAGATCCCATTCTTCAGGATCCCCCAGCATTCAGTGATGCAATTATTAAAAGATATGGTTCCAAAGAAATTGATTCAGGTTCATCTAGGTCAGCCGTCTTGTCTTCTGAGATTCCACCAAATACTGTAAACTCGGCACAAGAGTCCCAGCCCGTTGTTTTGACTGCAGGATGTGCTTTTCTGACTTCTTCTTCTTCTAATAATAGTACTTTGCCAGAAAGTTCAGCTCCCAAGGGTAAGAAACCTGTCTCTGATTTGAACGCAGCCTTGTTGGGTGGTACCATCAGTTCAGACAATGTTTGGGGAATTACCTTGGTCAGACCTAAAGAGCTTTGTAAAAAGAAGAAGAAGAAAAAGAAATAATTTTTGACTCTTGCCTTGATAAAAAAAAAAAAAAAAGATTTTTTTTCCTTATCTTGTGTCCAGTGGCCACCGTCAGGGGGAGGGCACTGTTACAAGCTGTGGTTGCAGCTTGTTTCTGTTTTCGTATCTGTTTGACCAATGTGTCAGGTTTTTTTTTTTTTTGTATCCCTTGTTCTGGATAGTCTGAATTTTGGGGTCTTTTGACCCCTCCTCAAGAGGGGGGTAATGTTATGAGCCACGGCTGTGGCTCATTCCTGTTTTGCATTTTGGTTCTGTATTTTATGTTATACTTCTGTTTATGTTCCCCGTGGGTATCATGGGGTGCTCGGAGCTCACCCTTAAGGAGGGGATACTGTTATGAACCACAGGTAGTGGTTCATTTCTATTTTATGTTTATTAAGTTGTCTTGCATGCCAGGATTTCCTGTTGCTCTGTTTTAGTATGCTCTTGTCTGCTGCCGCTGGTTAGTCTGTGTAATTGCAGCTTGTTCCATGTGTTCAGCCTCACCTGGCTGCTAATTGCATCTTGTCAGTTGGAATCATGCAATAGGCCAGCTGCTCTGGATTATTAATTAGGCCTCTCTGTTATATGCTGGCTGATTGCAGTTCACAGACGCTGGTGATATTCCTGGGTTTTCAGTCTGCTTGAGTTCTGAGCTTGGTTCCTGCTAGTTCCTGAGCTTCCTGTGTCAGTCCCTGTGTCGATTCCTATGTCTGATCCCGTGTCCTGCCGTGAGGCGTTCCTGTCCTGAGGTCCAGTACCTTTGCCTGTGCAAGTTTCTGGCTTCTTGGTGTCCACCGGTCTGTCGTTTGGGATTCTGCCTGTCCTCCAGTTCTGAGAGTCTGTGTCAGCAGCATTGGGAGTTCCTGTCCGTTTGCCAGTATTCGTACCGGTTCCGTGAGTAGCGGCACGGCCGCGTCCGTTGGCGTAGGCCGCTGTATTCCCTTATTATTTCTGTCACTGGTGTTTTGCAGAGGGTTCTGCTTATGCTGTCACCGCCGGTACACGAGTATTGTGTCGGTGTGTGGTCAGCATTTCCTTTGTTGTTCTTTTCCTTTGGCGGCAAGCCGCACATACTTTGGTTTTAGGTTTGTTAGTAGCCCCTGGCCTTGTTGTTTAGTCAGAGGGCCCCTTGTTATCACCCTGTCTCGGTTCACTCTTTGTCTCTCATTAAGACCTGAGGGGGCATCGAAGTTGGGCAGACGTAATCCGCCCTTCAAACGCGGCTGCCATGGGCTCAAGCAACCATAGTCTCGCAAGAGTGTACTGATAGCACGGGTGAGACAACGGAGATAGGGCGCCAGGGGCTATTCCCTTTCCATTCCCCTTTCCCAGCATTCCGTCCTGGTGCTCTGGACTCGCTTCATAACATCTCCCTTGTTCTGAGCACCAGGAACCTAACACTACCACTAGAGTGAAAGCACCGCCAGCTTTCAAAAGTGACCAAAACATCAGCCAGAAAGCATAGGAGCTGAGAAGTGGTCTGTGGTCACCACCTGCAGAACAACTCCTTTATTTGGGGTGTCTTGCTAATTGCCTATAATTTCCACCTGTTGTCTATTCCATTTGCACAACAGCATGTGAAATTGATTGTCAATCAGTGTTGCTTCCTAAGTGAACAGTTTGATTTCACAGAAGTGTGATTAACTTGGAGTTACATTGTGTTGTTTAAGTGTTCCCTTTATTTTTTTGAGCAGTGTATATAGTGTTACTAGTCCAGTGCAGTTTTATTGTTATATGTGATAATTTCTGCAGTGTACATGTGACTTTGTGTGCCTATAGCTGGTGTGTGGTTTCCTTTCTGCGTATCTCACACATATTGCTATCACTATATTCTGTACCCTGGGGGGCTAAGTGCATCAGGGTCTCATATACCATATAGTGTTCCACAGGATATACGGTTTTGTATTTTTCACTGTGTGTTTCAGTCACTTCATACCGATTTAATCCTCTGTTTGTGTTCTGCGTTTGTGGTCACATAACACAGAGGGTTATTTACTGGTATTGTGTCTGTCTGGCCATATTGTACTGTTACGTCCTAAGGCTACACTACCAATAATGTCTGCTACACAGGGCGGGAAATCCGTGGACGCTCCTGCCTCATGCAGTGCTGACGCCTTGGATTTACCTGAGGAAAAGATTTCAGCTGAGGGTTCCGGTACTGGGTGCCCTGCACCCCCCAGTCAGCCTGCAGCACCAGTGGCTAATCAAAACCCACCTTGGGCTGCTTTTTTCAAATTTGCTAACTACGCTTGTAACACAACTTACGCCCGCTGTGGGACCTCCTGTGCCTTTACAGCCACATATTGTCCATGTAGTTAATACACCATGGGTGGATACTCTGTCATCCCAGTTACAGCAGTTAAATCAGTCCCTGGTTAAACAAAAGCCTAATCCTCGCCCTACTAGGACCAAAGGGTCTTCTAAGCGGGCCATTTCATCCTCACAATCCACTCATGTTTCAGATACTTCATCCAGTGAGGCTGGGCAATATACTGATCCATCAGACACTGATACAGCTGCTTCTGATGAGGAATCTGCAACACAGGTTGATGTTCCTGACCTAGTGGAGGCTATCAAGCTGATTCTTCAGATTGATGACGAGATTGACCTTCCAGATACGTCTAAGAAACCTGATAAGTTTAAACGTCAAAGTTACTAAATTAGTCTTACCACATTCTGACCACTTAATTGACATACGTCATGAATCCTGGGAGTCTCCAGGAAATAAATTTTCCCTGTCTAAAAAGATGCTAGCTCGTTATCCTATCTCTGCAGAGTTAAGAAACAACTGGGAAACCCCACCACCAGTGGACTCACATACCACCGTCTTGTGGTATCATCTACTCTGCCTGTCACCACCGTCACCTCTCTGAAGGAACCGACGGATAAGCGTGTGAAGGGCTGCTTGAAGTCTATTTACACTCTTGCTGGTGCTGTACATAGACCCCCTATGGCAGCCTCTTGGGCTGCAAAAGGTATTGAAGCTTGGGTTCAAGCAGTTGAGGCAGAGCTACCTCTTAATTTTTCTGACAATGCCAGGCAATGTCTATCGTATATTACCACAGCCTCCCATTACATTCAGGAGGTGGCCTCTGATGCAGGTGTTATGGTGGCCAAAGCATCTACTACGTCCATCCTGGCTCACCGGATTCTGTGGTTACGGTCCTGGTCGGTGGACCTCGAGTCTAAGAAGACCTTGGTGGTGCTCCCTTTTAAGGGAGATATACTGTTTGGGGAAGATCTTAACAAGATTGTGTCTGACTTGGCGTCGGCAAAGACTGCATGTCTCCCAAGTACTAATCCTTCGGCTCCGAAGGCTAAGAGTAACACTTTTCATTCCTTTCGACCTCCAGGTAAAGCAAAGGGTCAGGCGTACCCAAGACAATCTCGCACTTCCAAAACCTCTAAGCCCAATCCTAAACGTTCTTGGGCCGCCCGTCAGCCTGCTGCCAAATCGGACAAGCCTGCCACATGACGGGGCGGGCCTCCCCAAGGGGGGATCCCAGGGTGGGAGGCCGACTTCTGCAGTTTGCCCAGGTATGGTCAAAGACCACCTCAGATGCCTGGGTGCAAGTATTTGTCTCTCATGGATACTCCATCTCTTTCAAGACACGTCCCCCTCACCAGTTTTGCTTGACGGTTATCCCTTCAGATCCATTAAAAGCAAAAACTCTACGTTTGGTTGTACAATCCCTCCTGGACACGGGAGTGATAGTGCCGTTGCCTCTGTCTCAGAGAGGCAGGGAATACTATTCGACACCGTTTCTAGTTCCGAAGCTGAATGGATCCTCCCGACCCATTCTCAACCTCAAATCTTTGAACAAGTTTGTGAAGGTATACAAATTCCATATGGAAACTCTTCGCTCTATTGTTCTGGCCTTGGAGCCCAAGGATTATATGGTATCCCTGGACATACAGGAAGCTTACCTACACATACCTATTGCCATGTCGCATCAGCAGTATCTGCGGTTTGCTATTGGCAACCTTCATTATCAATTTCAAGCCTTGCCATTTGGACTGACCACAGCTCCTTGGATCTTCACCAAGGTCATGGCAACTATGACGGCCATTCTCTGTCGTCAAGGTGTCAGGATCATGCCGTATCTGGACGACTTGCTGATCCGGGTGAACTCCCCAGAGGTTCTCACCTGTCATCTGGAACTGACGGTCCAATTCCTATAAGCCCATGGGTGGCTCATCAATTGGAAGAAATCCTCGCTGGTCCCTACTCAGACCATGATGCACCTGGGGGCATTGCTGGATACACACAACCAACATTTGTTCTTGTCTCCAGAGAAGGTCCTGAAACTTCAGGACAGGATATGATTCTTCCTCTCTCGCCCAAGAGTGTCGATACACTCAGCGATGCAAGTACTTGGCCTCATGGTGTCGGCTTTCGACATGGTAGAATATGCTCAATTTCATTCCCGCCCTCTACAGAGGTTAATCCTTTCCAAGTGGGATGGCTGCCTAACTGGATCAGGTCTCAAATGATCTCCTTGAATCCGGAGGTCCGTCTGTCACTGATCTGGTGGCTGCAGCACCAACAAATGAACAGGGGTTGTCCCTTCTGGATACCCAACTGGGTCCTCCTAATGACGGATGCCAGTCTGCGGGGTTGGGGCGCGGTGTTGGAGCAATACTCTCCTCAGGGTCGGTGGACCAGGGAGGAATCTCTCCTCCCGATAAATATTCTGGTATTGCGGGCAGTGTTCAAGGCGCTGAAACTGTCCCTGCCTTTGGTACAGAACAGTCCTGTTCAAGTACAGTCAGACAACGCCACCACAGTGGTGTACATAAATCATCAAGGCGGCACGCAAAGCCGCATGGCAATGATGGAAGTGTCAAAAATCCTTCAATGGGCGGAACGCCATCTGTCAGCCATATCGGCAGTGTTCATTCCCGGAGTCCTCAACTGGGAAGCGGACTTCCTCAGTCGTCAGGATGTACACGTCGGAGAGTGGAGTCTTCATCCGGAAGTCTTTCAACTCCTAGTGGACAAGTGGGGCCTACCAGATGTAGACCTGATGGCGTCTCGACACAATCACAAGGTTCAATTCTTCGGAGCAAGGACAAGGGATCCCCAAGCAGCGTTTTTTTCTGATTTTTCGCGGTGACCGTGCTATTCTTCGAAGTCGCCCCTGTTATTTACCTAAGGTTGTCATTTTTCCACCTTAACCAAGAGATTGTGGTTTCCGGCCTTTATCTCTCCTGGTTTGTCCTCCAAAGAGCGTTCTTTGGATATAGTACGGGCTCTCCGTATATATGTGGAAAGCAGTGGCGGAACTAGCGAGCGGTGGGCCCAGGTGCGACAAAATGCTTTGGGCTCCCCCTCACCCCCTCCAAGTCCTCCCCCTCACCCCTGGAGAGGATCTGGTGAGGGGAACCTGCTCAGGGCCAGGGAAATGGATACCTAGCAACAGTGTCGTAACTAGACATTTTAGCGCTGTGTGCAAGAAACGGCATCGGAGCCCCCCGCTCTATGTAAAACAGGGGCAGTGCGCGGCGTATCCGCGCGCAAAAAATATAGGGGCATGGCTTCATGGGGAAGGGTTGTGGCCACAAAATAATACCAATTCATATAACGGTGCACAGTAGTCTCCATTATTCAAATTACGATGCACAGTAGCACCACTACACCAGGTAGAACCCCTTTTACACATTACGGCGGACAGATTCCCCTTTTTACACATTAGGGCAGACAGCGTCCCCTTTTTACACACTACGGCAGACAGCGTCCCCTTTCTTACACATTACGGCAGACAGCGTCCCCTTTTTACACATTACGGCAGACAGCGTCCCCTTTTTACACATTACGGCAGACAGCATCCCCTTTTTTACACATTATGGCAGACAGCATCCCCTTTTTACACATTATGGCAGACAGCGTCCCCTTTTTACACATTACGGCAGACAGCGTCCCCTTTTTACACATTACGGCAGATAGTCCCCCTTTTTACACATTAAGGCAGACAGCGTCCCCTTTTTACACATTACGGCAGACAGCGTCCCCTTTTTTACACATTACGGCAGATTGTCCCCCTTTTTACACATTAAGGCAGACCGCGTCCCCTTTTTACACATTAAGGCAGACAAACGGAATATATATACAGAAAGAAAGAAAGAAAGAATAGATTATACTTACTGTCTCCGCTGGCTCAGGCTCCTCGGTGCAGCAGCTTCTGGCAGATCCCGGGCAGGGGAGGAGGAGGGAGGGGGAGGAGGGAGCCGCAGCAGTGCAATGTAATTGGTGGAGGTGCTGCTGCAGCTATCCCTCTCCTTCCACATAAGGAGCCGCACGTCGCGGCCATTTTCACTCCAGTCTCGGAGAGTGTAGTGAGAGGATGTGTCTCCGTCCTCCAGTGTCTGTGTGGGGGCGGGAAAGTGGGGTGGCAAGTCTTGTGCTGTGTTGTGCTGCTCAGTCCAGTCCAGTGTAGTCAGTGTATTGTGCTGCATCAGTCCAGCCAGTCACAGTGTTGGCGTCCTCTCCTGCCAGTGTAGCTGTACTAAGTGGTGCTGTGTTGTGCAGACCAGTCCAGTGTAGTCAGTGTATTGTGCTGCATCAGTCCAGCCAGTCACAGTGTTGGTGTTCTCTGCTGCCATATATCCAGTGTAGCTGAATAAAGGGTGTCATTCCGAGTTGTTCCCTCGCTAGCTGTTTTCAGCAGCCGTGCAAACACTATGCCGCCTCCCACTGGGAGTGTATTTTAGCTTAGCAGAAGTGCGAACGAAAGGATCGCAGAGCGGCGGTAAAATTAATATGTGCAGTTTTAGAGTAGCTCAATACCTACTCAGTGCTTGCGATGACTGCAGACTATTAAGTTCCTGTTTTGACGTCACGCCTGCGTTCGGCCAGCCACGCCTGCGTTTTTCTGGGCACGCCTGCGTTTTTTTGATCACTCCCTGAAAACGGTCAGTTGACACCCAGAAACGCCCACTTCATGTCAATCACTCTGCGGTCAGCAGTGCGACTGAAAAGCTTTGCTAGACCCTGTGTGAAACTACATCGGCCGTTGTAAAAGTACTTCGCGCGTGCGCATTGCGCCACATACGCATGCGCAGAAGTGCAGTTTTTTGCCTGATCGCTGTACAGCGAACGAATGCAGCTAGCGATCAACTCGGAATGACCCCCAAAGTGTTGTTGTGTTGTGCTGCATCAGACCAGTGGTAGTGTCCTGTCTCATCAGTCATTCCAGTGACAATATACGCTGCTGCTATATGTCCACTGCTGCCGTATAATAATAATTATAACAACAACCACAAGTCCCTTACAGTGTTGCTGTGTTTGTGCTGCATCAGACCAGAGGTAGTGTCCTGTCTCATCAGTCATTCCAGTGACGATATATACGCTGCTGCTATATGTCCACTGCTGCCGTATAATAATTATAACAACAACAACAACAACCACCACAAGTCTCTTACAGTGTTGTTGTGTTGTGCTGCATCAGACCAGTGGTAGTGTCCTGTCTCATCAGTCATTCCAGTCATTCCTGTGCTGCATATTGTCTCATATAACTCCCAAAAAATAATGGAGAACAAAAATTTTGAGAATAAAATAGGGAAAGATCAAGAAGAACCACATCCTCCTAGTGCTGAAGCTGCTGCCACTAGCCATGACATAGACGATGAAATGCCATCAACGTCGTCTGCCAAGGCCGATGCCAAATGTGATAGTAGAGGGCATGTAAAATCCAAAAAGCCAAAGTTCAGTATAAAGAACCAAAAAAAAGAAATTTAAATGGTCTGAGGAGAAACGTAAACTTGCCAATATGCCATTTACGACACGGAGTGGCAAGGAACGGCTGAGGCCCTGGCCTATGTTCATGGCTAGTGGTTCAGCTTTACATGACGATGGAAGCCCTCATCCTCCAGCTAGAAAAATTAAAAGAGTTAAGCTGGAAAGAGCACAGAAAAGAACTGTGCGTTCTGAGATGGTATCACAAATCACCAAGGAGAGTCCAAGTGTGTCGGCAGTTGCGATGCCTGACTTTCCCAACACTGGATGGGAAGAGGTGGCTCCTTCCACCATTAGCATGCCCCCTGCAAGTGCTGAAAGGAGCACCTACAGTCCAGTTCCTGATATTCAAATTGAAGATGTCACTGTTGGAAGTACACCAGGATGAGGATATGGGTGTTGCTGGCACTGAGGAGGAAGTTGACGATGAGGATTCTGATGGTGATGTGGTTTGTTTAAGTCAGGCATCGGGGGAGACACCAGTTGTCCTTGGGACGAAGAAGCCCATTGTGATGCCTGGGCAAACTACCAAAAAAGCCACCTCTTCGGTGTGGAATTATTTCTCCACAAATCTGGACAACAGATGTCAAGCCATCTGTTGCCTCTGTCAATCTGTAATAAGTAGGGGTAAGGATGTTAACCACTTAGGAACATCCTCCCTTATACGTCACCTGCTGCGCATTCATCAGAAGTCAGTGTTAAGTTGTGAGACTTTGGGTAAGAGCGTAAGCAGTCCACTGACACCTAAATCCCTTCTTCCTCCTGTACCCAAGCTCCTGCAAGCCACACCACCAACTCCCTCCACGTCAACTTCCTCCTCAGTCAGGAACGTCAGTAGTCGTGCAGGCCATGTCACTGTCAAGACTGAGGAGTCCTCTCCTAACCGGGATTCCTCCGTAGGATCCTTGAGTGGTATGCCTGCTAATGCTGCCGCTGCTGTTGTTGCTGCTGGGAGTCGATCGTCATCCCAGAGGGGAAGTCGGAAGACCACTTGTACTACTTCCAGTAAGCAATTGATTGTCCAACAGTCCCTTGTGAGGAAGATGAAATATGACAGCAGTCATCCTTTTGCAAAGCATATAACTGAGGCCTGGACAGCTATGTTGGTGTTAGACGTGCGTCCGGTATCCACCATTAGTTCAGTGGGACTTAGAGAATTGTTTGAGGTAGTGTGTACCCGGTATCAAATCTCATCTAGGTTTCACTTCTCTAGGCAGGCGATGCCGAGAATGTACACAGACGTCAGAAAGAGAGTCACCAGTGTCCTACAAAATGCAGTTGTACCCACTGTCCACTTAACCACGGACATGTGGACAAGTGGAACAGGGCAGACTAAGGAATATATGACTGTAACAGCCGACTGGGTAGATGTATGGCCTCCCGCAGCAACAACAGCAGCGGCACCAGTAGCAGCATCTCGCAAATGCCAACTCGTTCCTAGGCAGGCTACGCTATGTATCACCGCTTTCCTTAAGAGGCACACAGCTGACAACCTCTTACGGAAACTGAGGAACATCATCGCAGAATTACTTACCCCAATTGGACTCTCCTGTGGATTATGATATTGTGCGTGCATTACATCTGGGAAAATTCCAGAATGTCCCATGTTGTGCACATACAATTAATTTGGTGGTGCAGAATTTTTTAAAAAAAGACAGGGGTGTGCAGGAGATGCTGTCGGTGGCCTGAAAAATTGCGGCCCACTTTCGGAATTCTGCCACTGCGTGCCGAAGACTGGAGCGCCAGCAAACACTCCTAAACCTGTCCTGCCTTTAACTGAAGCAAGAGGTGGTAATGAGGTGGAATTCAACACTCTATATGCTTCAGAGGATGGAGGAGCAGCAAAAGGCCATTCAATCCTATATATCCACCTACGATATAGACAAAGGAGGGGGAATGCACCTGACTCAAGCGCAGTGGAGAATGATTTCCGTCTTGTGCAAGGTTCTCCAACCCTTTGAACTTGCCACACGTGAAGTCAGTTCAGACACCGCCAGCTTGAGTCAGGTCATTCCCCTCATCAGGCTTTTGCAGAAGCAGCTGGAGAAACTGAAGGAGGAGCTAAGACGGAGCGATTTCGCAAAGTATTGGGACTTGTGGATGGAGCCCTTCATTCTCTTTGCCAGGATTCACGGGTGGTCAATCTGTTGAAATCAGAGCACTACATTTTGGCCACCGTGCTCGATCTTAGGTTTAAAGCCTACATTGTTTCTCTTTTTCCAGCAGACACAGGTGTGCAGAGGTGCAAAGACCTGCTGGTGAGTAAATTGTCAACTCAAGTGGAACGTGACCCGTCAACAGCTCCTCCTTCAATTTTTCCCGCCGCTGGGGCTGCAAGGAAAAGGATAAGATTTCCTAGCCCACCCGCTGGCGGTGATGCAGGGCAGTCAGGAGCGAAAGCTGACATCTGGTCCAGACTGATGGACCTGCCAATGATTACTGACATGTCTACTGTCGCTGCATATGATTCTGTCACCATTGAAAGAATGGTGGAGGATTATATGAGTGACAGCATCCAAGTAGGCATGTCAGACAGTTTGTTACGTATACTGGCAGGAAAAAGAGGCAATTTGGAGGCCCTTGCACAAACTGGCTTTATTTTACCTAAGTTGCCCCCCCTCCAGTGTGTACTCCGAAAGAGTGTTTAGTGCAGCCGGTAACCTTGTCAGCGATCGGCGTAGGAGGTTACGTCCACTAAATGTGGAGAAGATGATGTTCATCAAAATTAATTATAAATTCCTCCGGGAAGACCTTTACCAGCAATTGCCTCCAGAAAGTACACAGGGACCTGTGATGGTGGATTCCAGTGGGGATGAATTAATACTCTGTGAGGAGGATGTACACAGTGAAAGGGGTGAGTAATCAGATGATGATGATGAGGTGGACATCTTGCCTCTGTAGAGCCAGTTTGTGCAAGGAGAGATTGATTGCTTCTTTTTTGGTGGGGGACCAAACAAACTGTGTGGCAGACCCTGTTGCCGAAATGATGGGTTTGTTAAAGTGTGCATGTCCTGTTTATACAATGTAAGGGTGGGTGGGAGGGCCCAAGGACAATTCCATCTTGCACTTCTTTTTCTTCTTTGCATCATGTGCTGTTTGAGGCCTATTTTTTAAATCTGCCATCCTGTCTGACACAGCAGTGCCACTCCTAGATGGGCCAGGTGTTTGTGCCGCCCACTTGTGTCGCTTAGCTTAGTCATACACAGAGGCGTAACTAGGGTTTTTGGAGCCCAGGGCAAGATCAATAATGGCGCCCCACCCCCCAAAAAAAAAAAATACAAAAGGAAAGTATGTGCGCACGCCACTGGCGCACTCTTAAAAAAATGGCCATGAGGGGGCGTGGTCACTGAAAATAGGATGTGCCAACATGACATGCCAGCTGTTTCATGTCATACTGGGAACATTCTTTATAATTCCACATGCACCTTACCATCATCATCTCCTACACAAATAGGTGTCACTGTGTATAAAGATGTCTGGGTGTGTATGTATAGATGTAGGTGCAGTGGTTGAAGTGGAAGTTTTGAAGTGAGGGTATGGAAAAGTGAAGGGTGTAATTGTGCGCGCGCTCCGGAAAAGGGGGCGTGGCCACTCAAAAGGGGTGGTGTCCTTCAGTGTAGTAGGACCCCTTATACTATCTAGTACTGGTTATACTAGTACTAGACCTTATACTATTCTTATACTATTTAATACTAGACCTTTCACATTATAATAATAATAATAATAATATACTTTATTTGTCATTAGCAAAATCGACAACGAAAATGTCAATGAAAATGCAATAAGAGTCTCACAAAGCCATAAAAATAACAGTAACATTTTGCCACATTTTGGAAACATTTGCACACAACCTACTGATCATTTAACAGCCGGATAGCAGTTGGAAAAAAGCTACATGCGGTTTGAATGAGCGCGGATACTCCTGAACCGTTTTAAAGATGGCAATCTTTCAAAGATCAAACAATTTGGATGACTCTCATCAGTAAATATACTCCTAGCTTTCCTTAATACATTTCTTATATACAAGTCTTTCATACTTGGCAGAGGCACCCCAATGGTCCTACTGGCAGTTTTAACCACCCTCTCAAAAGCTATTCGTTCTGCTGCAGTGCAATTTCCAAACCACACTATCATCCCATACGTTAAAACGCTCTCTACGATACTATGATAAAACCTAACCAAAGTGCTTGTGCTTAAGCAAACAGCTCTAAGCCTCCTCAAAAAGAAAAGGCGTTGCTGCGCCTTTTTAATCAAAAAGAAACTGTTCACAGACCAAGTTAGGTCATTTGTGATATATGTACCTAAAAATTTAAAAGAGACCACCTCCTCAATCGGCTTTCCATCCAAAGACACAGGAAATAATGGTCTATTACAACCCGCCTAAAATCAACAACCATCTCACACAGGGTGAGCCGAAATTCACATTATAGCACACAGGATGACCCGAAATTCACATTATAGCACACAGGATGACCCGAAAATCACATTAAAGCACACAGGATGAGCCGAAATTCACATGATCGCACACAGGATGAGCCAAAATTCACATTAAAGCACACAGGATGAGCCGAAATTCACATTAAAGCACACAGGATGAGCCGAAATTCATATTATAGCACACTGAATGAGCCAAAATTCACATTATAGCACACAGGATGACCCGAAATTCACATTAAAGCAGACTGAATGAGCCAAAATTCACATTATATATATATATATATATATATATATATATATATACACACATACATACACACACACACACACACACACTTGTGGCGGCACTCAGATATAAATACAGTAGATGCAGAGTTTTACTACTACAATAGTAGCGGGGGCGACTTGCCTCTGCTCTGTGTATACCCCCCCCCCTATTCTATGTCTCTCTTTCTGTGTACCTCCCCCCATTCTATGCCTCTCTTCGTGTATAGTATACCCCCCCTATTCTATGCCTCTTTGTGTATAGTAAAAAAAAACCCTCTCCCCCATTCTATGCCTCTTTGTTTATAGTATTATAGTATACCCCTCTACCCCTATTCTATGCCTCTCTTAGGCATAGGGGAAAGGGGGGGGGGGGGGTATACTATACTATAAACATAGAGAGGCATAGAATGGGGGAGAGGGGTATACTATAATACTATAAACATAGAGAGGCATAGAATAGGGGGTGGAGGGGTATACTATAATACTATAAACATAGAGAGGCATAGAAGAGGGGGGTAGTCTCTTTGTGTGTCGCTGTCTAGTGTTACCCCCCCTTCTCCCTTCTCACCTCTCAGCGGCAGGCAGAAGTTCGGCCTCTTCCCCTTCATCCTCCGACGACTCCCCAGGGGCCTCCATCACCGGCCGCACCGGGACCTCTGCAGCGTCTTCTGCCTCCTCCGCCTCATCGCTGTCCTCCTCTCACCCGGCCGCGGCCTCTCATCCGCCACCGTCTGTGGGTGCCGCCGGCAACAGCAGGCCCGTCCCCGCAACAGCAGGCCGTCCCTCCTCAGCACTCAGCGGCAGGTGGAAGTTAAGGGAGCGTGACGCTGGCATCGCGGTCACGCTCCCGGCAGCAGCAGTAACGCCGCCGAGCACCACAGTGGTTCTTGCTCGGCGGCATACAGGTGCGCTGGCAGTGACGGCAGCTGCGGGCAACGGCTGCAGGCGGTGGCGGCTGTGGGTGCATGGGCGGGAGCAATGCCCTGGACGGCGGTGCGGGCGCCACCCTTAGCTGTGCCCGTCACAGCGCCCAGGGCACGTGCCCTGCTCGCCCTACCCAAGTTACGCCTCTGGTCATACAGCCACCTCGGTGCAACCTTTTGGCCTAAAAACAATATTGTGAGGTGTTCAGAATAGACTGGAAATGGGTGGAAATGAATATTATTGAGGTTAATAATACCGTAGAATCAAAATTACCCCCAAATTCTGTGATTTTAGCTGTTTTTATGTTTTTTTCAAAAATCATCCAGATCCAAAACCAAAACCCGAAAGGGTGGTTTTGGCAAAACCAAGCCAAAACCAAAACACCAAAGTGGAATTAGAACCAAAATACAAAACACGAAAAGTGCCAGCCGCACATCTCTAATTTGGACACAAACAGCCGACGTGAACACCATTGTTACAATTACAAATGAACTAAAATACGTTATTTTCATTCTTTGGAGGAGGATAAAGTCTGGGAGTTTGCCAATAGTTACTATTTCCAAACTATTTTATACTATTATAATTAAATTACTTGTTTTAATTATGCATATGAAGGAGAGAACAAATAATTGATATTATCACTCTCTTTGGAATTTTACCATTTTATTGCTTTGTTGTATATTTTTGATGCATGTTTCTGATTGTGATTGCCCAATAAATGTGATATTATATAAATACAGGCCTTCCTAATATTAATTCTTAATACTTGTTAATTTCTGAGGACCAATAGTTATACACAAAATCTAAAATATATATATATATATATATATATATATATATGTATTTGATGTGATACAAGTAACAACCATCCACAAGCGCAGTAATCATCTATTTATTGTCTTTTCTGTCAGCCTAACAGGGGTTCTAACCAAACCCTTATTACATGCAGCTGAGGAGGATTAATGTGTGAATATTTCTTTTCATCTATATTTGTAGAAGTTTTTATCACAGCACCAGGAATGTCAGTGTTAGGGTTGTCTTTTCTGAAATATATAGTATTTATCCTAGGGGTGCCATGAAAAAAATGCTGATACTCTAGGGCGCCGTGATTCAATGAAGTTTGGGAACCACAATGAATTAGTCCAATTATATAATTAGTTCATCAGATGTTAAAAAAAAATCTCCTATATAATAGCCCAGATCTGTGACTCTGTGCCTGTGTGTATAACGCTGGGGCGTGGCTAGGAGCTCTCATTGCATTAGCAGCAGGTCTATCACACCCAGTCCACAGCTGATTGGGTGAGAAATGCCCTCCTACACAGGTTACATCCAATAGGAGACTCTGCCCTTTGGCTACTCTGTGTTTCCAGAGCAGGATTAACAATAAGGCTGGTGGAGCTGCAGCTCCAGGTCCACACCCCAAAATAGGTCCACTGCATCTGCAGCAACATACCCTCCAACATCTTACACATAAAAATCAGTACAAATTAGAAAAGGAGACGTGGCCACAGGTAAAGTGGCATGACCACGCCCCCTTTCCTATACTTTCAATGGAAGTTTGGAGAGCCAAAAATCGGTACAGACCATAAAAAAAGGTACTGTACCTGCCAAAAAGGTCCAGCTGGAGGGTATGCCACTGCATCTGCAGCAAGTCTCTGCACTGTAGATAGGACGCTGCAGTAAAAGGTTTTTTTTCTTCCCTATGTCCTGCGGCCAGTCCACCTGCCCCCTCCATCATCAACAATCCCCACTCCCTAGCCGCAGCGCAGGTGGAACAAAAGCTGCTGCGGCCACCGGCATAGATGTGTATGAAAGCGGCGCAGCAGAAGGCTTTCATAGCCCTCCCTGCGCCACATACTCTCTGAGCCCCGGAGCCTCCTCTACACGTGATGTCACAGAAGGGCCTCCCCGCCACAGCCGCGCCCAGATCCCCAGAGGCCCTGACTCCGCAACGCAGCACCTTTGCTGCCGGCCTGGAAGCCCCTAGATGGCTAATGTAACGGATAGAGTGGCTTATATCGCTGAGGGTAATGTCTGGACACTGAATCAATGTAAAAGGTGACACTGCTGTGCAGTGGGTGTGCAGTGTCACTGACACTGTACAGCACTCTCACCTTTTACATTGATTCAGCGAGTCAGTCAGTTCTGCCAGCCAGTCACTATTGCTAGCGCCGGTGTCCCAACGCATCGTATTACAGGGAAGTAGATGCACTAAATAAACTACACCTCCCAGCAGCCCTTAGCGCAGGAGCATTCCGGCGCTAAGGGCTGCTGGGAGCTGTAGTTTATTGAGTGCATTTTCTTCCCTGTAATGCGGTGCGTTGGGACACCGGCACTAACAATAGTGACTGGCTGCTTGGCTGCAGTGCGAGTCTCATGGAGACCCACTGACAAAGGGAGGACAGCAGCTTCGCTGCTTCTAGGAGGAGAAGCAGGAGAAGCATTACGTGCCCCTCCCCCACTCGCAGTACCTTCAGCCCCATCTGCGGCACCCCCACAACCCCCTCCAGCACCTGCGGTGGCTCTGGACCCCCTCTCCCACATGCAGCACCCGCTCCTCCCCCACCTGCCGCACCACCGCACCTGCGGCACCCCACAACCGCTCCTCCACCACCTGCGGTGGCTCCGGACCCTCACCCATGGCACCCACGCACCCTCCCCCACCCGCGGTACCACCGCACCAGCCCCTCCCACACCCACCGCACCCATGCAACCGCCCCTCCCCCACCTGCGGCACCCCCGGACCCCATCCTCATCTCCCCCACACATGCCACTCCCCCAACCACAGCACCTACTAGGTGATTCATCAGGCCCTACGTGCACTGTTCACGCCATTGCAAGGGGCTTTGACCCCTTAAACGTGCAATATTTAACCACTCACACAATTATGATTAAATGTAATACTCCACATAATAAAAATATTGCATGCCACAAGGGCGTTTAAGGGGGCGTAGCCCCTTACGACGGTGTGAGGAGCGCCCGTAGGGCGCGATGAATCACCTAGTATATATATATATCATTAACATTGTTAACGATAATATTCAAAATGTAAAGTAGGTTAAAATCTTTGTAATGATAAAAATAATAAACAATTCCAATTTAGTGCATGGCCTCTCATAGAACCCTTGTCTCTAATAGACTGTTTTAGGGACTTGCCAAGACTATCTATCAACGTCACCTTCAGCAATCTCCTTTTCTCTCTCTCCTGATCCTCTTATATGATTAATAATCCTCTCAGATCCTACCAATGTTTTGTTAACCACTTTGATGCTAACATAAGAGGTATGATGGAAAACCCAAAATTAAATAACGGAGTCTGAACACCACATTGTTGTTTACATATGCAAATTGTTATTTGGATAGCATTGTACATTGTAAATACTGTTGGGTAAAATCAAATAAACTGGAATGAATAAAATGCCCAGACTTTAGGATTTATTTAATTGCAACAGATCTACAAACAATGTGCTGTTGCTCCACAAGGTTGTAGGGTAGTGAACAGGTTGTAATATTTCGCTTGTTTGCAAAGGTTTAAAGCTCATTTGCATCCTCGTGTTTATAAGCATTCGCTGTAATATTTGCCCTTGACCATAAAGCCTTGCAGTAAAACTTTCATCTGCAGTATTTCCTGAACGGAAAAGCTTATTCTTTAATACCTTAATGTGTGTGTGTGTGTGTGTGTGTGTGTGTGTGTGTGTGTGTGTGTGTGTGTGTGTGTGTGTGTGAAAAGCCCTTGTTATGTCATGGGTTCATCTGCTGGCAGTCTAAAGAGTAGTGTGGGTTAGGTTGCAGCTAGTGTAGAAAATGAACATGGCTATTACAGCTCTAATTATGATGTTGAATCCATGAGGATTACAGAAGTATTTTGAGATATTTAATGAAAGTAAATTGTTAATGATAGGAAACACCAAAAAGAGTTTGAGCATACATGATTATTATTTAGTAAAGAGATCTATACTTTGGGCATGATCCAGAAAGATTGAGGATGTAAATAGAATTGTGATGGGATACCTGGCACTTTGTTTTCAATCTCCAATCAGAAGAATGTAGAGTAAGAAATATTCAGCATGTCACTGTAGAAAACGGGACACTTAAAGGGTGAACTCTGATTGTGTGACCAATGATCTGGATTATGGAACGGTGAGGCGCCAGAACATGGTGGGTCAATTGCTATCACCATACTCCATGGAAGAGGAAACAGAAGAACAACTATACCGTGACTATAAACCTCCATCTTTAGATGCTATCCAGTTGCCAAAATATGTCCTGTACTTGTTAATGGCAGCACTTGTGGTTATAGCTGTAGCATATGCAATTGTGGGCCATTTGATGAAAGATCTTCTGCATGACTTTGCAGGTAAGCAGATAATACTATGTACTCTGATTGTGACTACAATCGGTGCCAACGGGCAAATGCATTTTATAGCACAAAGTATTTATGGTGTCTGTTCTGCAATGATAAAATACATGTTTAGCAAGTGAAGTGGTAGAACAACTGTAAAAGATAAATTCCCTCGATCTCTTACCCTTTTTATTCTGTTTTTCTACATTTCGGAGTTTCCTAGTCCTTGCTGTTCCTCATGGGTCTGTTTTGCAATATAGGTGTCTTGCCAGCTACTTGCACTCTATAGCATACACCATGCTTGCCTTTCATACTTAGGGGTCTATTCATGAAGCAGTGAAAAGAGTGGAGAAGTGAGCCAGTGGAGAAGTTGCCCATAGCAACCAATCAGCTGCTCTGTATGATTTTATAGCATGCAAATTATAACTGTTACTTCAATGCTGATTGGTTCTTCTCCACTGGCTCACTTCTGCACGGTTTTCACTGCTTCGTGAATAGACCCCTTATTGTTTTGCTGGCACTTCGCATGTTTGTTTGCATAATGTGCCATGCCATTGCCAATTATTTGATGTATTTGTTCATCTGATTGTTACTTTCACTTGTCTACTGACTATTTCATTTTATGCTTGTTTTACTGACCTGTTTTATTAATGCTACAATAAAAAGCCTATATAAATTCTCCCAGGAGGTAGTTATTAATCTGACATTGACAATGTTGACAACCATATTGTTAGCAGCGTAATATCGAGCAGAATATTCCAACATAGTAGTAACATTAGTTAAAACATTGTAACTGTATTTGCATTATAATAACTTAAACATTATACTTTACCATCATGTTTAATGTTAGTGTTGACATGGCTGCAAAGCTTATACTTCTATTAATACCATGACCGAATACTCTGCTTGTTATTAAATGGCCAACAATGTGATTGTCGAAAAATCTTATCAATCCTATTCTCCCTTTTTCACATCCTTGTAATTGACAGTAGTAGGTAGTAATTTATGAGACACAATGCTACTTTGCTCTGATAAAAGTGCTATTACTCTACCATTATGTACAACTATTCTGCAGTATAGACTGATAAACTAGTTGTTACACCTCATACCCCCGCTTCCGGTTCCATGGTGTGCATCTTCTTCTTTCACTCTAACACCAGTCGGCTTGCCCTCTCACCATCCATGCACTGTATCTCATACATGGACAGACAGTAGAAGCAGGGGTGGATTTAGGGGTGAGGGCGCCCCTGGGCACAACAGTAACGGCTGCCCCCCTCCTTCCTCACTTTATTATTTTCATTGATTAGTCATAAGCCTTCATTTGATGATAGCATATTTAATAGAATAACAGAGGCGTAACTACAGTAGGGTGAGTGAGGCACGTGCCCTGGGCGCCTTGGCAGGCCCAGGAGAGGGGGGCGCCGCCGCCGGCCAGGGCATCATGCGCCACTCGCCCCCGTCATGCCGAAATATGAGGGGAGGAGAGCGCAGCGTCTCTCCCTCCCCTCACTGCGCTGCGTGTGTCCGGTCTCCGGCGGCGTTAGCTAATCAGAGCTTGCGGACCGGCTCCTGATTGGCTGCCGGTCCGCGAGCTCTGATTGGCTAGCGAACCGGCGCCACACAGCCGCCGCCGGAGACCTGGAGCAGTGAGGGACAGGAGAGGCACTGCGCTGCGCTCTCCTCCCCTCACATAGCAGAGTGATAGCGCCACAGCGGTGAGTGACTGACTAGAGGAGAGGAGAGTCTTGTGTAACTGGCACTGTGGGGCATGTATCTGGCACTGTGGGGCATGTATCTGGCACTGTGGGGCATGTATCTGGCACTGTGGGGCATGTAACTGGCACTGTGCTGTGGGGCAATGTAACTGGCACTGTGGGGCAATGTAACTGGCACTGTGGGGCATGTATCTGGCACTGTGGGGCATGTAACTGGCACTGTGCTGTGGGGCAATGTAACTGGCACTGTGGGGCAATGTAACCGGCACTGTGGGGCATTGTATCTGGCACTGTGAGGCATGTATCTGGCACTGTGGGGCATCGTATCTGGCACTGTGGGACATGTAACTGGCACTGTGGGGCAATGTAACTGGCACTGTGGGCCATTTTCAGTGGCCACACCCCTTCTGGTGCGTGGTCACACCCCTTCTGGTGCGTGGTCACACCCTTCTGGTGTGTGGCCATGCCCATTTTTTCGGCGTGCGCACATGCTTCTTTTGGCTGTGTTTTTTTTTGTGTTTTTTTTGGGGGGGGGGTGCATTTTCCATCTTGCCCTGGGCTCCGGAAACCCTAGTTACGCCTCTGTAGAATAATAAAATAGACACTATGATTTTTTTTTTAATGTTTACTTATGTATACATATTTACTAAGTAGGACAGCTTACAGGGGCAGTCTGTGCATGTCCTGCCCATTTACACTCTATTCAAAATGACATATGGGGGGTAATTCCAAGTTGATCGCAGCAGGAAATTTTTTAGCAGTTGGGCAAAACCATGTGCACTGCAAGGGGGGCAGATAAACATTTGCAGAAAGAGTTAGATTTGAGTGGGTTATTTTGTTTCTGTGCAGGGTAAATACTGGCTGCTTTATTTTTACACTGCAATTTAGATTGCAGATTGAACTCACCACACCCAAATCTATCTATCTCTGCACATGTTATATCTGCCCCCCCCCCCCCCCCCCCTTGCAGTGCACATGGTTTTGCCCAACTGCTAAAAAATTTCCTGCTGCGATCAACTTGGAATTACCCCCATGGTACAGTACAGTAGAAATATTCTGCAGCTACCGGTACATCTCAGTCTGATAGTACCAACACAAGCATGTAAGTGCCACCCTTAGGCATGTGCCTCACGTAGCTACTGAGAAATTCACCACTGAGTAGAAGTTGCTGGACAACTGGTTTAGACTAACACACTAGAGTCTATCACTGTCTCATTCACCAAACATTCATATGTACTGTACCTGTTGCCTTAAGACTGCATACTGTGACTACACTATCAATCTGGTTTCTTAACACTGTGTGTGATTACCAACTTTAACAGATTTCTTCTGTCACTAAACAACTATAAAGTACCTGTGTCTGATCGTCACGGTGGTCAGAGTACTTCTATTGTGTCACTATTATGTCCCCCTGACTTTCTAAAACTGTGTTTGGTTATCAATGTGGACAGTTTGTTTATTATGAAGCAACTATATAGTATGTTCACTTTATTACTACAGAGGACAGATTTCTAATTATTGACAACAATACAGCTCGTCCTTGACGTTTAAAGGGATTATGGCTTGTGGAGCTTTACTGTGTTTCTACTGCACTTTTTCCCCCCACAGTGGCATTGATGCACATTTGAACTATCTGACTTGATTGTCTTTGCGATATGCTTATGATAAGCAATGACACTGGAATTGTCTCATTTGAATGCATCTGTGACATGTTTCGTACTGCAATGTACACTATTGAAAACAGTGCTGATTATATGCTTCTGCTACTCCTTCTTTCCATAGAGGTTTTTTTGTAATCCAAATACACCTGCTCCACTAAAATATAACTAGCATTATTTTTATGCTTAATTGTTTGCATAGTAGGTATATTTGTTTTCAGATTACTATCTCACAGTGGACACACACACCATCTGTCTCAGAGACACACAGGGTAATGGCTATTTTTTGTCCTCTCTATATGGTTTTCTGCTTAGGTTTCTTTTGGATGTAACATGTGTAAAAACTAATGGTCTGCAGCTTTCTCTCCATTTTTTGCAATTTAAGTGTGTATATAGACGCGTTTCGTCTGTTTCGTTCATCTGTCTGACTTCATCAGGGGGATGAAGTCAAACAGATGAAACGTATTGGGTGTACCTCATTGACTCTCCACAAATAAGTTAAGCAAAAAACTTCTCATTTTTTATAACTGTTTTTTTAGAGCTTCTTATTGATTAATATTTCATTATATACTGTTTTTTATTAACTTAACCATTTTTTAAGAATAACGTTCTCAATGCCCCCTTTTTTTATAGATGGATCTCTTCTTTTTGATCTTAAAATAAACATTGTTGCTATATATTTCATGTAATAAATTTATTGTTCTATTTTTTCAAAAAGCCTGATTTGATCCCTCTTTCTCCTTTTTTTATATATATTGTTTATATTCTCTTCAGATAGATAGATAGATATATATATATATATATATATATATATATATATATATATATACTAAACAACGTTGGTCGCTGTTACCCCTATTCCATTATCTATATATCTACCTAAATACCATCTTACCCATGCTAAATACTTGGGGGCTAGCTGACACCCTACAGTTGTAAGGGAGTGTTTAACTGTCAATATTTGACTATTTATTTTGTTTTCACAATCGCATGTGGCGCCATACCCCTATTGCTCATATAAATACATAAATATATATATATATATATATATATATATATATATATATATATATATATATATATGTACATACGTGGTCACACTCTCATTAGTTCAGTAATCAACCACTGGGGTGCCACTTAGGAAGTCCAGGAAGGAAGTCCATGTATAGAGAATGAAGAAGTGCACTCACCAGAAAGAAGTTCTTATTAATTGAATGAGTATTTAAGAAATGTTATTCCTCACATGACAACATGGTTGGTGATCAACGTTTCGGTCCACTCCAGACCTGTCGCCTGCTCCCTGGGACCGTCTTCAGTATGGTTCACAGTACCCCCTGTCAGGACTGCCATCTGAAATTGTGGGGCCTGGGACTGACAAAAGAGGCAGTGCTCCCACACCACTGCCCCATAGGAAAACACACACACACACACACACACACACTCACAACTGCCTGCACCACCCCATTGCAGCTCCAGCCTGTCCTTCAGCTCACCCTGCAGCCTCCACAGCTTACCATTTTGAGCACTAAAAAAGGGTTCACGGTGCCTGAAAAGGAGGCAAGGCATCATGGGGAAGGGGTGGTGCTTCAAGGCACATCCCCATTATCATCACTGTGGGGGCATGCCCAGCCCTCTCTGAGACTGTGCACTCCTTGCACTTTGAATAGCTGCCGTGTACGGCATCAATTCACCAGCTGCTGTGCTATGCAGTGCAGCGGTGACCGTGCTCCCCCACCCTGCGAGGCATTGCTGCCTGAGGGTGGGATGGCAGAAAAGTCCCAAACCCACTGAAAGTTGGGAGGTGTACCAAAGCCACAATAGGGTTACAGCTATTTAGTTAGTCAAATTTCAAGCCATTTTTTTTTTCGCCAGAGGAGCAGCAACAGGGAGGGCGGTCTGGCCGGAGACGCATTGATAGTGCTGCTGATTCCCATACTATCTTGGATTCTTTAATAAGGAGACACTTAAGGGCCCCAAATACTAGAGTGATAATGCCCGATTTCATCAGATTTCGGGCATTCGGCCCGATATATCAGATGAAATCGGGCATTTTTTAGGTGTTTCCGATCCGATGCACGGTCTCCGGAGCATCGGGTCGGATCCTCCAGATTGAATGTGCTGCACATTCAATCAGGTCCGACCTGGGTGCATGGCTGGGATCGCCCAAGATACATCGTATGCAGAAGGACAGCATACGATGTATCTTGGGCGATCCTGCCCCTCGGGAGGCTGCTAGGGTGATCGCCCGCGACATGCGGTTGCATAACTGTATGGAGCCCTTTAGGGGGACATGTACTAAGCAGTGATAAAAGTGGAGAAGTGAGCCAGTGGAGCTACTATACTGTAAGTTTGATAAATTCAAATAAAAATCATTTCTATTTCCGCAATATGTAGGGATAAGAAATTAGAATTGACAGATATTAGAATTTACAGAGTCCTTTTGAAAAAAATAAATAAATAGATACAGTGCCTTGCTAAAGTATTCACCCCCTTAGCTTTTTACCTATTTTGTTACATTAAAAAATAAATTAAATTAAAGGCTGTAATCTGAATTTTGTCATGGATATGCACAAAATAGTCTAAGTTGGTAAAGTGAAATGAGAAAAATTTATATAAAATAGAATTTTTATAAATTAAGATCTGAGGAAATAATACGGTATTGAGAATCTGCGCGGAAGTTATTGGTAATGCAGCTAAAATCTATAGTTCACAGTGCATATCCCCTTGCACCAGAAAATGTAACAGATATAATATAGAAATGGAAAAAATAGATCAAAGCGCTCCAACAACACCCAAATTTACGTGTACACACCAATAGGTGGAGAAATAAACAATCGCAGTACCGTGCTATATAGTATCCAGATAGCGATACACAACCCTCAAGCTCTGCAATGGACTGTAGCTCCCTCACCTATGGAAGAGCTTTTTAAGGCTCATAAAGGAGTACAGAAAAAAGAGGAAGTGCAATAGTGCAATTATCTTTTTTTTTTACAGTAGAAAATTAATTTTATCCATCACATTTATAGAAGCAGTCAATGGCGCATAGACATCCTCATAGGCAATAACAGCAACTGGTGTCAAAGTTCTGAAGGTCAGATGGAAACTCCACGGATAGATATTTCAGTGACAAAGTGTAACCCCTTCACACCTGTATGAGCGTAAATCGCTCGTGGGGGGTATAGATGGTAGAGAAAGTGCAATAGTGCAGTTAACTCTTTAAAAACATACACATTTATTTTTCAACATCGCACTTACACCAAAACAGACGATTAAAAACATAGAAATGTATCTCCAATGGCTTCAGTAGCAACTGGTAACTGGGTCCTGAGTGCTCCAGATGGACATGGGAACCAAGGATGGGGGCTCCGGAAACCGCGATTTAATATGCTTCTGCTGCAGCCACACTTTAATGCAGTGGTTCCCAGACTAGTCTGGGAACCACTGCATTAAAGTGTGGCTGCAGCAGAAGCATATTGTCGCACATCCACTTCGTATGGGAACGCAGCTGTGAATGCATTAGTGTACATACCTGAATCAGGCCCCTTGCTTGTACAGAGCCGCAGCAGGTGAAAAGAAAAGGATTCCAGACACTGGCATCGGGTTGCTGTCTTGGATCGCGGTTTCCGGAGATCTGAAATTTGGCATGTGCATATGCTTTGAAGCCCCTCAAAAGTTCTGGTGCAACCAATTACCTTCAGAAGTCACATAGTGAAATGAAGTTCACCTGTGTGCAATGTAAGTGTCACATGATCTGTTAGTATAAACACACCTTTTCTTCAAGTCTCCAGAGGCTGCAACACCACTAAGCAAGAGGCATCACACCATGAAGACCAAGGAACTCTCCAAACAAGTCAGGGACAAAGTTGTTGAGAAGTACAAGTCAGGGTTGGGTTATAAAAAAAAATCCAAATCTTTGATGATCCCCCGTAGCACCATCAAATCCATCATCTTCAAATAGAAAGAATATGGTACCACAGCAAACCTGCCAAGAGAAGGCCAGTCACCAAAACTCACAGACCGGGCAAGGAGCGCATTAATTAGAGAGGCAGCACAGAGACCAAAAGTAACCCTCAAGGAGCTGCAGAGTTCCCCAGCAGAGACTGGTGTATCTGCGCATGTGACCACAATAAGCCATATACTCCATAGACCTGGCCTTTATGGAAGAGTGGTCATAAAAAGCCATTACTTATTGTTAAAAATAAGAAGGCACGTTTTAAGTTTGCCAAAAGGCATATGGACAACTCCCCAAATGTATGGAGGAAGGTGCTCTGGTCAGATGAGACTAAAATGTAACTTTTCGTCCACCAAGGAAAACGCTGTGCCTGGCGCAAGCCCAACACATCCCATCACCCCAAGAACACCATCCACACAGTGAAACGTGGTGGCAGCATCATGCTGTGGGGATGTTTTTCATCAGCAGGGACTGGGAAACTGTTTTGAATCAAGGGAAAGATGGATGGTGCTAAATACAGGGATATTCTTGAGCAAAACCTGGAGGGGTATTTTACACTTCCTCAGTGGCTGCTATTGTCTGCAGTTGCTGGGTAGGAGGTTCTGCCATGCTGACCAATCAGCAATGATAGACAGCACGGCAAACACTGAGATTCCCTTTTCTGCAGCTGCAAACACTGTGCATCTGAGTGGTCGCATCCTGTGCAACCAGGGCAGATAAAGCACTTGGTGGCGTGGTCGCATCTGATGCAACCATGCCAGGCAAGTGGTTAATGGTCTACACACCCCACTCCCTGACCCACATTGCACTTATCTTTACAAAGCATTCCTAAAGATTGTCTTTGGCCTCCTGTAGCCTGTTCTTCAGCACAGACATGCTGCTGCTCCCAGTGACCATGTGTCCGTGTTACTCATCTCCCTCCCCTGCTTCCAGGGGTATTTTAAGAGAGGAGGGGACCGGCGTGCAGCCTCCATCGCAGGCCTCCTCCTCTTCGGAAGCTAGTAGAGCCTACTGCGCATGCACAGGTCTCCGGGAACATGACGCACACGCCTTGTTCCCAGGGACACCTCCAGTGCACATGCGCAAATCACTCAGAAATGGCCTCAGTGCCTGTTTTTTTGGGTGTAGCAGCCTCTTTCCAGCCCTCTCTGGAGCTTGTCACCCTTTCTCATTGCTTTGTTACATTGCTTACCTGCCTTTAAGTCACCTGATATAGTAATTCTTAGATCCCTTTCCTCCTCAGTAGTTTCAAGTATAGTGCCATTAATACTATATTTAGCCTTAGGATTTTTGAGACCTAAGTGCATGATTTGATTTTTTGGCATTAAACTGTAAATGCCATGCTATTGACCATTCTTCTAGTCTTCCTTGATCATCAATCATTAGTTTTACCCCGCCTGGTGTGTATGCCCTGTTGCATACCTTTGTGTCATCTGCAAAAAGGCATGCTTTCCCTTTAATGCCATTTGCAATGTCACTAATAAAGATATAAAAAAGCACTGGTCCAAGTACAGATCCCTGGGGTACTCCATTGATAACATATCCCTCCTGTGAATGCACTCCATTTACTACAACTCTCTGTTTTCTATCCTGTAACCAAGATCTTATCCATTCAACCATGTTAGTATCCAATCCCATTCTTTTGAGTTTATTTAGCAGTCTGGATGCAGGACATTGTCAAAAGCCTTACTAAAGTCTAGATAAGCTATATCTATGGCCCCACCTTTATGTATAACTTTAGACACACAGTCAAAGAAGTCAATAAGGTTTGTTTAACATGATCTCCCCTCAGTGAATCCATGCTGTTTGGGATCCTGTATGTTGCTGGATCTGAGATAATCTACAACTATTTATTTTAAAAGGTTTTTCCATCAATTTTCCTACTACTGATGTAAGGCTCACTGGCCAGTTACTTGCCTTTTCCTTGCTACCATCCTTGTGCAGTAGGATTACGTTTGCTCTTTTTCAGTCCTCTGGAATTACTCCAGTAGCTAGTGACTGGTTGAATAATTCTGCTACCAGCACCCCTTTAAGCTCTTTTAGTATCTTTGGATATATCCCATCTGGCCCCATTAATTTATCCACTCTCAGATTTGACCTCTTCTCCTCTGTAAATGTACTTGTTTCATAAGAGTATTGGCTGGATCATCTGAAGCTAAGAATATCAGCTGGAACCGATGGAGCTAAGAGTATCGGCTGGAACCAATGGAGCCAGTGAGTGCTCAGGCTGGAATAAAGCAGGACTCACCTAATTGGAAAATCCACTGGAGCTCTGTCAAACATGCTGCTAGGCCGAAAGTAGTTGCACTGGTGACTTGAAACTCTGATTTACCCCTTTTTTACCTAAAGGCAACGGAGATTAGCTGCAACGATCAGTTGGGAGGCTGATCGTCCAGGATTGGTCCAGACTAGACATGTGACTGGTACCAACATGGTGGGGCTTGTTCCCAGAGACGACGAAAAGCTTCCACTGCCGGACCCTCTTTATCACCTGCCACCAACCACCAACAGCCATGCATGCAGCCACACAGTTCCTGAAGAGGTGAAAATCAGGTCTCCCGCTGCTAAGCCATGACAGTACCCCTCCCCCCCTTTTGGATGTGGAGTCCGGCATCCTTTTGAGTTTAAGAGGATTTTCTGTATGGAACTTGCGAACCAAGTCAGGGTCATGGACATCAGAATCATCAATCCAGGTTCTCTCCTCTGGACCATAGCCCTTCCAATCAATTAAATATTGGAGTTGACCATAACACAAATCCAAGACTTTCTTGACTTCAAATTCGGCTCCTTGTTGAGAAATATCTTTCGGAGGTTTAGGAAGAGCAGACTGGAAGCGATTCAAGATTAGAGGTTTCAATAGGGATATATGAAATAAGTTTGAAATCTTAAAAGAAGGAGGGAGTTTCAATTTATAGGCCACAGAATTAATTAACTCCTCAAATTCGAACGGTCCAATATACCAAAGTGCTAGCTTCATAGAGGGTACACGAAGTGTAAGATTTTGGGTGGATAACTATACCCAATCACTGGGTCTCAACTGCTCGTCTCTTTAAATCACCAATATTCTTGTATTGAGCTGAGGCTTTTACTAAAGATGTACGGACATTCTTCCAGATGTTGGAGAAATATTGTAGTGAGGATTAACTGCAGGAACATCGAAGACAGGTTGTCAGGTCTGTATAAATGTCTGTTCCCGGAGAGGGCACTAGTGGGTCAGTGGTGGTACGATGGAGGAAATGAGGAGATTGTAGTAAGTTGCTATGCATGTACGCAATGATGCTTATTAAATACACACAGCAATATAATGATTACTGGAACAGGAATAACAATACAGGAGTTTCACAGCGTGGAAACTGACATAAGTACAGTCATAAAGAATGAGCTGATCTGGAAACCAGCGGTAATTAGAGAACAGTAATGACAGGTCTGGGAGCCAATGGCAATCAATGATGGTCGGCGTGGGAGCCGATGGTAATCAATGATGGTCGGCCTGGGATCTGATGGCAAATTAACAATGGTCGGCCTGGGAGCTGATGTGAAGCAGTCTCTAGATCCTGAGGATAAATAATGACACAGAGGATCGGCCTGGAAACCAATGGGAGAATGTGATGGAACAACACAGGCAATAAGTAACTTTTGGTATTCAGTCTGGAAACCGTTAGCAACTTGCAAATAACGATGGTCGGCCTGGGAGCCGATGGCAACTGAAATCAGTACTCTGGAGGTAAGTAATACAAATGTAACAGTCACAGGTAATGAACTGGTCTGGAAACCAGTGTAATTAGCAAACTGCGATGATCGGCCTGGAAGCCGATGGTGAACATCGATGGCTGGCTTGGAAGCCGATGGTAACAGGATCAATATGCAGTAGGTAGGTAATGCAACCGATGGTAGTAAATACAGGCAATAAGTAACTCCGGTAATCAGTCTGGAAACCGACAGCAATAGATTCACACAGTCGGAATATATGCACAAAGTCCACAGAGCCAAGCAAGGCTATAGCAGGAGACAGTTGGTAATATACTAGCAGGTTGTTTAAGTGCTGGATGCAATAGCACAGTGCTGAATGCAGATTAACAACAGACAGGTGAGAATGATGAGGCAGCACCTGGAGAGAGTCTCTTACTGCATGTAGAAGTGGAAGCTGACTGTGGAAGGAGTTGTAGCAGAGTTGGATGGCTGGAGCCTGTAGTTCCACAGAGACACTGAAGCTAGGATGTCACTGGAGACTGCTGGTGACTGGATCTGAATGCAGATGGAACTGCATCAAACTGGATGGCTGATGCCTGTAGTTCCACGGAGCTAATACACAGGGAATCTCTGAAGACTTGAGACTGGAGCCAGGAGACGCTTGTTCACAAGATGTTACGCGTTTTTCAAGGCACTGATACTGAGCAGGAACTCTGAGTATATACCCCCTGGTCAGCAGGGATTGGAGAATCAAGTCATGTGAGCGCTCCAATGCTCAGGAGTGGATAGCACCAAGTAAGCTGACTGCAGGTGTCATGACGGCGCCCATACTCTGGAGATGGTGGGAATACATCAGGGTACATGCTGTATGGCAAGCGGGGTACACACTGGAGAGAGTCTCTGCACATTGCAGGCAATCATGGACCATGTTGCAAGGCTGGGGATGTGACCTCCGGAGGCCAGTACATCAGAGCACTGGTAAGTGACGTGATGCAAAATGCAGATTCCTGACACAGGTAAACATGCAAAATCTGAAACATAAGAATGGAAAACATAGACATAGACAACAGAAAAATGGAGACGCACCAGAAGTATGGTATAAATTAGTATGCGCAAACGTTATCCACGGTAATAGTTCTAGTCAGTTGTCTTGACAAGAATTAAGGCAGAGATGTAGGAATGTTTCTAAATCTTAATTCAATCTCTTAGTTTGACCATTAGTTTTTAGATGATAGGCAGTGGAGAATTTTAATTCCATCTATAAAGCTGAATAGAGGACTGTCCAGAGTTTAGCCACAAACTAAACACCTCAGTCGGAAATAATTTCAATAGACAAACCATGGAGTATGAAGATTTCTGAAATAAACATTTGGGCCAAAGTTGGTCCTTTGAGTAGAATAAAGTGCGCCATTTTTAAAATGATCTCTGACCACCCAGATGGAATTGTGCCTGCTAGCAGAAGTAAGATCAGGGATAAAATCTATTGACAAATTAGACCAGTGGCGTCTGGATACAGGTGATGGTAGGAAAGCTCCTGCAGGTGCTTTGCAAGGTACTTTATGCTGAGCACAGATTAAGAAGAAACTAAAGTTTAAACAACAGCCTTCATTGACAACCACCAATAGAATCTATGCAGGAATTCAAGAGACCCAGCATGACCGGAAAAATGAATGGGCCCATCGAAGCAATATCCCCTGGAGTTTATGTAGTACAATTTTCCCACAGGTCGGGTGAGCTGAGTAGCAGCAAAAATGGTAGTATTTAAAATGGAATAATTCCCTATGTCCTCAACTTCAATATTCATAGACTGAGAGAGAGCATCAGTCTTATCATTTTGCAGGCCGGGCGATAGGTCGGCTTGAAATCAAATCTGAAAAAGAAAGTAGCCCAGCGGTCCTGCCTGGGATTAAGACACTGGGCATGTTTTAGAAAAACCTAATTCTTATGGTCGGTATAAAAATGTATGGGATACTTTGCAGAGACCTCTTGGTAAAATATAACAATTTAACAGAGCCACCGGATCAGATCCCTTCCTTTCTCAAAAGGGGATTTTGAGAAAGGAAGATATTCTAAATGCAGCTGGCCGGAGTATTTAAGATGCAGAGAAATGTAAGGAATTTTCTATATGCTTGCTATTGTTTTTAAAATGTGAGTGCATTTTATAAATTAAATTGTTATATTTTACCGAGAGGTCTCTGCACTACTGAAATATTGTATTTGTCTCTCTTCTTCCCGACCCCATTATATGAGTGAGGGTTATAGGGAGACCTTCTCTCTGACAAAGAAATGAGTGGAGAAGGAGCGTTTATTACTTAGTGTCAGACGCAGGGGGCTTACCTCTGGAACCAGGGTCCGGGGCTTGCCCGTCCGGCTGCTGGTGGTGCTGCTCGGCCATGATGAGGAGCGGCATGGCTTGCGTTGGTGACGGTGCAGCTGCCGGAGTGTGGGAGACGGGGGACCTGGTGGGTAAGAGGGGGTGCTCCTGTGTGTCTGTAGCACTGGGAGCCGCCATGTTGGAGACCAAGGTTCTCTGTGTCCAATCTCTGTGCTCTGTAGAATGCTCAGTCCAATGGCAGGCAGCTTCCTCTTACAAAAGGGGTCAGCCCACTCTTGCATGCTGCCAGTGCTGTATGTTACTGCCTTCAGCAGAAGCTCCAGCTCTGAGCTCCTCAGGAATTCCCTATGGTTTCTTGTGATCCTAAGGGTCTCCAACTCCGCTGTGCAAGTCTGTTTGTCACCTTCCCCTGCACTTCTGCCGGTGGATTCTCAGTTCCGCAGTCTGCAGCTGTCCACCCTGTGTCACAACTGAGGGCCTGAGCTGACGGGAGGCAGCCTCAGTTGTAGGGGCTGAGATGTACCGGAACCTGGGAGGTTGTATCAGACCCCTGGACATGTAAGTAACATGAATAATAACTGCCCGAAGGCGTGACCACGACAACTTGGATAAAAGTCAATGATGTTTATTATGACAACTCCGCAACACAGCAGCAGTAAAAGAAAACGTAAAAGTCAGCAAAGAATAAATACAGTTCCTGGGTACTACAGGATGGCAGGAGCCACAGGGCACTGGTAGTGTGAGATAGTTCTTATGATCTTCTAGATGGAAAGTCCTTACCAGGCCCGACTGTAGCAATGGAGATAACCCAGGATTGTGCCAGCTGGTGTTCGAGGAAAAGCTGGGTTGCTGAAGATAAAACAGCTGCTGTGGATACTGGCTGGAACCAGACTGTTGTTAGCACGGAGTGGATACTGGCTGGAACCAGTTAAATAATAAATGAACTTGGGAGCGATGAAATATGAACTGAAATGTAGAACTTGAGAGCGGAGAAATAATAATACCGGTGGAGAGTGGTAAAGTGTAGAAGGGACACCGGCCCTTTAAGGGAAGCTGTACTCTGCTGGAAGCTGAGCTGGAAGCAGGTAATGTTGTAGCTGGAAACAGATGAATCCACAATGGATTGGAGAGTCAGGCTACACCGCAGGTGGAATGCTGGTGCGGGTCTCTATGGTGGAAGTCTTGAGACAGGAGCTGGAACCTGGAAGACAATCACAGGAGAGAGACAAACAGGAACTAGGTTTGACAACCAAAGCACTGACGCCTTCCTTGCTCAGGCACAGTGTATTTATACCTGCAGCAAGGAAGGGATTGGCTAGGCAATTATGCAGATTATCAATACTGAGAACAGATTGGTGGAAATGATCAGCTGACAGAATCCAAGATGGCTGCGCCCATGCAGACACTTGGAGGGAAGTTTGGTTTGTAATCCATGTGGTAATGAAAACAGTAATGGCGGCGCCGGCCACCGGAGACAGGAGGCGCCAGGCTGACAGATGCACATCCAACCACGCGGACACAGCGGAGGCCGCGGCTGACGTAATCGCCACTCAGACACTCTGCATGCAGAAGTTCAGGGACGGCGGCGGAGGCCGCGGGAGACGCCATGCCAGGTGTAATATGGCGTTTACTGTGACAGCGTCCCAGAGTGACAGGAGAGGATACAGGAATGTACACATCAGGATAACAGATGGGATCCGGTCCTGGAGCGCTGAGCCAGCCTTAGGAGGCATCTGATGGGTAAGAAATGGCGTCCAGATACCCGGATCGTGACAGCACCCCCCCCTTTAGGAGTGGCCCCAGGACACTTGTTTGGCTTTTGAGGAAACTTGGAATGGAATCTCCGGACCAAGGCAGGAGCATGGACATCAGAAGCATTGGTCCATGAACGTTCCTCAGGACCATAACCCTTCCAGTCAATAAGATATTGTAGTTGACCGTAACGGTGACGTGAGTCCAGGATCTTGGCCACTTCATACTCAACGCCTCGTTGAGTTTGGACTTTCGGAGTTGGAGGAAGTGAGGAATGAAACCGATTCAAGATCAGCGGTTTCAACAGGGAAACATGGAATGTCCTGGGTATTTTTAAGAAGGGAGGCAACTGGAGTCTGTAAGCAACAGGATTGATGACTTGTTCAATCTTGAAAGGACCGATATAGCGAGGTGCAAACTTCATACTGGGAACTCTTAACCTCAAATTCTTCGTGGATAACCATACCCGATCACCCACCTTGAGAGCAGGAACTGCTCGACGCTTCTTATCCGCAAACTTCTTGTACCTGAACGATGCCTTGAGCAGAGCTGATCGTACGCTCTTCCAGATATTGGCAAACTGATGCAAGGTGATATCCACTGCGGGAACAGAAGTTGCTGGAAGCGGTTGGAACTCAGGGACTTTAGGGTGGAATCCAAAGTTAGTGAAGAATGGTGTTGAAGCAGATGAAGAATGATACTGGTTGTTATGACAGAACTCGGCCCAGGGAAGTAATTGAACCCAGTCATCTTGAGAGGAGGACACATAGATGTGGAGGAAGGCCTCCAAGTCCTGATTCACCCTCTCGGTTTGACCATTGGTCTGAGGATGGTAAGCCGTGGAAAACTTTAGCTTGACTTGGAGGACTTGACATAAACTTCGCCAGAATTTGGCTGTGAATTGAACTCCTCGATCTAAGATAATTTCTTCAGGAAGACCGTGGAGTCCGAAGATCTCTTGTATGAATACTTGAGCCAACTTGGAAGCTGACGGAAGACCGGTGAGAGGAATGAAGTGTGCCATCTTGGTGAACCGGTCAACTACCACCCAGATGGTATTGAACTTGTTGCACATGGGTAAGTCTGTAATGAAATCCATCGACAAGTGGGTCCATGGTCGACGGGGAACGGATAGTGGAACCAGTTGCCCCGCAGGCGACTGGCGGGATACTTTATGTTGGGCACACTTTGGGCAAGATGCAATAAACTCCAAGACGTCCTTTTTCAGAGTTGGCCACCAATAGGACCTAGAGATAAACTCCAGGGTTTTTTGGATACCTGTATGTCCGGCAAAACGGGAAGCATGGGCCCAATGCATGAGCTTCTTCCTTAGCATCGGCTTCACAAAACTTTTCCCTGATGGGGGCGTAGAGTCCATCCCTACCGTGGAGAATGCCAACGGATTTATAATAGGATGCTTGTCTGAAGACTCTGACTCATTCTCTTGCTCCCATGAGCGGGAAAGGGCATCGGCCTTGCGATTCTGAGAGCCCGGACAGAACTGGAGTTTAAAGTCGAACCTGGAAAAGAAAAGTGCCCATCTGGCCTGACGAGGGTTGAGACATTGTGCGCCCTTCAGGTATAAAAGGTTCTTGTGGTCTGTAAGTATGGTGATTGAATGAGAAGCTCCCTCCAACAGATACCTCCACTCTTCTAGAGCGAGCTTGATGGCTAGCAACTCCTGGTCGCCAATGGCATAGTTGCGCTCAGCTGGGGAGAACTTCCGGGAGAAGAAACTGCAAGGGTGTAAATGGCCATCTTTAGCCCTCTGAGATAACACCGCTCCTACTCCAACGGAGGAGGCATCCACCTCTAAGATGAAAGGAGAGTCGATGTCAGGCTGTTTCAGAACAGGCGCAGAGATGAACCTTTGTTTTAAAAGATGAAATGCTTGCATGGCTTCTTCAGACCACTTGGACGGGTTAGCACCCTTCTTAGTGAAAGCAGTAATAGGCGCCACAATGGTGGAAAAGTCTCGTATAAACTTTCGGTAATAGTTGGCGAACCCTAAGAACCTCTGGACCCCTTTGAGGGTTAAGGGTACCGGCCAATTTTGGATTGCTTGTAGTTTCTCAGGATCCATCTCTAGTCCGGAACCGGACACAATGTACCCTAGAAACGGAATGGACTTGACTTCAAAGACGCATTTTTCTAATTTGCAATAGAGATGATTGACACGGAGACGGGACAGAACCTCTTTAACCCAAAAACGATGTTCCTTTAAATCGTTGGCAAAAATGAGGATATCGTCTAGATAGACCACGACATGACGGTATAGAATGTCTCTGAAGATCTCATTGACAAAATGCTGGAAGACAGCTGGAGCATTGCTCAATCCGAAGGGCATGACGAGGTACTCATAATGTCCGTCACGGGTGTTAAAGGCGGTCTTCCACTCGTCACCCTCACGGATCCGGATGAGATTGTATGCACCTCGCAAGTCCAGCTTTGTAAAGATGGTAGCTCCGCTAACTCTGTCAATGAGCTCAGTAATCAGGGGTAAAGGATAACGGTTCTTGATGGTAATGTCGTTCAAACCTCTGTAGTCGATGCACGGCCGCAGACCACCATCTTTCTTTTTTACAAAAAAGAAGCCTGCGCCGGCTGGAGAAGAAGAAGGTCGAATGAACCCCTTTGCTAGGTTCTCTTTAATATATTCCTCCATAGAATGCGTCTCAGGCAGAGACAACGGATAAGTTCGGCCTCGAGGTGGAACCTTCCCTGGAACGAGATCAATCGGACAGTCCCATTCTCTATGAGGAGGAAGGATATCAGCAGAAGCTTTACTGAACACATCCGTGAAATCTTGATATGGAGGAGGTGGAACATCAGACGACCTGGGGGAGGAAGAACAGACAGGCAATACTTTAAACAAACATGTCTCAGCACAGGAGGAACCCCATGCCAGGATTTGCGTAGTCGTCCAATCAATTGTAGGATTGTGAAGACGGAGCCATGGAAGGCCCAGGACCACAGGATGTGTGGCTCTTGGAATCACTAAAAAAGAAATAAGTTCGGAATGAAGAACTCCCACTCTCAGACGAACTGGTAGAGTCCTTAAAGAAATAACTGCATCAAAAATTTTGCTGCCATCCACGGCAGTTAAAGAAATGGATGAAGGAAGTCTCTCGGTGGGTAGGGACCACCGTTTAACATAGGCTTCGGTAATAAAGTTCCCAGCTGCTCCGGAATCAAGGAGGGCAATGACGTTCCGATAACGTTGAGCAACTTGAAGCGAGACTGGGAGATTACAATCTTGAGGAGATGGAGAGGAGATCATTACTCCTAGCCGGCCCTCTCCTTGGCGAGCTAGGATTTGGAGTTTCCCGGACGTTTGGGACAGGCATTAATGGTGTGAGACGGAGCTGCACAATAGAGACAGAGAGACTCGGAGAGACGTCTTCGGCGCTCAGCAGGAGTTAAACGGGAACGGCCAAGTTGCATGGGCTCATCTTTAGATGGTGACAGTTGACGAGGAGGAGGAGCAGAAGATTTTGGAGCAGATGATCTTCCACGCTCAGTTGCTCTCTCTCTGAAACGTAAATCAACTTTCGTGCAGAGTGAGATTAGCTCATCTAACTTAGAAGGTAAGTCTCTGGTAGCTAACTCATCTTTAATACGCTCAGATAAGCCATGCCAGAATGCAGCATACAGGGCCTCGTCGTTCCATGCCAGTTCGGATGCCAGGATCTGGAACTGTATCAGATATTGTCCTACAGTACGTGACCCCTGGCGTAAACGGAGAATCTCGGATGAAGCTGAGGTTACCCGGCCTGGCTCGTCGAAGATGCGCCTGAATGTTGACACGAAGGCAGTGTAGGAAGATAGCAGGGTGTCGGACCTCTCCCATAACGGTGATGCCCAATCAAGGGCTGAGCCACTGAGAAGAGAAATAATGTAGGCAATTTTTGTACGGTCACTGGGAAAATTGCCAGGTTGTAGCTCAAACTGAATCTCACACTGGTTGAGAAATCCCCTGCAGAATCTTGGAGATCCGTCAAATTTTGCTGGCGTTGGAAGATGAAGACGTGGAGCAGAAATGGGTAAGGTGGGTGGGGTTATAGCTGGAGTCACTGTGGTTGACGCACCAGCCGCGCCTGATCCACGGAGAGTTGTCTGAATCCCATCCAGCCGAGTAGAGAGATCCTGGAGACAGCGGATGATGTGGCCCTGTGCAGCCTCCTAATGTTCTAGTCGGGCTGCCAGTTCTTGCATCGGCCTGGCCGCTTGATCCTGGTCTCCGGCTGGATTCATTAGGTCAGTGCTTACTGTCACAACTGAGGGCCTGAGCTGACGGGAGGCAGCCTCAGTTGTAGGGGCTGGGAGGTTGTATCAGACCCCTGGACATGTAAGTAACATGAATAATAACTGCCCGAAGGCGTAACTTGGATAAAAGTCAATGATGTTTATTATGACAACTCCGCAACACAGCAGCAGTAAAAGAAAACGTAAAAGTCAGCAAAGAATAAATACAGTTCCTGGGTACTACAGGATGGCAGGAGCCACAGGGCACTGGTAGTGTGAGATAGTTCTTATGATCTTCTAGATGGAAAGTCCTTACCAGGCCCGACTGTAGCAATGGAGATAACCCAGGATTGTGCCAGCTGGTGTTCCAGGAAAAGCTGGGTTGCTGAAGATAAAACAGCTGCTGTGGATACTGGCTGGAACCAGACTGTTGTTAGCACGGAGTGGATACTGGCTGGAACCAGTTAAATAATAAATGAACTTGGGAGCGATGAAATATGAACTGAAATGTAGAACTTGAGAGCGGAGAAATAATAATACCGGTGGAGAGTGGTAAAGTGTAGAAGGGACACCGGCCCTTTAAGGGAAGCTGTACTCTGCTGGAAGCTGAGCTGGAAGCAGGTAATGTTGTAGCTGGAAACAGATGAATCCACAATGGATTGGAGAGTCAGGCTACACCGCAGGTGGAATGCTGGTGCGGGTCTCTATGGTGGAAGTCTTGAGACAGGAGCTGGAACCTGGAAGACAATCACAGGAGAGAGACAAACAGGAACTAGGTTTGACAACCAAAGCACTGACGCCTTCCTTGCTCAGGCACAGTGTATTTATACCTGCAGCAAGGAAGGGATTGGCTAGGCAATTATGCAGATTATCAATACTGAGAACAGATTGGTGGAAATGATCAGCTGACAGAATCCAAGATGGCTGCGCCCATGCAGACACTTGGAGGGAAGTTTGGTTTGTAATCCATGTGGTAATGAAAACAGTAATGGCGGCGCCGGCCACCGGAGACAGGAGGCGCCAGGCTGACAGATGCACATCCAACCACGCGGACACAGCGGAGGCCGCGGCTGACGTAATCGCCACTCAGACACTCTGCATGCAGAAGTTCAGGGACGGCGGCGGAGGCCGCGGGAGACGCCATGCCAGGTGTAATATGGCGTTTACTGTGACAGCGTCCCAGAGTGACAGGAGAGGATACAGGAATGTACACATCAGGATAACAGATGGGATCCGGTCCTGGAGCGCTGAGCCAGCCTTAGGAGGCATCTGATGGGTAAGAAATGGCGTCCAGATACCCGGATCGTGACACCCTGCCACCATAGAGGGGCTCCACAGTCATCCACAGTGCCTCCTAGCCACGTCTATACAGTATCCATTCATCAGTCTTCGAAGCAGCTATATCCAGTGTTCTTCAGTCACACCTCTGCAGCAATCATTCTTCAACAGTTTAATCCTGTATTCTTCAGTCACGCCTCTGCAGCATTCATTCTTCAACAGTTATATCCAGTGTTCTTCGGTCATGCCTCTGCAGCAATCATTCTTCAACAGCTAAATCCAGTGTTCTTCAGTCACACCCCCGCAGCATTCATTCTTTCGCAATAATATCCAGTGTTTTTCAGTCACGTCACCGCAGCAATCATTTTTCAACAGTAATATCCAATGTCCTTCATTCAAGCCTCATCAGCATTCAGTCTTCAGCAGCGGTCTTCTAGGTTCTTCAGCCACGCCTCTTCAGTGAACATTCTTACATTTCCTTCCAGAGTATTGTAGCCTAGCCCTTAGGTTCTGTTCTTCAGTTATTTCATCCTAGAACCTAAGGTATATACGAAGGAACTACATCCGGCCTATCCAGTTCCTCCCTGCTTCCACAGCCACTTCTCTGACGAATGCCCAGCCTTCAGATTCTCAACTTCAGCCCATGGTGACAATTAGATTAGGAAAAACATATTCATGGCTAAGAGAGACATAACTCAATAGTGAAAATGTATAATGTGTTCAGTTCACACAACAAAAGATCATCATTTGCAAAAAACAAGTTATTAGAATCACGAAGAAGAATTAGAATCAGGATTAGAAACAATCGGAATCTCAAAATTAACATAAAATCATTGAAATCAGGAAATCAAATTGGACACTGTGCATTCCATTCCATAATGTGATCACAAGAAGAATAATGACAATGCGTTTAAGTAATTCTCAATACTGACTTTCTAACTTTCCCTGGCCAAGGTAACAAGTATCTTCATGGGCAATTATCGTTGGAGCTGTTAAAGTCTGCTGTGCCACAATGTGTCAATAGGGGGAAATGGGCACATTACTGAGTGGATCCTGGGATAGAAAATGTCAATATCATACCCCTTTCACACCGCACAAATAACCCAGTATCGACACGGCATATTGCCGGGTCGACACAGGTCAGCGTGCGGTGTGAAAGGAGCATAGACAAAATCCCGGGTCGCCTGACCCGGCAATTCAACCCGGGAATAAAGCAGTGTTATACCCAGGTTGAATACCGGTCAGTGGCTGCGTAAACGGTCTCCCGGGTCGATGCATCCCAGGACCCATTCACTACAACAGGGAGAGGCGGCGCGGAGATGATCTCATCTCCCAGCGTCACCTCTGCCTCCACCCCTGCTGCTACGGCAACCCGCCCGGCATATTGCCGGGTCGGGGAAGCCAGCAGCAGCGGCCAATGCCGGTTCCCACTCGGGAAGAACCCGTTTCCAAATCCCGGGTGGGATCCGGCATTGGCAGTGTGAAAGGGGTATCACTCCGTTTTTTTTTATTTCAAAGAAGATGTACCTAGTTAAGAAATAGCAATGTCTTTTGCCAACAGCACTTATGTCACAATAAGGGGGCTTTTGTATGAAACAAATTCAGTCTCTTTCAGTTGCAGGGCTTGAACACTTGTATAATTAGCTCAGTCCTTCCAGCGGTAACTGTCTGTGTTGCACAAACTCAGTCTTTTAGCACAGATATGTCTCTTGTCCTTGTGTTTACACTCTGCCCTGGAGCACAAATATTTCTCTTACACTCTTAATAATACCCCTTTTCCACTAGCTTAATTTACCCATATTTTTGCACAGAGGTGCACATCGACACATGTTTTTTGTTAGTGGAAACGGCTCCTAAGCAAAAAATACGGGTTGAGTGACCCTGGAATCCTACCCGGGTAGATACCTGGGTTGAACACGGTAATGACCGGGGTAATTGTGCAGTGGAAATGGTCATTACCGTGTTTTCAGACCCGAGTAACGCTCTGAGACACTGATTGGTGCTTCTGGGGCACAGAAAGATGATGTCATCCCTGGGAGACATGCTGGGCACATGCAGGCATCACAGCAGCTTGCAAACAAAAGCGGATGCAAGTCACACTGGGCACAGCTATTGCAGCAGCTTGCAAACAGACACTCCATTGGGCACATGCAGGTATTGCAGCAGCTTGCAAACAGACACTAAACAGCAGCAGAAGCTCCAGCACAGCAACATGGCTACCTATACCTGGTCTGACACAGAGATAAAAGAGCTGCTTAATATTCGGGGAGCGAAAGAAATTAGAAAGCAGGTGACTGGAACAGTTAACAATTGAAGGCACTATGCAAACAATTTACTAAAGTATACGACCATAACCACAAAAAAAAGTGGCACTGGATGGATTGATTGGGCATATTATGACCTATGCTATAGTGTCTTCAGCAAAACTGCACTAACAAATCCCATAACACTATCGTCAACCAGATGTCAGTACAGGAGGACCATGACAAAACACAGCACAGCCTTCCCAGCGCACAATACAGCCCACCATCCCCGATGCTTATATTGGACGCCAGTTTAGAGAAATCAACCGGCAACGATGATTCCATCAGCATCACTATTGAGGACATAACGGAGTCTCGGGCGGAGACGTAGCAACCCCCCAAGACCACGACTTTGAACTCAAATAGTAAGTATTAACATTTACAAACATTTTTATTTACATACACACATACAAACCACCATACAGCAGAGGTGAAAAAACTCCAGACCCTCCAGCTTATGTAGAACTACACATCCTAGCATATCCTGCCACAGTTGCAGCAGTATGTATCTGTACAAAATCTATGTAAAGGCACGCTGAGATGTGTAGTTCCACAACAGCTGGAAGGTTGCGAGTTTAACACTCCAGCTCTACAGGCTCAGTTCTCAACAAGTTTTAGCTATTTTAGTCGCAGTGAGGGTACTCCGGTCAATACTTTGGTTTTGCCTTGTCAATGATTGGTGCTTTAATACCCACACCCACCTCCAGCAAACTCAAACACTATTACATACCACCAAATGACTTTAAAATAGCTTAAACTCTTTGCGAAATGGGTTCCAAAATGTATTAAAAAAATAATGCGAAATGTTGCAGAGTATAGCTAGTGTGCAGGTGGGAGCAGGCCACAAACACGTATACACTACCACTGCTATTTTTATATATAATCATTGTTGATTAAAAAAAAAATGTCATCCCCTTCACAGTCTATAATGTTCCACAGCGGAAAAAGAAACCGAACAAAACAGAACAAATGGTCAGAGCAATGGCGTCCATTATCGTGGAGCATCTACGTGAGGCGGATAGTGAGTTGAATTCCCAGGAAGATGCATGAATTGAGAGATATCTTGCGTCAGAAAAGGAAATGCATCAATCATTTATGATGCAGTTAATGGCCATGCATGATAGGCAGATGTCCTCTTTTGAGCGTACGTTTGCACGTACTATGAGAATGCAACACAAGCACAACAGCAAGACCAGCCTACCCACAGCACCCATATGGGCCATACAACTATGAGCCTCAGAATATCAGGTGTATAGACAATTGCCATAAATAAGGCCAGCTGTTGATAAGACAATGGGGATAATTCAGACCTGATCGCTGGGCAGTGATTTTTGCTGTCCTGCGATCAGATAGTCGCTGCCTACAGGGGGAGTGTATTTTCGCTGTGCAAGTGTGTGATCACGTGTGTAGCAAAGCTGCATAAACTGATTTTGTGCAGTCTCTGTGCAGCCCAGGACTTACTCAGCCGCTGCAATCACATCAGCCTGTCCGTGACCGGATTTGACGTCAGACACCCTCCCTGAATACGCTTGGACACGCCTGTGTTTTTCCAGACACTCCCTGAAAATGGTCAGTTGCCACCCACAAACAGCCTCTTCCTGTCATTCTCCTTGTGATCGCCCGCGCAATCGCTTTTTTCGCATCATCCCGTCGCTATGCGGTGCATACGCATGCAAAGTTTGGACCTGACTGCAGGCTGTGAGAAAACGCAGCCTAGCGATCAGGTCTGAATTACCCCCAATGTTTGTGTGTTAAGGTTCTGTTTGAATTTTTCTATGTTATATTATTACCTCAAAGATGTGCGGCAGTGGGATCCAAATATTGGGGTTACCCTGATACCTAGAAAGCCAAACATTAGGGCAGGAGTCTTCAACCTGTGGCCCTGTAGCTGTTGTGGAAATACACAGCAAGGCAAGCTGGGACATGTAGTTCCACAACAGCTGGAGGGTCACAGGTTGAAGACCCCCTGGCGTTATGGGGATTTTTACAGAGTGTTCTGTTTGCACTTGAATATTTTATATTGTTACACATAGAGAGAGAAAGAAGACTCTTTTGTGGGTGCACTCTTGAAATAGTCAGAAGACGACTATAGTATTGAAATATTAAAACATGGAAATTTAATGATGTATTATAAAAATAACAGTTGTTGTATCCAATGAAGACAAGACAAATGACAAACAAACAGATTAAAAAGTCAGACACACAAATGGTCACCAGTTTGTTGCAAATGCTAATAATACCCTATGTAGGGGGACCAGAAATGTGTTACCCGCAAACAGTACCAGTCACTAGGCCATAGGTATAAACAATGTAAGCCTACAGAAATAATACCGTGTGCACACAGATAGTTAATCTCAAACCCTGAGCAGTAGATATTGAATAGCTGAAACTATGGACTATGGAGATAAACGGTACTCTAAAGAGATATAAGAATGAGAAAAGAGGGTGAGTCTGCTGTCAGCGTTAGGCTCAGAGCATATAAATGCCTCCGGCCTCTACTACACTCAGTCTTCCTGGGGGGTTGCCCACTCCAGTACTGACCAAGCCCACACTGATTCGCTTCCGAGATCGGACGTATTCGGGCGTTTACAGTATGGTATGATAGTAGGGGTACAAATACCCTTGTTGCTCTGGAATCACTGATGAGAGTTCACATGGAACAAAGGGTTGGGGTGAGTATTGTAGAAGAACAACGAATGGAGAGAGTTAGAGTGAATCTGCTGCCAGCATTAGGCAAAGGCATAAAGGCAACCGCCCATTGCCAATGGATCGCTGGGGAAAGTCCTGAATATAGATGAAAAAGATTAATAAGAAGAGAATATTAGCTGTTCAAAAGTTCAAATATATTTGTGAATTACCATCTGTTCAAAGGTATATCATCAGGTGATATGAGCCACAGTACATTGATTTTGACCAAAAGTCGTGCTTCTATTATATAAGCAATCTAAAAATAGATGCTGAATAATTAGATAAGGTGCACAGGGTTATTATAAGAATTTCTGACACTTACCATACTGCAGCAATGAAATTAAGTCTAGAAATCAATTCCCTGTTGGGAGGATATAACATGCAACTAATGTGTTCATATTGCAAGGGTATAAATCCCAGACAAAGATAAGTAAACACTGTGGCTAAAAATCCACTAGTATATACAAACCCGGGGGATAAAATTGCCCTCAAATACTGCCATATAGGATCAACATATAGTTTTAACCATAAATGGTATAGCAAAGAGAATGCAGCAGAAACTGATAATGACTGCCCAATGTCCTTATATGGAATAAACAAAGCGGCCAAGCAGTGCAGACAGTGGTACATTCTTATAGACTGTAATGTCCCCGAGCTGGCGCTAGGTAAAGATAAAGATGGTACAAACGGTGCAGGCTGTGACCCAGTGTCATCGGGCGGGTACTAGTAAAGTCATGTGCAAGCTGCGGTGATGCCACTCCGGACTGGCGCTGGTGCAAAAAAAAAAAAACCGATGCAAGAACATGATCCAGGCTGTACCTGTGGGTGCCTGGACTGGTGGTAGCGCAGCTGGCGGAGGAGGACTAGGGAAAATCAGCGAGTCCTCGGCTGGTTGCAGTGGTGACCGGACTGGTGATGCGGCTGACGGGAAGGACTGTCGGAAGACGCGTTTCACCCTGGGGGCTTGCTCACTTCCTGTCCTGTGATGGAATTGTTACGGAGCTTATGTCTAGACAGCGCTGGCTGTTGACCAATCATGTTCCTTAAGGTGTGACCTCCGGTTGCTAGGAGATAAAGAGGCAATACTTTCCTCGAGTCCAGAGTTTTGTAATCGTCATGATAACATGCCTCTTTGTTCCCCAGACAGGAGAATCTCACAGTAGCCAGAGGAATCATAGCCACGTACAAAAAGAGAGAGAGAGAGGGGGGGGGGGGAGGAGAGAGACACAAAAAATTATATATATACATTCACTATATGAATGTTGCGCAAAAAGATTCCCACACAATTGAAAAGAGATAAATCCATCTAGATATGACGCACGGGGTATCTACAAAATAGACAAATATTTATCATTCAAATTGTGGGTAGTATGGAGAAAATTTCCCACTAGATAGAAAAGAGAGGAGATCCAACTTGATAGTGTTACCCAATATATAAACAGAACCTACCCAATCCCATATATGATATCAAGATTGCACCAAACAAGGAGCGGGATATTAGTAACCAATGTTTACAAATAGTATGACATGGTTCATTCTGCAAAGACTATATTCTTGAATACAAAACATATCTCCAAAGGGGATCCATGGACATACATTGAAGCTGTGATCAGTAATATGTAACTGAGAAACGATAAATAGACTTATATCTGAAGTACCAAGGGAAGAGAGTGCACATCACTACACATGCACCGCGCATATGTGCGACGGCACCTCCCCCTCAACAGAATATCATCAAATACAATGAGTAAGCACTATAGGGCTGATTATTCCAAACTAATAATATGCAAGAACTGGCACACTGCTGGATTTTTATTTAGAGCATTTTGGGTGCCAGATTAAACTGTTGGAAACAAACAACAAATTACGTCGGTTGGTTCTAGGAAAAATTAATCAACAGTGTATCAATGTAAAGTGTAAATGTGTGAATAAAGGGGAGATGGTGTTTAAACTTAAATATATAGCTGTCATAATAAATAAATATGCCCTATGACCAATAAGGTTACAGGTGAAAGGTGTACTGTGAGAGTGAGATGTGCAAAAAGTAAGGGTGTGTAAATGTGTTACTTGATGAGATATAAAGGTGTGAAGCCTATCAATATAATACCAGAATGTACATGAAGTGGGAATATGTTAGTGTAAGCATTCCTAATGAGAAAGGAAGGGCGTGAAATAGGACAGGGAATGTGAGGGAAGTGATAACATGGTTAACTGTTGCACTGCAAATGTGTGTACAAAGGAGTGAGAAGGGAAATGTGCTGGAATAACAATCAAATGAGTGTGTGAGCGGGAACAGAACAGCAGAGAGGAGACAGTGACTACCTGTCAAGGAGAAACCTGCCGGGAGTGCCAAAAAGCGTGTATGGATAAGGATGTTATTAACCAGAACAGAGTTAAAGCTAATTTAGACCAGGGGGATTGACAAGAACATCGGTCAATACCACCCAAGATTGTCATTCAAGTTGTTACAAAAAGGCACTATAATGAATATATTCATTCAGACCAAACGGTTTTAGGCCTCCCAATAAAAAGGTCCATTCGCTCTCCTTCGTAATCAGCTCCTTTTACCTTTTACTCCTCTTTTACCAAGTTGGTTTTTAAAATCTGTGCACAGGCCTTGCACCATCCACAAGGGAAGGATCCAGTCACGTTGTTGATTCTAGTTATCTCTCGAGAGAAATGACTCTGCACTAATAGGTCTTTCAAATTTCTTGATCGACGCCAACTCACTTGGATTCTGGAATCAAGAAGGGGGGACAGGTCCGTATCCAAATGAAGGATTGGCATGGGTTTCTGAATTGCGTCCCGTAAGAATCGCCACTCGGGACAAAAAGTGCCCACAAACCGAATCTTTGCGTTGTCTTCCTTCTTCTTGGGTTTATCTTGAAAGATGAGAGGTTCCCTTTTCATATGAAGGACTGAGTGTTGTGCCCGTTTGAGTGAGCGGTTACTGTAGCCACGTGCCTGTAGGTGTTTCGATAATTTATGGTGAGGATCCTTTTTTAGGGAGAGGCTACCGTACAAAAGATCGCAACAAAACAAGAGGAAGACTAGGAGAGGAGGACCGAAAAACCAACAGAAACAATCGAAACTGGGACACTCCTCAGATGTCTCAATATCCCATCTGAAACAACAGGAAACGGTGATATCTGACAATCTCCAAATCTTAAACCTCACTAAACCTTAACAGATGACCAGACTGAAGTTCTGTCCAAAGGACTTTCTTTCTTACCAACCTCCCCATTTAACAGATGTGTCTGGGAAAAGGATCTCAGGCTCTTTTGGGAGGAAATTGCTGCTGAAGAAATTTTTCTCTAAATCTTCATTGGCCGATGGCGGTGGAACATTGGATCCCACATTCTCATTTTTGACAGTAGATTTAGCGGCCATTCAAACACTTGAGCAATTGCAACTTGAATCCCCTCCTGAGATGATGCCCCAGCCTAATAAGAGACCAACATGTTAAAACAAGTCCACTTTTTTCCCTCCTGAAATGAAAATATTTATGGACATAGTTTCCAAAGAATTTGATGAAATTCAAACCAAACCTAGGAATCGATGCCTCTCGAAGAACCTTATATTCAGGGAGAGACAAGCCCTTAATGAAATAAAATCCTGGAAGGATATTATCATCAAGCCTTCAGATAAAGGGGGAAACATTGTCCTATGGCCCGCAAAAATGTATGTGGAGGAAGCCCAGCGACAACTTCACAACATCTTGTGCTACCGCCGACTCCCACTCAACCCAACCGTTAAATTCCACAAAGAATACATCCGCATGATAGAAGAGGCATTGTCTACTGGTGTAATTACACAACAAGAATCTCAATACCTTATTATCCCTAATCCAAAAGTCCCTACTTTCTATTTACTACCAAAAATCCATAAGGATGTCAGGAAACCACCTGGGAGACCATCGGTAATGGGGGACTTTTAGAACAGCCAAGCAGATTTTTGGATCTACATCTCAGAGATCATGTGCTCTCTCTTCCCTCTTATCTAAGGGACACATCAGATTTGCTACGAAAGATCCATGATATCAACTTGGAACAAGAGTGTATCATTGCCACCCTAGATGTAGAAGCTCTTTTTATACGAGCATTGACCATCAACAGGGTATCGAAGCCACCAGATTCTTCTTGGATACAAAATAAAAAAATGAATTTAATGATTTCCTCTGTGAGCTTCTTAGTTTTGTGCTTAATAAAAAAAATGTCACCTTCGATGATCAGTTCTTCCTACAAATTAGGGGAACTGCTATGGGTGCAGCTTGTGCACCCACCTATGCTAATTTATTTCTTGGCTGGTGGGAACAACTAATTGTGTTCAATGAGAACAATCAGGAATATACCCAGCATATTTTAAGTTGGCGGCGCTATATCGATGATATTTTTATAATCTGGGATGGTAAAGAGAAGCTTTTGCTTGAATTTATTGACATACTTAACATCAATGATCACAATATTCAACTCACCCACACCCTCAGCAAGGAGAGGATATAATTTTTGGATTTGAGCATTTATAAAATCGAGGATGGTACATTGGGGGTCATTCCGAGTTGATCGCTAGCTGCTTTCAGTCGCTGAGCAGCGATCAGGCAAAAAATCAGCACTTCTGCACATGCGTATGCAGTGCAATGTGCACGCGCGTCGTACTATTACAACGAATGATGTAGTTTCACACAAGGTCTAGCGAAGCATTTCAGTCACACTGCTGGCCGCAGAGTGATTGACAGGAAGAGGGCGTTTCTGGGTGGCAACTGACTGTTTTCAGGGAGTGTTCGGAAAAACGCAGGCGTGCCAGGAAAAACGCAGGAGTGGCTGGGCAAATGCAGGGTGTGTTCGTGACGTCAAAACAGGAACTGAATAGTCTGAAGTCATTGCAAGCGCTGAGTAGGTCTGAAGCTACTCTGAAACTGCACAAAATTATTTTGTAGCCACTCTGCGATCCTTTCATTCGCACTTCTGCTAAGCTAAAATACACTCCCAGTGGGAGGCGGCATAGCGTTTGCACGACTGCTAAAAACTGCTAGCGAGCGAACAACTCGGAATGACCACCATTGGCCACAGAACTCTTTCATAAAGATACAGCAACTAATAGTATTCTGTTACAGACCAGTTCCCACTTTCCCCTCACCATTGAAAACATCCCCAAAGGGGAATTTCTTCGACTTCGGCGTAACTGCTCTGAGGATAACATCTACAAACAGAAGAGCCATGAATTATCGAAACGCCTACAGGCATGTGGCTACAGTAACTGCTCACTGAAACGGGCACAACACTCAGTCCATCAGATGAAAAGGGAACCTCTCATCTTTCAAGATAAACCCAAGAAGAAGGAAGACAACACAAAGATTCGGTTTGTGGGCACTTTTTGTCCCAAGTAGCAATCCTTACGGGACGCAATTCAGAAACACATGCCAATCCTTCATTTGGATACGGACCTGTCCCCCCTTCTTGATTCCAGACTCCAAATGAGTTGGCGTCGATCAAGAAATTTGAAAGACCTATTAGTGCAGAGTCATTTCTCTCGAGAAACAACTAGAATCAACAACGTGACTGGATCCTTCCCTTGTGGGCGGTGCAAGGCCTGTGCACAGATTTTAAAAACCAACTCGGTAAAAGACAGGAGGGGACAAGATATTACCATCAAACACTTTTTTAACTGGGAGACATAAGGGGGGGTGTACTGCATTACTTGCAGTTGCAACCTACGATACGTCGGAATGACCACCAGAAAATTCAAAACTCGGATATTGGAACACATGGGCACAATTTGTAATACCTCCTTGGATCTAGCCAGAGCCAAAAAACGTACTTCTGTGGCACGACATTACCACGCTAAACATCAAGACTCTTCTAAGGAAATGCTAGTCTTCGGACTAGATAGAATCCGTCTGGGGATATGAGGAGGCGATCTCCAAAAGGAGCTGATTAAGAAGGAGAATGAATCAGGGCGCTTTAAGAGAGGAGGAGGCTTGTGTTCAGCCTCCTCCGTTTGGGCCCCCTCCTCTCTGCCCAGAGTGCTGTAGAGTCTGAGCACTAGAGGGCTCAGACTCTACTGCGCATGCGCAGATCTCCGGAAAATTAGCACGGCAGACATTTTCCCTTTGATTTCTCTACTGCGCATACGCAAAACTCCGTGAAAATGGCCCCTGGATCATTTTCACCGTGTTTTCACAGCACTGCGGATGCTGGCACTGGACTCCGGAGGGGTATTTTAAAAATGGGTGCAGCGTGTGCAGTGGGGGCCCCCTCTGGACTCAGGGGCCCGTGTGTACCGCACACACTGCACCCATTATAGAAACGCCAGTGAAGCGAATGGACCTTTTTATTGGGAGGCCTAAAACCGTTTGGTCTGAATAAATATATTCATTATAGTGCCTTTTTGTAACAACTTGAATGACAATCTTGGGTGGTATTGACCGATGTTCTTGTCAATCCCCCTGGTCTAAATTAGCTTTAACTCTTTCTCCTGGTTAATAACATCCTTATCTTACATGCTTTTTGGCACTCCCGGCAGGTTTCTCCTTGACAGGTATTCACTGTCTCCTCTCTACTGTTCTGTTCCCGCTCACACACTCATTTGGTTGTTATTCCAGCACATTTCCCTTCTCACTCCTTTGTACACACATTTGCAGTGCAACAGTTCACCATGTTATCACTTCCCTCACATTCCCTGTCCTATTTCACGCCCTTCCTTTCTCATTAGGAAGGCTTACACTTATCTAATTATTCAGCATCTATTTTTAGATTGCTTATATAATAGAAGCATGACTTTTGGTCAAAATCAATGTACTGTGGCTCATATCACCTGATGATATACCCTTGATACCCTTGTACAAATGGTCATTCACACATATATTTGAACTTTTGAACAGCTAATATTCTCTTCTCATGAATCTTTTTCATCTATATTCAGGACTTTCCCCAGCGATCCATTGGCAATGGGCGGTTGCCTTTATGCCTTTGCCTAACGCTGGCAGCAGATCCACTCTAACTCTCTCCATTCGTTGCTCTTCTACAATACTCACCCCAACCTTTTGTTCCATGTGAACTCTCATCAGTGATTCCAGAGCAACAAGGGTATTTGTACCCCTACTATCATACCATACTGTAAACGCCCGAATCCGTCCGATCTCTGAAGCAAATCAGTGTGGGCTTGGTCAGTATCGGAGTGGGCAACCCCCCAGGAAGACTGAGTGTAGTAGAGGCCGGAGGCATTTATATGCTCTGAGCCTAACGCTGACAGCAGACTCACCCTCTTTTCTCATTCTTATATCTCTTTAGAGTACCGTTTATCGCCATAGTCCATAGTTTCATCTATTCAATATCTACTGCTCAGGGTTTGAGATTATCTACCTGTGTGCACACGGTATTATTTCTGTAGGCTTACATTGTTTATACCTATGGCCTAGTGACTGGTACTGTTTGCGGGTAACACACTTCTGGTCCCCCTACATAGGGTATTATTAGCATTTGCAACAAACTAGTGACCATTTGTGTGTCTGACTTTTTAATCTGTTTAATTGTTTGTCACTGTCTTGTCTTCATTGGATACAACAACTGTTATTTTTATAGTACATCATTAAATTTTCATGTTTTAATTTTTCAATACTATAGTCGTCTTCTATTTTAAGAGTGCACCCACAAAAGAGTCTTCTTTCTCTCTCTATGTGTAATTGATTAGTTCAATACTGACTCAGGGTGCACCACCAATACATAAATCTACTGGGATTTAGCCATAGTATTTAGTATATTTTGGCATTATATCAGTGGTCTAGTGCTGTATCCCCTACTTTTATATTTTATATTGTTACCTCAGAAAATATGTGCCAACTATTTGTTAACTGCTTAAAAGAAAAAATATACAACGAATATCTTTTGAACAATTTTTATAACTGAGAAATTGTAGAAAACAAAATAAACACAAAACTGCATACATAAACTTGTCTGTCTTCTCTACTGCAACATTGAGGGAAGATTTGCTGCAATGGTGGCACTGATGCCCTCAAGGGTTATGTAATGCCCCCCCACGAATCCTGATGCATCATGTACTGTGACCCCCGCCCCATAATCATGCACATTCCACTCGGGGGCAAAGTTTTCCTTTTGTATCTCACATATATTATGGAGAATGCAGCAGGCTGCTACTATATCTGGCATGATTTTCTAGTCCACAACATTCCTCTTTATGAGGCAGCACCAGCGTCCTTTTAAATGCAAAAATGCATTCTCAACTGCCATACGGGCTGAACTTAGGGCATGGATGTATGATATCTGTTCGGGAGATAACTGAACATGCTTGGTGTAGCCCTTCATCAGCCAGCACTGTAACGGGTAGGCTGCATCATTAATGAGGTGGACGGGGATGTCCACGCCATCTTCGATCACCGATTTCTGTTAATAAAATATTAATATTATTCCTGATGTAAAAAATGAATATCAGTTTATGGGTGAACATTAGTTTAAGGAGTAAATAATCTTACCTCTCTAGGGAAAAGCCATCCACCGAGCTTGTCCTCAGCAATATTGTAGAGATCGGAGTTTACGAGAACCCTCACATCATGTGACCGTCCAAGCTACCCTATGAAGACATCTGTGAAACTAAAAATAAAGGTTTATTACAGTTTATGCCTCATAAACAAAAAAGCCCAAGCCTATTTCAAACACATTAGTAAAACAGTGCTTACCAGTATTTGTGGTCCACTATGGGTTGCAGGACTGCTAACCCTTGCGATTATAGTAGTCTTCTGAGTTATCACGGGGGCGATGATGGGGGTGTGGGTCCCATCTATGGCACCAGCACACTGTGGGTAGCCACGCTTTTTGAATCCTTCTACAGTGTCATCTAACTGCTGTCCTTGTGGCAAGGAAATAAAGCGATGGTACATGGTATCCAGCAATGCCCGCGTGACTTGGTAGACAATCTTGCAGAAAATACCAATTCCTACTACAAATAAACAGGAGAGTGTGCGATACTCTCCAGGGGTAGCATACCATCAGAGAGCAATCGCTAATCTCCTGCTCGGCTCAATGGGCTTCTGGTCTGCTTGGTGATTGCGGGGAACAGTAGTTCCAAAATATAGTAGGATGTAGCACGAGACATCCTGAAATGTGCCATCTACCACTCCTTCTGAAAAGCTAAAATGGTCTGCATGAATGCTTCTTCATGTCTGCGATCTCTCACCCACATTCTTCGGCTTGGTGTAGTGCTCATTCTTATGATAGAAGTAACACTGGCTGATATCAGCACTCTCCTCCTTTTCAAATGATGGCATCGAGAACTAGCCCTCTCCACAAAGCATTGCACCCTCCTCCTCCAGCTCAGCAGTAGGTAGCATAAGGTCAGAAGTTGCATCAAGCTGTCTGTAGCAGAAATAAGCAGCAAAAAACTGCAAACAGTCTGCAACTCCATGCTAGACAAAGCTACTGCATCATTCTCCATTACTGCAATGCTGTGAGCAGGCCCCACCCCTCCCTTTTGTTCCTTTTTGTGACTTCATCTTGTTGAGACAGTAAAAAGTCAATTTTTAATTACATCAATAGGCTTTTACAGAGTTACTCGGGTTCAGTGGAAACAAATCCGACCCGGGAAAAACCCGGGTTGAAGTGCAGTGGAAGCGGCGTCTGAAGCCAGGTCCGACACGGGTTGTAGCCGGGTTAAAAATCCTGGGTTGGACCTAGTATTTAGGTGGAAAAGGGGTATTAACTCAGTCCTGGGTTAGCCCTCTTTCTCTGTGTCCTAGCTGGCACAATATGGCGCTGCTTGCTGTGCCCTTCATAAAACACTGGTTAGTACTCAGACCCAGGGAACGAAATTTCAAGCTAGCTGTTCCTGCTGTAATGGTTCCCCTCTCTCTCTCTCTCTCTCTCTCTTTCTCAAGATCTCCGTTGCGTCTGCACCTCTCACCAGGCCTAGCAGTGTCCGGTCCTCCAGCATCTCAAGACCCGCTCTCTGGCAACACTCCGCTGCTCTCTCTAACAGTGCTGCTCTCACTGCCCAGAATTCTGTCTCTCTCTCCAGCTTACAGTTCACACTTTGCTCCATATTCCTCCGTCTGTCAGCACACACCACGGTCTCCAACTTCTTCCCAGCGCTCCCTGCTTCTCCCAGCAGCCACTCACCAATCAGCTTTCTCTCTTGAGACCACGTGACCAGACCCAGGGCTACTGTTAACTCATCCAGCTCCAGCATTTCTCCTGCTGCTGCAGAGCTATAACAAAGTTCTTCAAAGGGCACACACACCAAGTTCTGGGGTGCCAGAGAAGCACCTTATTTGTAGTGTGAACACATTGAGGGACAGGAATCATCAGCAGTTGCACATCATCAGCAAAGCTTGCCACTGAGAATACAACTTTTTGTGTCCAAACTCCCCTTCTTCCTGCCCTATAACTTTATTTACAATCTCAATATATACAATTTTTTTGCCTAAACATCTCATTACTTCAAAGTACCAATCACATTGTATATTTCTAAACTTCATAGTGTAAATTCCTTTGTCATAATTGCACTAGCCAATTGGAGGAGTTGGGTAGAACAGTGGTGTTCTTAGCTGTACGTTTAGTTGCAGACCCCATTAGGGTTATAAGAATGAGATACAAGTGTATATTTAGGGGCATACCTTGCTGTTCTAAAGGGCACGTCATCATTTCCCTCTGCTGGTGGAGTTTGGAATTTATCACTATACAGTACTTATTATGGGATTAACCATTAGTTGGTATATCAGTGGAGAAGCAAATTTTGACCATTGTTAAAAAAAAAATCAAACATGCCAGATATAATGAAAACAGTTTTAATGTTTACACCATTAATAAAAATTGCAAAAAGATAGCAATTTGAGACCTTTTATGACCCGCTATCAGTGTCTGACTAGAGCATGAAGGGCCCGCTGTGTGAATATTTTGGTAGAGGCCTATGCTTTAAGGGTGTGGCCAGCCACAACACATGGTTAATGTCCCTACATCTACTTACTTTGGTTTCACAAACAATACAGATGGCTTGACTAATGTTTTTAGGATTTGTATGAAAAAAAAACATTCCACACAAAAGAGGAGATGTTTGGTCCTATACCCAGGCAAGAAAATGGCCTTCTTTTGATCATGGCCAAAGACTGATTCCACTGATAGCTGACTTACTATGACACAAACAACATCCTCTTCATCAATATCCTCATTGGTGTCAGATCCACAAATATCCCCCTCATCCTGTTGCACTTCCACAGTAGCATCCTTAATTTTTATGTCACTATCTTTTTTTGTGCTACTCATCCCCACATTTGCAGAGGGTGCACAAATGGTGGAAGGAGGCTTCTCTGTGTATACAGTGTCAGAAATGTCAGACTCACACATAGCACTCATGGACACCCTTAGGCTCTCCTCAGGGATTTGTGAAGTTTATGAACATACAGTTTGCTCTTCAGCCTTAGTGTTTTTTTCTGCACTGATTTGCCTGTCCTACAAGTGACACCTCTTCTAGACTTGAGAAGGTTTTGCATCATCATGTGTGGTTACAGAAGATGCCTGACTGTGTGTGGCAACGGCTTCTGCAATAGGCATTCTAGAGCATGAAGCAGCAGTAGCACTAGTAGGACCACCAATCGCAAAGAAAGGCCATGGCCTGAGCCTTTCATTGCTACTGCATGCGGTGTATGTCATGTTGTCAATTTTACGTTTATTGCCAGTAAACATTCCCATTATTATTAGAGGTTATGTTTTCTTTAACATTGCAAAATTGCAAAATATTGTTTAGATTTCAGGTGCCCTTTCTTAAACATTCTTTCCCCTTGACCACTGATTTTAGTAGATATTGAAGTACTATCATGACCAGCAGCAACCGCAGCACTAGTACTGGTTTTCTGCCTTAGTGCAGCACCCTCTGATCTCTCATGTGTGTGAAATGAATGCTCCAGTTCTCCTAATGGTGTTTTTATGCACAGTGCAGTGTCTCACAGTTCAGCAGCTTCTGTGTGTGTGTGTGAATATGAAATGATTCACTTATTGTCCCAGTGTTCCTAATGCACACTCTCCCTCCGGCACCTGATCATGAGGGAGGGATTTATATGCAATGTAAAATACGCGAGATCCAGTTCTGGAAAGATTGTTTTTCCTCATGTTGGGGTGTAAACACGGTGGGAAGTCCCAAATCGTTGCTCGCATTGACTCATAATAGTTCAGGTGTGTTTTGTTTTCAGAGAATCGAACTGCACTTCTCTAATTCACATATATTTTGCGAATGATGCCTATAAAAAGGTTAATGATGGATGGTTTGTTGCAATTATGCATCCAAAATGAGTTGCAGGAATACATGCAGACACATATCTTATGATACATACAGCTCAGGAGTGTGGGAGGAAACCCACGCAAGCTTAGGGAGAATATACAAACTCCACACAGTTAGGGACATGGTAGGAATCAAACCCATGACCTCAGCGCTGTTGGGTAATTTAACATGGGCCAGTACACAATGTCTTTGCAAAGATGCTGCATGGCTAGTAAATAACAACGGCCAAAGTCTATGCTTTGTCCCATCTTTGCAAATATTTTGCCCTGAAGATGGTGGAGCTGGAAGCACATATGGGGGAGGCTGCATGGTAGTGGATGCAAGGTGTGGGACAAAAGGCCTTCCTTGAATCACAGACCCCTTGAGCACCGCACACCCTGAGTCTATAATAAATACACCACTACATCCTGAAATGGCTTTTCCTTTTCTTTCTACTTTAATCTATTGTTACCAACTATCTAGTTCCCTATTAAAAACAGTGAGAGAGAGACAGACAGAAATCAGAAACAGTATTGAGGGGTATATTTATTAAGCCACGGATGGAGATAAATGACCAGCCAATCAGCTCCTAACTGCCATGTCACAGGCTGGGTTTGAAAAATGACAGTTATGAGCTGATTGGCTGGTACTTTTTCTCCGTCCACCTTATCTCCATCCAAGGCTTAGTAAATAGACCCTTATTCACAATACCTATATATGCAGCATTAATAGTGTACTGTAACTGTCTAGTATCCTTTCATCTGTTTAATGTATAATGCTAAATGAAATGTCTAACTAGGTTTTTTCCATGTTACTAATCTAATCTCAAGTAAATTAGGAGATGTAAAACATAGAATGACATGCAATTCAGCCTACAGTTATGATGGAAAGTTATTCATGTGTACAGTATTCATTAGCATATTGTGGTGTCATACACACACTTTCCCCTAAACCTTTAAAAAGTACATTGTCTAATTGGCTCAAATTAAAATCATTAATTTCTATGAGTGAGCCACTTTAAAACGCTGACGACAGCATTCTGGGTAAGTGTCCAAAGCACTCAATAAAACTCTATCCAATTAAAATGCATTATATTTGAGCAGACTCTCTTGCACAGAGCAATTTAAGCACTCAGTTTAGAATGTATGATCTAGGAGTGCTGTCCTTTTCCTGGTGAAATGAAAATACTATATAAATTAGGCATGATCGCTTTCAAAGCCGAGAAAGCGCTGTGACAGCACCCTTATCCTACAAAGTACCGTTTGCATGAATTTAGTGTATCTCTGTTATGCAAAGGTGGCTAAATATACTCAGGACATCAGGCAAAGTGAAAGGTAGATCCTCAGCATCATCCTTCTTTGTGCCAAAATACCAGTTTTTACATTCCCAAATGTTTTATTATCAACAAAAGAAATACTTATCAAATAAGATTAAGGGGCATATGTATTAATAATCGCCTAACTGCTGTGATTATTAACACTCTGTTTCGTGGCAGATATTTTAGAACTCTGGGCGTCTAAATGGAAAATGAGGTTCAGTACAGACAAATGCAAGGTTATGCATTTTGGGACTAAAAACAAACTCGCATCCTACATATTAAATGGGGAATGCCTAGGGGAAACAGAGTTGGAAAAAGATTTGGGAGCACTCATTGATAATAGGCTTAATAGCCGTACACAATGTCAAAACGCAGTAAAGAAGGCAAATAAGGTGCTAGCGTGCATAAAAAGGGGAATTGAGACAAGGGACTCGGATGTAATCCTGCCGCTGTATAAGGCATTGGTACGTCCGCACCTGGAATATTGTGTTCAGTTTTGGGCACCATTGTATAAAGAAGACATCAGTGAACTCGAAAGTGTTCAAAGGCGAGCTACTAAATTGATTAAAGGCCTAGAAGGACTGGACTATAAGGAAAGACTTACTGGGCTGAATATGTATACACTAGAAAAGAGGCGCCTAAGAGGAGATATTATTAATATCTTCAAATATGTAAAGGGATATCACAAAGAGTTATCAGAGGAATTATTTATTAAAAGAACACAGTTTAGGACACGTGGGCACTCGCTGCGACTGGAGGAGAGAAAGTTCCGAACGCAACGGAGGAAAGGGTTCTTCACTGTTAGGGCAATCAGGATGTGGAATTCCCTGCCAGGGAAGGTGGTAATGGCGGACTCTGGGACTCTGTAATTGGATTTAAAAAAGGAATGGATACATTTCAGAATGAAAAAGCTATCCAAGGTTATAATACTTAAAATATCAACGTGGTTAATCCGGGGGTAACATGAGTTATAGTAGCTAACTAGTCATAAAACATTATTCAGCAAGTATGTAGAATCATCACAACTTAAAACAGGTTGAACACGATGGGCAATTTGCCTCTATTCAACCTCAAATACTATGATATATATGGGTTGGGTTCGGGTGACTGGCGTTTGAGATCTCGCCGGTCACCATAGCAACGCCGGGATCCCAATCTTTAGATTGCCAGCAGGGGGGGGGGGCGAGCCGAGCCCAACGAAGCCCCTTGCGGGATCAGTGCGCTCGCCACAGGTTCTATTCCCACTCTATGGGTATCGTGGGAATAGTCCCTGTTAGTTGGCATGCCGACTGATGGGCTCTGAATTGGCCGGGATCCTGGCATCAGTACAGTGACTGGCAGTCGGTCACATAACTACATCCCAGATAGATAGATAGATTTCATTCCTTAGGGTATTTGCAGCATATAATATACTGATTTAACTTATAAAAGCAACTTTATAACTTGTTCTAGCTCATATTTGCATTTAGCCTGTAAGAACAAACTTACACTGCTGCTAGTATTACAGTTAAAGAAAAAAAATGTCCAATGTGGAAATAAACCTTAAATTTAAATTAATGTATGTTTTGATTTTGAGCATTCACCCATGATACCAATGTTACTGTGGTAACATAGTGTGAAATATATGCAGTATTTAGTTACATCTGACCATAATGTACTTAGCATTGGTATTTGTTCTTATTCCTCCATAGATTGGGCATTTGGACCAAAGTTAGAGGACCAGAAGGTTGGAGAGAGAGGCTACAGAGACGAGTGTGAGCGCCAAGCGGGCGAATTTACTCTGAACATGGATGGAGAAATTATGCAGTGTGGTGACCTGCCATTTCTGGACCGAGACATAATGCCCACACGCTCAGCACACAGGCCTTCACTGATCACCTTTAAAGAAACCAGCCGGGGCAAGCTATTCTGACTGTATTCTACAGCTAAACACTGCAGGACATCAACAGAAAGTGCTTTCCTTACCCACTGCGTTATTATTATTTATTTATTTATTAACAGTTTCTTATATAGCGCAGCAAATTCCGTTGCGCTTTACAATTTTATTAGCACTTATTTGTAAACTGCTGGGTGGTTACCATGTCCATAACACTATATAATGTAAAGTAGCAACAAGATGAGTGCTGAGTGAAATAAGGGCAACTAGGTCCCTGATCCCAAGCGCAACTGCCACTACTGTACATTTAAAACTCTTAACTATATCAAAGATACACAAGGGTGGGAGCCTGAGGTATCAAGCCTTGGAAGAGATAAAATGGCGCGGTTGCCACAAGTCATCAGCTTTCTGTTATTTATCTAGCACAGTCTATGAAATGACTGCAGCGGATTGGTTTTTATGTGCAACTTCTCCATTTTATTTTTCTAAACGATTTGAAACATCTCCCCCGCAATCTTGTGTTATTGCTGCCTCAGCGAGCTAATTGAATGTTATTACAACTAGCAGTTATTGTCATTTAGATTTATTGTAAAATAAAAACGGCAACTAGCAATTTTATTGTTGTTTTTGTATTTATTTTACCTTTACATAAATCTTCATGTTAATGTGTTCATTATTGCTGTTGCCACATGATTTGAAATGTTTGTTTGTTTGTTTGTTTTTTGCTTACTTTTTTGGAACTCCTCTTGTTTTGTGTGTCGAATATGAATTATGAAAACTGAAGCAGAAAGGATTATTTCTTACTTGGCCAGTTGGCAACAGGGTGTAGATTATTGTTTGAGTGATTGCAGTAAAAAAAACCATACACTTACAGTACCAGTCAAAGTCCAGAAGATTGATATTTAACTCATTTGCATCCAGAGTGAACTATAACCCTCTGGTAATCACTGTTACTTGTTAAAATGTTACATTATTTACACACAACAGAGAACATGCCTCTGTGTCAAAGACTAGAGGTGCAGATTTGCACCTGAAGTACATTTTAGAAATATGATTGTTCAACACAGTACATGACAACATTTTAATGGCTTCTGATAGGACATATGCACCATTTCCAAAATCAGCCAATATAGAGTTCTGTTGTAGGTTTTTCTTCAAAATGCACTAAAGTCTGTGTAACACAGCACATAAGAAATGTGCACTATTTGTTGTAAGTTGTAGGGAACCTTATATGTCATATAGTGATGTAAGCGTGTACACAATAATGATTGTAAATATCAATAATAAACAATAAAAGGTAAAAAGGAAAATAATACTCATGTGCTATAATTGTTTTGAGCAGTCACTGGCTTTATTATAGTGCTGTAGTAGCTATGTTACATACAGTAAGTCCAGAAGGGAATGGGTTACCTTGTTACTGAAACACCAGGATGGAGTGGATTTTACCCCCTGTACTGCCATAAAAATGTAGATTACTGAGTGATTAATAGAGCACAAAAGAGAAACAACACTGGGAGTATATTCTGTGTAAGATTCAGCATCAGAACATTCACACTCTTTGAGACTTGTGCTGTCACCGTTAAAAGATCACATTATTGTCCACCATGATCACTTTCAGTACCATCCTCGGTCTGCTGCTTGTTATTTCTACAAATGCACAGCAAGGTAAGATAGATAAGTTCCATGTGTAATGTTGTTACCTTAACTTGCTTTGCTTATGGGTATTGCTTACTGAGGGGGCCTAGTTGAAACCTGAACGCAACAGCAAATGTATTCTCTAATGGGCAAAACCATGTGCACTTTTAAAGGGGGTGGGGGGCATATAACATGTGAAGAGAGAGTTAGATTTGGGTGGGATGTGTTTAAGCTGAAATGTAAATTGCAGTGTAAAAATTAAGCAGCCAGTATTTACCTTACACAGAAACAAAATAAGCCAGCCAAATCTAACTCTCTCTGCAAATGTTATATCTGCCACACCTGCAGTGCACATGGTTTTGCCCATTAGAGCACAAATTTGCTGCTTCGATCATGTCTGAATTAGGCCCTGGAGAAGATGTAGTGTTGAATACAAATGTTATACAACTGCTCCTGCATTGCATGCACAGAACCATGCGGGTTATTCAGAGTTGTTAGCAATTGGTCAAAACCATGTTGCACTGCAGGTGGGGCAGATACAACGTGCAGAGGGAGTTAGATTTGGGTGGCGTGTGTTCCAACTGAAATCTAAATTGCAGTGTAAAAATAAAGCAGCCAGATTTTGCCATGCACAAAAGCAATATAACCCACCCATATCTAAATCTATCTGCCCGTGTTACATCTGCCCCCCCCCCCTCCGCACGGCTATATGGTTTTGCCCAATTGCTAACTTTTCTGTCTTGCTATCAACTTTGGATAACCCCATATATGTGGATTGTCGCCTACATGACAAGTTGTATGCCTCTATGCCACTGCACTACCCCATCCACTTTAGTTTCATAGCCATTATGTGATAGCAGATAAACTAAACCTTGGAGAGTGATAAAGTGGGGAGAGATAACTACCAACCATCCAGCTCCTCACATTTTTTAAACACAGGGTGGGCTGTACTAAAGGCAAAATGCGTTTTCAGGGCTTTTATTTCCATATCAGAAGAGCTGTCCTTTGCAATACTAATCACATATGTTAGTACATATGCGATTAGTATCATTGCGGTAAGTGGCGGGATGTACAGCAATTGCTTGGTACATCCCGCCAACTGCCTGTAACATGGCAGTTAGGAGCTGATTTGCTGGTACTTTATCTCTCTACACTTTATTTCTCTCAAAGGCTTGGTACATCTGCCCCTAAGTCGTGTACCACCCTGTATAACCTGTAGATGTATGCAACCATCTCTGGAGCATGTAAAAACATGCAAGATCTATGCCCCAGACTGTGAGGAATGAAAAGATATTCACTGCTGTTCTGCTAAGCAGGGCAGCAAGTGACAGTAGGAAACTGCCCATAGCTACCAATCAGCTGCTAAATATCTTTTATTTAGCACAGTGCATAAAATGAATGAAGCTGACAAAGCCAATCCCAAGGCCAAAGTTTGAGGACTTTAGAATCAAGATGGGACTGTGTTAGAGAAGCAGTTGTTGAGTGGGGGTGTTAGATTTATGGTATATAATTTTAATGTTTCTACGGCTGTTCTCAACTGTGTTAATTATACCGTATTTGCAGATATCATCAGTGGTCAGCTGCTGATAAAGTAGGCTGGCCATACTAGCCCTTTAAACTGGGACACTCATGAATTACACAGGTTTGGTGGCTGGCTCACTTCAAGCCTGCATGTCAGCTAGTTTTATTCATCCACAGAACCGGTGTAATTCATGAGCGTCCAAGTTTAAAGGGCTAGTATGGACAGCCTAAATAAAGTTAGGTTTAAAAGTAGGTAGCTAGGTGGCCTGTTTATCCAGACTCTGATATAGAAGGTGTTCCTTCTTTCCTCTATTCCTTATTGAACGCAGCATGTTTAGTTTGCAACATGTGTTTGATTGGTATGTGACCAGCATACCACTCATCGGGATCCCGGCTGTCACATTACCGACGCCGGGATCCCGACTGGGGCACCATACCGCCGCCGGTATACCAGCAAGGAAGGTGATTCCCCCTCTATGGGTGTCCACGACACCCATAAAGGGAGACTAGAACCTATGGTGAGCCTAGCTTGCCATCTAGCCCGCAGCGTGGTGAGCATAGCAAGCACGCAAGGTGCTTAATTGTGCGCCCCCCCCCCCTGCCAGCATTCCACTGCTCGGGATGCCAATGTCGGTATACTGACCTTCGGTATCCCATGCGGCGGTATACCATACAGATCTCGTTTGATCCTGTTTTTGCAGAAATAAAGAGTTCCTGTTTGGTTATACTTTCTGTTGCTCCCAGGGGTGGATTTAGGGGTCATGGTGCCCCTAAGCACATCAGAAACGGTCACCCCACGCCTGCCTAATTTTATTATTTTAACTGATAGGTTCTAAACCCTTATTTGATGAATAGCAATTTAATATAATAATAAAAAAGCAATAAACTATGACATTTTCTTTTCTTTTTAATTATGTATGCATATTTACTAAGTAAGACAGCTTACTGGGGCAGTCCTACCAATTTACTCTCTACTCAAGATGCTGTATAGTACAGTAGAGTATAAATATTTTGCAGTTACTTGTAAATTTTGGTCTGATGCTACTAAATCAAGCATCCCCTAAGAAGTGACGCCCCTAGGCATGTGACTTACTATACAGCATATCTGCTAACAATTATGCAACTGCAGCATATATATTCATGTTCTACACAGAGCGCAGCAAGAGTAAATATTGTACTGTGGCAAAATTAATATAGGGAACTACTGTATGGCTCTGTGTGGGGCTGGAGGGATCTGCCCTTAAAGGGAAGAAAAAGGAAATGTGACAACACCTTATGCTGGGTACACACTAGATGACGAGTGTGCCCAGCCCCACTGGGCGACTGGACCTTGCATTGGCCAGTGCATACACACTTGCCAATGCAGGGTGGCGAGGAAGCAACATGGGATGCCATGCTGTACTCTGCAGCATGGCATTGTTAGCTATGTCTTCTATTGGCCCTGCATAAACTCGCCTCCCACAATTTCACTATCCATTAATAGCACTGCTATCTCCTCTAGCCCCTAAGTGCACTGTCTTGGAGTATTCCCTGACTGCTCCCTCTCCTTCAAACCACACTTTCAGTACCCGTCACAAACCTGCCGTTTCCATCTCAAAAACATATCCAGGGTCAGACCCTTTCTCACCCAGGATGTTACTAAGACACTCATCCACTCACTGGTCATCTCCAGATTGGACTACTGTAATCTCTTCCTATCTGGCATCCTTGACAAATACCTCTCTCCACTCCAATCTGTTCTCAATGCTACTGCCTGTCTCATCTTCTTCACCAAACGTACTACATCCACCTCCCCTATCTTGCAGAACTTTCACTGGCTACCCATCCCATTCAGAATCCAATTCAAGCTTCTCACACTTACCTACAAAGCCCTCACCCACACTTCTCCCTCTTACATCTCTGACCTTATCTGTCTTTATACTCCCGCCCATCCTCTTCGCTCTGCTAATGCACACCAGCACTCCTGCCAACTGATTATCTCCTCCTGCTCCTATCTACAAGGGTTTGCATGTGCTGCTCCCTATCTTTGGAATTCTCTACCTCTCGGCATCTGACTCTCCACCTCTCTACAAAACAGGCTATACAAATATCCCACAGCCGCAGAGTTTTCCTATTCAATTAAAGGACCGAAAATGAGACACAGTGATTTCTATAAAAATCACTGCGACTTTTTTTCACGCACCCCCTTGCTCTGGGATTGCTGACTCCAAAGTGCCATTGGAGAAGTCAGGAGTGTCTCCAGGAAGTGAGGTCACCACCAGCCTGGCCATGTGCTAGACCTTCATATTGTGTACAGGTATAAATACGGCTACTCTTCTTCACTGACCCTATCCCCATGATGAAGTCAAACTGCTGACGAAACGCGTTGGGCTGCTACACCTGAGACCTCTTTATGGACAGATAAGCTCTTTCAATTTAACATTCCTGTACGTTTGCATTTTTACCATTATTGGATTTATATAAAAAACAGGATGTATCCGATTGCATATAAGGACTGATAAGCTTGGACAGATAAGCTTTTTTAATATAACATTCCTGTACGTTTGCACTTTTACCATTATTGGATTTACATGGAAAAGAGGATGTATCCGGTTGTATATACGGATTGATAACCTTTAATTCTTGTTTTTATTCTGTACGCTTGCATTTTTACCATTTGTCTTTTATATGTTTTATATGTTGTATTAAAAATACGTGAAAAACCTTTAGATAATCCCTGTTGGTGGATTTTTATTGAGGATTTGCTTATCCTTAGGAGGTTTTTTAGATACAACTGCATTTTATGGTGGAATATGGTCTAACAACTGTACGCGCTATGTTATTTCTGTTCTATTTCTTTCCACATATTTAAACTGGTCATGTGACCGAAGACATTGTGTGTATCAGATAAGTGACGTCCATACATTACCACTTGGTTCACTCTATATTATTATTTAAACACTAAATAGGCGCCCTTGTCTCCGCTAGTTCTATTTTCATAGTGTATATGTGCTATCCAAACACATATCATATTGTTTAAGGTTGCTGCCATCCACTAATTGGAGAAGTGTTTTTTTTTACTTTTTGCATTATTTTCACTCATTCATCTTTATATCACATAATTCACTTGCACTTAGTGCTCACCTAAAAGTTACTTGTGCGCCCCCGTATCTATTGTTTATATATATATATATATATATATATGTATGTTGCAAAGGTGCGGCACTCATACCAAAAAATGAACACTCGAAAACCGTGGTCAGGTTTGTATCATCGACGTTTCAATATTTTCATATTGTCATCAGGATATCAAACAAAGTTACAACATACCTTATAAGCATGTCCACCCCCAGTGAAATGCTGGCGTCAGGGCCGGGACTGCACACCCTCCCTGGCGCCGCGCTGATTGGTGACGTCATCCTGATCGGACCGTACACCTGTGTGAAAAACTTAACCTCTCACCATCCAAAATTATACAATACAGCTACAGGAGTTAAAAAGATATAACACTGGCAATATTTCACATTTTGAAAAGTAACTAAGTTGATAAGGCGGATCAAATATTACGGAGAATATGTACATGATTTATACTAGATCATTGAGAACGTGTCTTAATAAACATTACTAAAACCATACTACAACAATGGTAATGTTAAACTAGAATCAAATAAGAAATTTCTGAATGTCATGCACTGCAGACCTGGATGGAAAAAATTACCGTAAATTTGCATACGAAATGTTATCATTTAACCCTTTGGGATGGATGACATTCAAACGGTGTATCCATCTGGCTTCACACCTTAATAACTCTAATGAACGATTACCCCCTCTTCTGTTTAATGGGACCGTGTCGATCATTCTATACCGGAGACTTGATAAGGAGTGTCTGGCTTCCGCAAAGTGGCGAGCGTCCTAGTGATGTCTGTTTTAACTAAGATGTCCTAGAAGCCTTAGACTCAAAGAACAATTTGGCTCCAATGATGCCATCAAGGACGGTTCCATACCATCACAGTTAAAGAAGTTTTGTCCGCGATCACATTATGACTCGCCATCTACTAATCCTACCATTAAGACCTTTATGAGACTGTTGGATGAAGGGGTCGGTTCCTCTATTAAGAACTGTAATTCTCATCCTAATCTTACACCGGTGGAACGACAAGCACTCAAAACCCTAGCAAATAATAAAGATTTGATTATTCGCCAGGCGGATAAAGGAGGAGCCATCGTCCTTCAGGACTATGCTGATTATCATAAAGAAGCATTACGTCAATTGTCAGATTCATCAGTTTACGTTAAATTGGCTAAAGACCCCACTAAAAGTTGTAGAAAGGAATTGTATAATCTCCTTCTGTTAGCCTTGGATGTAGGATTAATAACAGAGGAATTAAAGGTGGTGTTATATCCAGACTCCCCTATTATACCAATTTTCTATACAATCCCCAAGGTACACAAGTGCTTGGACCCCCCTCCGGGGCGTCCCATAGTGTCAGCCCGAGGGTCTCTGTTTCAACCGGTCGCCACGTATCTTGATTCCATCTTACAACCCTTGATTCAAAGTGAAGCGACATTTCTTTTGGACACCACTACTTTTTTGAAGAAGTTGCAAATTGTCCCTATATTCGATGACGACTGTTGGCTAGTTGGCATAGATGTTGTTAATTTATATACTTCAATTCCTCACAATTTTGGTTTGCACACTTTACGCATTTTTCTTGAATCAAAGAGTGTTTTTTCTAGCGATATAATTAACAGCATTTTGCAGTTGTTTGAGCCCATCTTGTACAATAATTACTTTCTCTATGATAACGATTTTTACCTTCAGGTACAGGGCTGTGCCATGGGTAGTTCCATGGCACCGTCCTATGCCAACATAGTAATGTTTTTTGTAGAGCAATTGGTGTTCTTTGCTGAAAGCGAGATTAAACAACATATCTCCCTATTTTTAAGGTACATAGATGACCTCTTTGTAATTTGGAGGGGAGATATTGATATACTTCGCACATTACTTGAAATGCATAATACGACTGATAATCCTATCAAATTTACTTATACTTTCAGCAAGGTGTCACTTGATTTTCTTGATGTGCATATTTCCATCGTTGACCAGGTTATTCACACCAGCCTTTTTTCCAAAGCTGCGGATATGAATACTCTTTTACAAGCACAGAGTTGTCACCCTAGTGCCCTTATTAATGGGCTTCCTTATTCTCAAAAGCTGAGAGCTTTTCGTATCAACAGTGACTCCAGCATGGCCATTGAACAGATTGATTCAATGGTCAAAATTTTTTTGGAACGGGGCTATAGTGCTAGATCTTTGGAAATTTGCAAACAAAAAGTGTTAGCTCTGGACAGAGAATCTTTGCTGAGTAGCTCTACAGCTGCTAGTAGTACATGTCCCAAATCGTTACCTTGGGTAAATAAGTTCAATGTAGCATCACCAGCCATTATTAAAACGGCAAAATCATTATGGCCAATGATACAGAGTGATGCCAAACTTAACTTAAAAGAACACAGACTTATGCCCTTTTATTCACGGGGCCGTAATTTAAAGGACATCTTAGTTAAAACAGACATCACTAGGACACCTTTGAAGCAAACCACTTTTTTGAGTAACACACGTGTGGGTTGCTTTAAATGCACCTGCACAACTTGCCAGTTCATGCTCACAGGCGATTCATTTAGTCATCCCCATTCGGGGAAAGTATATAAAATCTTACATTATTTTACCTGCAACTCTTCTTTTGCAGTGTACCAATTAATTTGCCCTTGTGGGCTATGTTACATCGGTAAGACCGAGACTAAATTTAAGGAACGTATGAGCAACCATAGTGCAGCCATACGGGCAGCATTAGTGTCTGGCATAAGCGACCAACCGGTCGCTCGCCACTTTGCGGAAGCCAGACACTCCTTATCAAGTCTCTGGTATAGAATGATCGACACGGTCCCGTTAAACAGAAGAGGGGGTAATCGTTCATTAGAGTTATTAAGGTGTGAAGCCAGATAGATACACCGTTTGAATGTCATCCATCCCAAAGGGTTAAATGATAACATTTCGTATGCAAATTTACGGTAATTTTTTCCATTCAGGTCTGCAGTGCATGACATTCAGAGATTTCTTATTTGATTCTAGTTTAACATTACCATTGTTGTAGTATGGTTTTAGTAATGTTTATTAAGACACGTTCTCAATGATCTAGTATAAATCATGTACATATTCTCCGCAATATTTGATCCGCCTTATCAACTTAGTTACTTTTCAAAATGTGAAATATTGCCAGTGTTATATCTTTTTAACTCCTGTAGCTGTATTGTATAATTTTGGATGGTGAGAGGTTAAGTTTTTCACCCAGGTGTACGGTCCGATCAGGATGACGTCACCAATCAGCGCGGCGCCAGGGAGGGTGTGCAGTCCCGGCCCTGACGCCAGCATTTCACTGGGGGTGGACATGCTTATAAGGTATGTTGTAACTTTGTTTGATATCCTGATGACAATATGAAAATATTGAAACGTTGATTATACAAACCTGACCACGGTTTTCGAGTGTTCATTTTTTGGTATGAGTGCCGCACCTTTGCAACCTGTACCCCATCATTGTGAGGGCACCGCCGCAGCTATAGCCTGAAGCATGGAGTGCCGGACTTGCGATTCCTATATATATATATATATATATATATATACATATATGTAGCGGTGTGGCTCGGCACTCAAAAGCGGGTATATAGAAGTACTTGCTGCGGTGCCCTCTGTGGATCTATGGTGGGATCCGATATAGTGAGCGTTGAACAGCGCCACTCAGCAGACTGAAGTAATGGATAAAACGTCTTTATTGCGGTCCAAAAATACCGATATGCATTGTGGGTTCAACCAATACTACTGATAACTTCAGAGAGGAATTCTGTCAAATATTATACTCATCACCACCAATTGATATTGATGTAAATTGTTTTATGTATGGTCAATATATTTATGTAATTGCGTCATAGACGTTAAAACAATGTCAATTGATCCATTGTTCATTTTATAATAACAATTCTCTGTATATATGATGGTGATGAACTCTTGACTGATACGGTGGTTGTAGATATGGATATAACCCTTAAGATCCTTTTTCTTCTTTTATGCTAATTATCGTACAGTACCTTTCCTAACAGGAGGTATTTCTCGAAGGTGAAGCTCTTAATCTATTAGCGCATAACAAGGTCTTAAAATACATTATATATATATATATATACTGTTTATATATATATATATATATATATATATATATATACTGTGTGTATATATATATATATATATATATATATATACTGCTCAAAAAAATAAAGGGAACACTAAAATAACACATCCTAGATCTGAATGAATGAAATATTCTTATTAAATACTTTGTTCTTTACATAGTTGAATGTGCTGACAACAAAATCACACAAAAATGATCAATGGAAATCAAATTTATTAACCCATGGAGGTCTGGATTTGGAGTCACTCAAAATTGAAGTGGAAAAACACACTACAGGCTGATCCAACTTTGATGTAATGTCCTTAAAACAAGTCAAAATGAGGCTCAGTAGTGTGTGTGGCCTCCACGTGCCTGTATGACCTCCCTACAATGCCCGGCCATGCTCCTGATGAGGTGGCGGATGGTCTCCTGAGGGATCTCCTCCCAGACCTGGACTAAAGCATCCGCCAACTCCTGGACAGTCTGTGGTTCAACGTGGCATTAGTGGATGGAGCGAGACATGATGTCCCAGATGTGCTCAATTGGATTCAGGTCTGGGGAACGGGCGGGCCAGTCCATAGCATCAATGCCTTCGTCTTGCAGGAACTTCTGACACACTCCAGCCACATGAGGTCTAGCATTGTTTTGCATTAGGAGGAACCCAGGGCCAACCGCACCAGCATATGGTCTCACAAGGGGTCTGAGGATCTCATCTCGGTACCTAATGGCAGTCAGGCTACCTCTAGCGAGCACATGAAATGCCACCCCACACCATTACTGACCCACTGCCAAACCGGTCATGCTGGAGGATGTTGCAGGCAGCAGAACGTTCTCCTTGGCGTCTCCAGATTCTGTCACGTCTGTCACATGTGCTCACTGAGAACCTGCTTTCATCTGTGAAGAGCGCAGGGCGCCAGTGGCAAATTTGCCAATCTTGGTGTTCTCTGGCAAATGCCAAACGTCCTGCACGGTGTGGGGCTGTAAGCACAACCCCCACCTGTGGACGTCGGGCCCTCATACCATCCTCATGGGCCAGTATTTACTAAAAGTCCGAGTTTGATCGATTTGTGTTTTTTTTCTAAGTCCCAATCCGGGAATTCACTAAGCACCAATCTTCACAGTGTTTGGTCTATTCGTAATGGTTTGAATGACAACGTCCCGAAATACGAATGAATAGACCATCGGTCAAACGCGGCTGTTATTTCATAGAATACGGGAATTCACTATTCATTCGTATTTGGGTGTTAGACTCTGAGGGCTCAAATGCGGTCGTATTTTTTTGCGATTCGTTAAAAAAAGCGGCAAAAAAATAGACCTGCTTTTTTTCAGTCGTGTTTACATGTGTTGCAAATAAAAAATCACTCACACCTGAATTAGGATGCCTATAAAAGGATGTTAGGCCCGTTTCAATACACCTACACTCAGCAGGACTGTGGGCCAGTGATCTTTTGTGTGCTGTGGGATTCCTCAGACTCAGACATCAGCCTGTAAGTACCCAGGGCCAAGAAACTCAACATGGTCAGCAGGGTTGTACAGGTTCCGCGGAGGCTGCGCAGGCCTCGTTTTTTTAGGGGGCGTTTAAACTTGAACGCATTGTCCGATGATAAGGTCATACAGATGTTCCGTCTAAATCGTAACAACATTTTCCGTCTGTATGACCTTGTCAAACTGGGCCTAGACCCTGAGACAGCACGCTCTCGCCCTGTCTCAGGCCTGCACAAACTCCTGGCTGTGTTGCACTTTATGGCTACTGGCAGCTTTCAGGCTGTGTCTGGGGATGTCATAGGAATCTCACAGCCCACATTTTCCAGAATCTTAACACAGGTGATGTATAACTAACAACCACTTCTGTTTTGTGTTTGTTTTAATTTTTCGGTGGCCAGTTCTGTCCTAAAATCTCAAGTTTATTGTTCTTTAAAATGTTCACACAGGTTTTGGCTGTTTTGCAGCCACACATCGAGGCCTCAATCTGCTTCCCTACCCAGGAGTCTCAGTGGCATGCCGTCAGGGTAGATATCTATGAGCTGGCTGGCATGCCCAATGTGCTTGGAGCCATAGATTGCACACACATTCAGCTGAGAGCACCTAGGGGCAGGCAGCACATACATACAAACCGCCATTTTCAACACTCCACAAATGTGCAGGTGGTTTGTGATGCAAATCTCAAAATAATGAGTGTTGTTGCTGGTTACCCTGGGGGCTGCCATGACTCCTTCATCCTCAGTCAGTCATCCCTCTTTGATAAGTTTGAGGACGGACAAATGCCAGATGGATGGCTGCTGGGTATGTAATTTGATATGTGTAGGCCTGCGTATACTTTGCCCAAATACAGGTGCAGATGTATTAACCTGTAGAAGGCATAAGGAAGTGAGAAACCAGTAATCTGTGCAAGGTGATAAAGGCACCAGCCAATCTGCTCCAATATGTAAATGAACATTTAGGATCAGATTGTCTGCTGCCTTTATTACCTTGCACATATCACTGGTTTTTCACTTCCTTATGCCTTCTACAGGTTAATACATCTGCCCCACAGTGTGTTACTTATGCGTTGCTGTATCTTCACATGAATCACGTTACTATATCTGTCTTTAAGGTGATGGAGGATATGGCTGTTTCTCTTGGCTTCTAACTCCATTGTCCCGACCTGATACCCCTGCTGAACACAATTTCAATCATGCACATAAGTCCACGCGGAATGTGATAGAAAGATGTTTTGGTGTGCTGAAATCTAGGTTTCGGTGTCTGGATAAGTCTGGTGGACTTTTGTTGTATAGTCCCTCCAAGGTGACTCAAATTGTGTTCTGCTGCTGCTTTCTTCATAACATGTGTTTGCAACAACATCTGCCACATGTTGAGGAGGAGGAGGAGGAGGAGGAAGAAAGCAGCCAGCAAGCAGAGGAATTAGAGACATCTGGTGATACTTGGAGTACTGATGTAGGGAGGCAGGTTAGGCAACACATCATCAATAGCTATTTCTAAGGTAAGCTTGGTTTGCTTATTTCATTTGTTGCGTCTTCATAAATAGCTGTTTTGTTTTTTTGGTCAAAATCCATTACTCAGAATGTGTCTGTCTCCTTGACACATACAAACATACCCTCGCTATATGGTCAACAAATGTTGCATGTGTATTGTGTGTCTTTTTAATATCAAAACCACAGATTATGAGTGGCATGCATTAAGTCTGGATAAGTGTTTGAAATCTTACAGTGCTAATTTCTTACAAGCCCACATCATCCATTTAGTAATGCACAGGTTCACAAACTCGGCCCCCAGGCCCACACACAGTGCATGTTTTTCTCGTAACCCAGTAGAAGCACAGGTGTATGAATTACTCACAGACATATGTAAAAAGGTTCACAGGTGGAGCTAATTATGTCACTTGTGATTCTGTGAGTAGACCTGCAAAACATGCACTGTGTGGGTTCCTGATGGCCGAGTTTGAGAACCTGTGTTCCCAAAAAACTATCCTCAACATATAATATGTTTGCCTTGAGGAATACATGTGTCCCTATGTGTGACGCAACATCATATTTAAGACTCACAAACTTACTGTAATCAGGATTAATTTATTTCCTAATGTTTGATGCTGGAAACTTGATGATGTGTAAGTAAATACACAGTTTGCCACACATATACATTATTATAAACAGTTTTTTTTTGTAAAAGTACATATTTGTTTGTTTCAGCATCATGTGTAAAAACATGTTTAATAATTTTTAGCACACACAAACCTGTCCCAACAATACTGACATTCATTTGTACAATGTTTTTCCAAAAAAACAAAGGCAACATATTACAAGCTTTTTATGCCACTCAATTGTGTTAATATTGTAATGTTGTATAGATAAGATAGCTAAGATATGTATCACTAACATTGTAATTTGGATTGTCTGCAGGCAAAGAGAATGATTGGAATCTAGAAAGAGTAATGATTAGAAAAAAATCAAGTGGTCAGTTTACTTCCTGCTAAAGACATTCTGCCTGGCTGGCAATTATTGTATCTGCAGGCAAAGAGAATGATTGGAATCTAGAAAGAGTAATGATTAGAAAAAAATCAAGTGGTCAGTTTACTTCCTGCTAACATGTATGTGTGGCTCCATCAACATTTTCCTCCTCCAATACCCAAAATAAATGAAAAGGAATAAATGTGCGTACTATTTTTCTCAATTAATTTGGTGCACTTATAATTAATGATGTTTAAAAAAGGGGCAAGGAGCTAAGTGTGATATTTTGTAAAGCATCAAAAACACTTGCTAACTTTAATTATCACAAATGTCTAACTTTTTTTTTAAACGTTTTTTTTGGTGGCTGCTTGTCCTGTCCTTTGCCTTTAGCACTGTCATGTTGGCGTGCTCTGGTGGACCGTCTTGGTGGTGATGAGACTGGCGTGATATTTGGAGTAGTCGTACCAGAACTGCTGGTTGTTTGCTGTTGGTGCATGCATCTGAGTGTTTCATTCAGGTTAGTGAGGGTGGCATTGAGTTCACGTGTAGCAGCATTTTGATTGTCTACTATTCTGAATAAGATTTCATTAATCTTTTGACTGTTTTGAAAAATGCTCATATAACTTTGCTGTTGTCTGTGCTGTTCTTCCATTATGCGCTGTAAGTTGGCCATGACCTGTGTAATGTCTGTACGCATGAGTTCCATGGTATTGCCTATTCTGGTTGTTTGCTCATTTTGTTCACTCAGATTTCTTGAGATTCTTCTGAGGTGAGATGGTAGGCTTGCAAACATTTGTGTCTGCTTACGCAGGCAATCTTCATTAGTGGCCTACTGTCTAGCCCAAATAGTCCAAAACACATGATCAGGGCCTTGTGTTCCTGGTGTTGTTGGGCTGTGTTGTGGTGGGGGTGGTGTGCTTTGCAGTGGTGGTGTACTCACAGGTGCTGGGGGGCTCATTCCTTGCATTAATGGCTGCATTTCTAAGATGTTTGTCTTCTCCATGTCACTCTGTTGGTGTTGTTGCGGAGGGATGCTGTTCCGAGGACTCAAAGCTGAAATGTTAAACATATCTCCGTTAGCGATCCATATGGTTGTGAAATGAAAACAAAACACTACACATGGAACACATGTCATTCACTGTTGCTTTCAACTATTCTGCCTAGCAACATCATCACTCATTGCTTAAATACATACATATGCCTGCTTGTGGCAAATGTGTCTGGTTACTTAATTGTGAAAGCAAACACTTTAGTTTTATTGTAGCTCACACATACTCCAGCATAAAATAAACATTGTAATACATAATGTGTTACCTTATAGCTTTGTTCAGACAAACATAGTAATGTTTTTGTAGGTATTTTGCAATGTTGCCTTAAGCACACATGAGATTTTTGGAAAAACAAACTTACTTTTTACAAACAAACCAACATGCTTTTTTGTTGCAGCATCTTACACCCAATGTCATACTGTATGACTCAAGTGGACATACATATCTTTACTGGATGTGGACAAGGCCATTTAGTTTGGATTCCATTTCAGCTTTTACTTACTGCGGTAAGTATTTTTGTTTTGGATGTGTTTGGACTTAATGCGGTTATGACTGATTATGATTATGTCCTGACATTTTACACTTTTTTTCCAGTTTGATACTCACAATCAAGATGAGGGGAGTGTGGATGACGTCTTGGAGGTGTGTCCAAAATTTGGAGTGGGGGGACAGAACATACGGACGATAATCTTCGTGGCGGGGTAGCCTGCTGTGTTTGTGGCGGGACAGACGACCTTGCTTGTTTTTCGGCCACAGGTTTCTTGTGGTGATGTCTAACAGAAGAGCCACTTCTGCTGCTCCATACTTCTTTTGATGGACCTTTTAATGAAAGTGCAATTTTGTTATGCCCATTCCTTTACAAGCATACCCTATACTACAATGGACACTTTACCTGCTTCCGCAGCGTCATCATCATCAGATGTGTTAGGATTTACTGGCCGACGAGTAGTACTGCTTTTTTCCGACACTGTATAAAATGAGATATATTCATAAATCATGCTATTGTGTATACATCCACCCATTATGCTTATAAACATTTATACCTTTAGAAATGCTTGGTTTTTATTTTACATAAACATAAGGAGCAGAAATACCAAAACAAATAATTTAAATTTTAAAAATATGCACTATGGCAACATCAAGACAGGCAAACATGTACAGGACACTGACATAGGCCACAAGTTAAAGGAATGGGTTTTTTTTGGGGGGGGGAGGGGGGGGGAACAAAACAAATTAATTTTGAATTGTTTTTAAAAATAATACAGATGCAATATCTAATTGGCTCTGTGATGTGGCACTCCAAATACACATTACCACTATATGACCACACAAAAAACCAGGAAATGTTAAGATTTTAAAAAATGTAGTATGGTGTCACGGAACAAATAGAAGCAAAAATAAATAAACAAAAAAACTTATATACAAAAAAAACCCTTCTGTAAAGATGACCTTACACATGTAAGTGGTTTACAAACCACTTTCCAGTACTCCAGCCTCTAACATGACAACGACTTATTTTAATTCTAAAAAAACATGGAACACATATATAAAACATAGTCATATTTTTTAAAGAAAAAAACGGGCAAAAGGAAACATTATTGCAGGACAAATCAGAGACACGTCCAAACTACACATGCTAAATATCTGTGTGAAAAACACATGACATACAATAAAGTAAGATGTTACATTGGCTTTTAGCTAACACATGACCCAAAACAATGAATTTGCTAACACACACTTGAAGATGGGAGTAATATGCAACGTCACATGACACAGATTACAAAATACAACTTAGACAAAAAAAAAAAACACATGCTCACCATTCTTCCTTGGCCTATCTGAATCCCGGACATGGGTTGCAGAGACAACTTCAGGAGGTATGACACTCCGCATGGGCTCCTCATACTCCTGATATCTTGCAATATAGGGCTGCCCACCACCGGTTTGCTGAGCCTCCTTGGCCATTTTGGACTTGACACGTCGCTTTATGTCATAGTACCGTTTGCGGCATGTGTCCTCCGTCCGCTTGACCACCCCCTCACTATTGACAGCAGCAACTACTTTCGCCCACAACACCGTCTTCCTCCGTGTTGGCACCTTGGCGGACTCAGGGCCAAATAGCTGCCTCTGATACTTCATCAGCTCACGCACCAATGCCACATTTTCAGCAAAACTAAACTTAACATTCCGCCCAGTCTTAGTAGTGGTGCGTGGCTGCGGAGCACTCTGACTGTCACTGTCACTTGAGGCTGCTGCAGCAACCTCACCCACCTCCTCCACCTCACTAACCTCACTAACACTCACCTCCTCCACCTGACCAACCTCCTCCCCCTCACTCACACCCTCCACCTCTGAGTCACACATAATTGTGTGTGTAAACAGTTAACACAGGAAAAAAAAAAGACAAACAACACACTCCTCCACTACCACTACACAACTCACTCTCACACACACACACACACACACACACACACACACACACTGACAAGGGACTATAAAGAAAAATAACTTGGACTAAAAATGAGACAAAACCACAAAATACAAGACAACAAGAATGACAAGACGACTTTCAAACACAATACCACACTCAGAAATCGCTACCAACACTCCTCTTCAAACCACAAAATCACCTACCTCCACAGCACAACCTCCATCCTCCTCACCCCTAACTAAACCCACGAGGTGCGGACGGTTTGGGGCGTATTTATATGGTTGCGCACAGACACTCCTACCACCTGAAACACAACCAATCACGAACGGGGATGAAAATCGAAACTGAAAGTGAAAATGCGGCCGCGGGAAAAAAAAACCCTGCCGCGTTTAACTTAGTGCAAAAACCTGCAAATCCACCAAAACCACGTACGCAAACGACAATGACGGACGGAAATGTGGAAAAAAAAAAACGACTGGCATCGACATCGGGAAACACGAAAACAATAAACTCGAATGCTTAGTAACTTTGCGTATATGGATTCAAAAAGTTGCATGAAAATGCACCCGATACAAAACGAGTTTAAACAAAACACAAACCGACTCAAACACGAATATTAGTAAATATTGGCCATGGAGTCTGTTTCTGATCATTTGAGTAGACACATGCACATTTGTGGCTTGCTGGAGGTCATTTTGCAGGGCTCTGGCAGTGCTCCTCCTGTTCCTCCTTGCACAAAAGCGGAGGTAGCGGTCCTGCTGCTGGGTTATTGCCCTCCTACAGCCTCCTCCACATCTCCTGATGTACTGGTCTGTCTCCTGGTAGCGCCTCCATGCTCTGGACACTACGCTGACAGACACAGCAAACCTTCTTGCCACAGCTCGCATTGATGTGCCATCCTGGATGAGCTGCACTACCTGAGCCACTTGTGTGGGTTGTAGACTCCGTCTCATGCTACCGCTAGAGTGAAAGCACCGCCAGCTTTCAAAAGTGACCAAAACATCAGCCAGAAAGCATAGGAGCTGAGAAGTGGTCTGTGGTCACCACCTGCAGAACAACTCCTTTATTGGGGGTGTCCTGCTAATTGCCTATAATTTCCACCTGTTGTCTATTCCATTTGCACAACAGCATGTGAAATTGATTGTCAATCAGTGTTGCTTCCTAAGTGGACAGTTTGATTTCACAGAAGTGTGATTGACTAGTTACATTGTGTTGTTTAAGTGTTCCCTTTATTTTTTTTGAGCAGTGTGTGTGTGTGTATATATATATATATATATATATATATATATAGTAATATGGGTACTGGAAATAAGGACTCATGATGCAGGTCTTCCAGTTAAAGCACGGAGTATTTACTGGCATCAGACGTTGTAGAACAGCATACTCAGGCTTAGGTTTGGTCACACTGGTACATAACTGAAAAATAAGCCAACAAACTGAAAAAGTCCTGTCAAAGTCGAAAAATATCATAATACATATGCCTTGTACTAACCCCATGCACATGCCCGCTGCGCGTGCACTCGCTCTGCCGTGAGTGCGCATATCCGCACTTTGCGTAACGGAGCTTCCATGGCCATGCGCCTTGGCGCGTGGTATGTGCATTTACGGTAGAGTTTGTGAGCGTGTTATTAGAACATTACATATTAAACCCACATAGCGTATATTGTAGATATAGTTCCCCTAGACCATAACAGCGAGTATTATTAGTTTAAACAGTTCCTGGACAGAGAGATTCGCCTTTGCATGATAGGAAGGGTCAGATAAAGGTTGGAAGGTGATGTCTAGTATCCAGCTGTAGGGTATTTTGAGGGTAACATTCCGGTGTTAGTTAGAGAAAGATCGCTTGTTCCTGCGTATAGTTATGTACAAAAGTAGATTATGAACATTAACTGTATTTACTGTAAATTACATATGCGGCGGGAATCCAGAGGATACCACCCACAAGAGCAGTTGGGAAAGACAGCGCCCACCTTTTCAAATCCACCTATGACCTTTGCTGTAATGTGGAGACATATCTCTGTGTCCAATGAACAATGAGATTACAGTGACCATTGTATTGTGTATGCATGTTGTGTATATAAGGACCATTGTTGCCTGGCCGGTCAGAAGACTCTAAACGCTATCTGTATGACCAGCGGAGGACCGAGTTCGGGTTGCGCTTGCGAATATTCTCACGTACGTACATTCTCTGTAGCCATTATTTCTGTTTAGATTTACTTGTTAGTCTGTAGTGTATAAACTGTATTGTTTTACCTTTTTGGAATCAATCCACGGAGGCCTTAGAACCCTGTGGTTTAAACTACAAACGGTGTTGTGTTTTCACTTTCCTGCCTGGGCTTTAAAGTAGTTTAACCTGTTTAAGGTGTATAAGCATTGTTAAGGTGTACGCACTGCGGATACTTTGTATCGCCAGCGCTATTTAAGGTTTAAAGGTATAACATCATTGCAGTACTTTGCTGCCAAAGGTTTTGTTATGCACACCAGTGCCTGCAGGAATGTACTGGTGTCAGAACTGTTATGCACACCAGTGCCTGCAGGAATGTACTGGTGTCTGAACGGATAGGTATGCAAAACAAATGAACTCACAGACAGACTGGGGAATATGACATTACGTACACAGAAGGTGATAGGGTAACAAAATACACACAAAGTGAACAGAGAAGCCCAGAGGCTAAGGAACTGGGTGTCTCCCTAGTATTAGTAATGCTCAGATGGGAAAAGCAAGATGTGTTTTAATACGTAGAGAACCCGAAATGCTGTTGCTAAGGGCAACAGCAAAACCCTAAAGGGTTACCAACGGGTGTGGCAGTAAACTCCTTGGTCAGAGATGGAAGGATAGACACAAGGAGAGTCTCCACAATCCTAATCCTCACTTGCAGTGCACAGGTTCAGCTTACTGCCACTAAACTGACACCTGACACCTTGCACAGTGAGACAGGATTTAGGCAGGCAAGTCTTAGAATACAGCCGCAAACTTGCTAAGTTCACAGAGTAGTAAAAGAACCCCAGCAAGCTAAACGACTGACTCCAGTCTTACTGCTAGGTCTGGATTGGCAGAGTGTAGTACCAAATCCCCAGGCCTATTTGCAGTAAGCAACAACAAATACAAAGCTACACAGTACTGGCTAACTTTCAGGAACTGACTAACCAACAAAGATTCAGCAGCATCTGCTTAACCTGAGAAGAGGCCTTATAAAGCAGGTGCTGTCCACGCCCCACTCAGACCTCACAGACTGTGAGCACAAAAACCAGCACCGGATCCCCTGCAGTGCACAGAGCCTGTAACCACTGCACAGCAAAAGACCCGAACCGGAGTATCAGCTGCGCTCAGGTTACTCCGCTAGCACTTGTCTCCCGGTTGCCATGACGACGTGGCAGCACAGGGCAGGAGACCCTAACAGTACCCCCCCTCTGACGAGGGGTCAAAGAACCCCTACCACCGGGTTTATCGGGGAACTGCGAGAAGAAAGAGCGTATCAGTCTGGGGGCATGAAGATCACAACTGCGCACCCACGACCGCTCCTCCGGGCCATACCCCTTCCAGTGCACCAAAAATGACAGCCGACCCCGAACCATCTTGGAGTCAAGAATCCTTTCAACAACAAACTCCCTCTGGCCACGTATCAGAAGAGGGGAAGGTCTTCCACTGGAAGAAGGATTACTAATCGCCCGTTTTAAAAGGGAACAATGAAATGTTTTATTGATACCCAAAGAACGGGGCAGATCTAACTGAAATGCCACCGGATTGATAACCCTGGTGATCTTATAAGGGCCGATGAACCGGGGGCCTAACTTATGAGATGGCTGTCTCAACTTCAAATTCTTGGTAGACAACCAGACGAAGTCTCCTAATTTGAAGCTGCAGGGTCTTTTCCGCTTATCAAAAACCCTTTTGGTCACTAATGACACAGACACAAGGGCTTTCTTCACTTTCAGCCAAATACCTCTAAGGACCGAAACCACATCGGAATCACCAGGTGTGGAGTCCAGGGGGTCAAAAGAATTGGCCTTAGGATGATGCCCATACACACAAAGGAAGGGAGAGATCCCTGTAGCAGAGTGAGCCGCGTTGTTATAGGCAAACTCTGCCATGGACAGATGAGCAACCCAGTCAGTCTGACACTTGGAGACATAACACCTGAGGAACTGCTCCAAGGACTGGTTCACCCTTTCAGTCTGCCCATTAGACTGCGGATGGTAGCCTGACGACAAGCTGACAGAAATCTGGAGATCGGAACAAAATGCCCTCCAGAATTTGGCCACAAACTGGGATCTGCGGTCAGAGACCACATCAAGTGGCAACCCGTGGAGACGCACAACATGCAGCATAAATAATTCAGACAGGCGTCTGGCCGATGGCAGCCCAACCAGTGGAACGAAGTGCGCCATCTTTGAAAACCTGTCAACGACAACCCAGATGGCTGTCATCCCCGAGGATTTGGGCAAGTCCACCACAAAATCCATTGAAATGTGGGTCCATGGCTTAGATGGGATAGAGAGTGGATGTAATGGGCCAACAGGAACCCCTCTAGGAGTCTTATTTCGGGCACAGATGTCACATGCCCGAACCCACTGATCCACATCCTTAGCCACCGAGGGCCACCACACCGCCCTAGATAGCAACTCCCGAGTTCTGGCAATACCCGGGTGACCTGCCGACTTCTTGGCATGGAATTCCAGGAACACTCGTTGTCTTAACCTAGGAGGCACAAACAAAAGACCTACCGGAAGGTCTGGAGGAGCCTGCTCCTGTGCTCTAAGGACTAATGATAAGAGGTCCTGGGTAATGCCCACTTTAATACATGATGGGGACACAATGGGCAACGGCTCCTCGGTGGTCTCCTGGATTGGAGCAAAACTCAGCGAGAGCGCATCAGCCTTGATGTTTTTTGACCCAGGGCGATATGTTATCAAAAAATGAAAGCGAGCAAAAAACAAAGCCCATCGTGCCTGCCTGGCATTGAGACGCTTCGCTGACTCTAAATATGCCAGATTCTTATGGTCGGTGAGAATTGAGACCACAAACTTAGCCCCCTCAAGCCAGTGTCTCCACTCCTCGAGTGCATCCTTAATAGCCAACAATTCCCGGTTACCCACGTCATAATTCATCTCGGCAGGCGAAAATTTACGGGAAAAGTAAGCACAGGGATGAAGGTGATTATCAGACACTCCCATCTGAGAAAGCACTGCCCCAATACCCATCTCAGAGGCATCCACCTCCACCACAAAAGGACGCTCTGGATCTGGGTGTCGCAGCACCTTGGCCGATACAAATGCCCTTTTGAGACGGGCAAAAGCCGCTTTAGCCTCACAAGACCAGTGAGCAACATCCGCCCCTTTCTTAGTGAGTGCCACCAAGGGCGCCACTATAGACGAAAATCCAGCGATAAATCGTCTATTAAAATTTGCAAAGCCCAGGAAACGCTGAAGCGCCTTCAAACTAGTGGGCTGCACCCAATCCAGGACTGCCTGTACCTTGGAACCCTCCATTTGGAAACCTTCTGGGGAGATAATATATCCTAGAAATGCGATTTGCTGAACTTCAAATTCGCACTTCTCCAGCTTCGCCCCAAGCCGGTGGTCTCTGAGTTTCTGGAGGACTAAGCGTACATGCTTCCGATGTTCCTCCAGGGAATGGGAGAAGATTAGGAAGTCATCTAAGTATACAACTAAGAATCTATCCAAATATTCCCTGAGCACATCATTCATGAAATCCTGGAAGACTGCCGGGGCATTACAGAGCCCAAAAGGCATCCCCAAATATTCATAATGCCCTGAGTGGGTATTAAAGGCAGTCTTCCATTCATCCCCCTCTCTTATTCGGATTAGATTGTACGCACCGCGTAGGTCAATCTTAGAAAAAATGGTGGCAGTACGAAGCTGGTCAAACAAGACCGAAATGAGAGGCAGTGGGTATGAGTTTTTAATCGTGATACGGTTCAATTCCCTGAAGTCGATGCAGGGTCGCAACGAACCGTCCTTTTTACCCACGAAGAAGAACCCCGACCCAACTGGAGACTGTGAAGGTCTGATAAATCCCTTAGCCAAGTTCTCCTGAATGTACTCTGCCATAGCCTGAGTCTCAGGACGTGACAGGGAGTACAACCTGCTCTTGGGAAGCTTAGCATTTGGCAACAAATCAATGGCACAGTCATAGGGGCGATGGGGAGGTAGTACCTCTGCAACTTTTTTGGAGAACACGTCCGCAAAATCTGCATAACACCCTGGCAATCCTGGCAAACTTAGCTGCGAGAGCCTGACTGGAAGGCTCAAGCAACTCCTGAAACAATCAGTACCCCAACTAAGAATCTCCCCAGAGACCCAGTCAAATTGAGGATTGTGGGCCCTTAACCAGGGTAACCCCAACACCAATGGGGCAAAAGTACAGACAGTCACATAAAAGGACAATTTTTCAGAGTGTGTGGCTCCAATAAACAAAGAAATCTGGCTAGTGCAAGAGGTCATTTTACCTTGGGATAATGGTTCCCCGTTTAACCCACAAATCTCAATTTCCGATGCCAAGGGTACTAAGGGAACAGAGTGTTTCAGGGCGAATTGGCGGTCCATAAAAACCCCGTCGGCCCCACTGTCCACAAAGGCCTCAGTCTTGACAGTTTGACCGAGGATCTTCAAGGTCACCGGAATGATAAAAGTCTTCTTGGGAAATTCTGACTTCTGGCCTGACAGGATATTTCCCATCACCCTCAGGCTCTGAAGTTTTCCGGCTTTTCTGGGCATGATACTACCACATGACCTTTATTCCCACAGTACAAACACAACCCCTGCTGTCTCCTCAGCGTCTTCTCACGCGAGGAGAGGCGGGTAGCCCAAATCTGCATAGGCTCCTCGGAAAATTCCTCAGAGTCTGAGGTTCCCTTGGGAAAGAAGGAAACCTCAGTCTCCCTTTCAAGCCTACGCTCTCTCAGCCGTCTATCCACCCGGATGGATAACTGCATGAGCTGATCCAAGCTATCAGGCAAGGGATATTGTACCAGTTGGTCTTTTATCTGGTTAGAAAGCCTCTTCGGTACTGGTGTCTCAGGGCTGGGTCATTCCACTGGGTATCATGGGCCAACCTCCGAAACTCCGTACAGTAAACCTCAACTGGCCTTCGCCCTTGCTTAAGGATCGAAATCTGAGCCTCGGCTGAGGCCGTCTTGTCAGGGTCATCATACAACATGCCCAGTGCTGTAAAAAAAGCATCAACACTTTTAAGCGACGGACAGTCAGGCTGCAACCCATATGCCCAGACCTGTGGGTCTCCTTGTAGCAAGGAAATCACTATGCCCACCCGCTGAATCTCCGACCCAGAAGACTGAGGCCTAAGCCGGAAGTATAGCTTGCAGCTCTCCTTGAAACAAAAGAACTGCGAGCGATCTCCAGAAAAACGATCCGGGAGATTTACTTTCGGCTCCTTAACCCCTGAAGATGCTGCTGCTGCGGGAGCTCCGCCAGCGGCCTGGGAGGTGTGCATTTTAATGGACAAATCATTAAATTGTCGAGTCAGGTCCTGCACCTGATCGACCACCTGTTGCAACGTATTTTGAGGGGTATGCTCCATATTCCCACAAAATTTCAACAGGAGTATTAGGCTGCTGAATATGTTATGCACACCAGTGCCTGCAGGAATGTACTGGTGTCAGAACTGTTATGCACACCAGTGCCTGCAGGAATGTACTGGTGTTTGAACTGTTATGCACACCAGTGCCTGCAGGAATGTACTGGTGTCTGAACGGATAGGTATGCAAAACAAATGAACTCACAGACAGACTGGGGAATATGACATTACGTACACAGAAGGTGATAGGGTAACAAAATACACACAAAGTGAACAGAGAAGCCCAGAGGCTAAGGAACTGGGTGTCTCCCTAGTATTAGTAATGCTCAGATGGGAAAAGCAAGATGTTGTGTTTTAATACGTAGAGAACCCGAAATGCTGTTGCTAAGGGCAACAGCAAAACCCTAAAGGGTTACCAACGGGTGTAGCAGTAAACTCCTTGGTCAGAGATGGAAGGATAGACACAAGGAGAGTCTCCACAATCCTAATCCTCACTTGCAGTGCACAAGTTCAGCTTACTGCCACTAAACTGACACCTGACACCTTGCACAGTGAGACAGGATTTAGGCAGGCAAGTCTTAGAATACAGCCGCAAACTTGCTAAGTTCACAGAGTAGTTAAAGAACCCCAGCAAACTAAACGACTGACTCCAGTCTTACTGCTAGGTCTGGATTGGCAGAGTGTAGTACCAAATCCCCAGGCCTATTTGCAGTAAGCAACAACAAATACAAAGCTACACAGTACTGGCTAACTTTCAGGAACTGACTAACCAACAAAGATTCAGCAGCATCTGCTTAACCTGAGAAGAGGCCTTATAAAGCAGGTGCTGTCCACACCCCACTCAGACCTCACAGACTGTGAGCACAAAAACCAGCACCGGATCCCCTGCCGTGCACAGAGCCTGTAACCACTGCACAGCAAAAGACCCGAACCGGAGTATCAGCTGCGCTCAGGTTACTCCGCTAGCACTTGTCTCCCGGTTGCCATGACGACGTGGCAGCACAGGGCAGGAGACCCTAACAGGTTTAAAGTATAAGCATATCATTACGTTGTATCATTAACAAGGTTTAGAGGTTATCCATTGTGTGAGCGCTCGTACTCCGTACACTCAGCGCAGCGTGCGTACGCTAAGTGCGTACCACGTGCAGGACTCTGTACGCAAATAGCGTACAAAGTGCGTGCACGCGGCCATAGCGGCTCAACGGTAATAGTGTACAAAGGGGTATAGCTTTGCGGTCTAAGATAATACCGACATTATCAGTCCTAGCACTCCTTGTGCTCAGTAGTTTATATGCTGCAGTTTCTTGCAGCCACACATGCCATGCTATCCTGGCAAGGCCAATATCCACAGTCCCTGGCATTACAAACTGTTCCCTGCACACTGGCCTCTAACCAGGCATCAGCGCACAGAACTCTGGGAGAATGGGAGTTTAAAACGTCTCTCCTTCTTTTGAATTCCTGCTGTCCCTGGGGGAACTGGAAAACCTGGACTGTTTCAGATGTGCAATTCAGAAAGCACAGAGTTATAAATCTCCACTGCAGGTGCAGAAGGTGCAGGTCTAATTTTCTTCTCACTTGTAGAGAGCTGATCCCACCAGAATGTGGGAAATTGTGGTGAGACACAAGCCCTCTCACCACAATATATATATATATATATATATATATATATATATATATAATATAAAATTGCATGTAGAAGTGGCACTCTGGGAACAATAGTAATGCCGGGGTGTATTCCAACATGAATGTCTATATGATACCAAAATCCTAGGAAGGAAAGGAGGCACTCATCCGGTCTTTGGAAAGCAATGTAAAGTGCAGTTTATTCTCACAAAGTTTCAAGGCCCAAACGGCCTTTTCATCAGGTGCATAAAAAGTGACTAATGCAAACAGGCATACCTTATATAGGGAGGCTAAAGAGCCTCAATGTGCATTGCTCATTCCCGGTATCCCGCTGGGTGGTGCTGGCAATGTGACATCACACACATGCCTGGGGAGAGAGGGGTGCCTCGCAACAGGAATGCTGCGTCAGTACAGACAAAGAGGGCTATAGGAAGGGACGTCGGTTGAGGGCTGGATGTGCATACACACTGCCGGGGCACCCTGTGGGGAAGGTAAGAGAAAAGTGATTGAATACAGTGTAAATGACACTAGAGACATATAAAAGTATTAAAAAACAAAAGATAATAAAAATATGTGGCAACATTGGTAGATGTCAGAATGTATTATATGATAAGGAACTGTAGAGAACAATTTTAAGCCCACTAGATAACATGGGACAAGGCGTGTATACACCACCTGGTAAACCTTAGTTAGAATTCACTATAGACATAAGAGAAAATGAAGGGAAAATATCAAATTTATAAAAACACATTCCAAAATAATTTTTGATTAAGTCCCTTGGGATGGATGGTGTCAAAGATATATATCCACTTCAATTCCATTTGAAGGAGTTTCCATGCGCGATCTCCACCCTGTAAGGAGGGTGGGACATGGCCAATTATTTTATAGCGTAGAGACGATAGTTGATGGCCAGCTTGGAAGAAATGTTTGGCTACGGGTTGGTTCGACTCTTTGCCCATAAGTGCTTGTTTGATGGACTATTTGTGCATGGCCATCCGTTATTTAAACATTCGAGTAGTTTGTCCGATGTAGCTCAAACCACAGGGACAGGTAATCATGTATATAACAAAGCGTGTTGTACATGTCAAAACATGATTGATTGTATATTTTTTCCCCGAATGTGGGTGATTGAAAGTGGATCCAATATCAAGATGGCTGCAAGATATGCAGGAGACACATCGGTAGCAGCCAGGTTTTTTCTAACTGGTATTTGATTGTTTTTGTAAAAGTGGCGTTATGTCGGTTTTGACAACCATGTTTTTAATATTCCTACCCCTGCAGTAGCTAATTAAAGGTTTGGGATTCTGAAGACCTGGCAGATCTTTAGCCGTTGCAATAATGGGCCATAATGCTTTTGTCGCTGTGGAGATGACTGGACTGGCCATGTGTATTCGGTCACGAACGGAATTAATGGCTGAGAGGTTGATTTTGTTTTAGGCTTAAGTAATTGTTGTCGCGTGTATTGCAACACTTCATCCTTTTGTTGTAATAGGTGCTGGCGGTTATATCCAGGCTGTAGGAACTTCTCAATGATGGTGTCAATGGCTGATTCTACATTGTCAGGGGTACTAGTAATGCGTGCCACCCGCATCATTTGAGATTTGGCCATCCCTTTTTAAGAGCCGGGGGATGAAAACTATTGGCCATCAATAAAGTATTTCGATCAGTGTCTTTAACGTAAAACTGAAGTGTGTATGGCATTGTCACTGATGGACAACAGAACATCCAAATAATTAACAGAGATTTTATTCATGCTGTAAGTGAATTTGATGGTTGAATCACAGATGTTGATGTTGTCAATAATTTGTTTAAGATGGTCTTCTTCACAACGCCAAATAATCAAAAGATCATCAATATAGCGGGTGTATAGCATTAGGTGATTGGAGATGCACTGATCTGAAAAAAGAATTGTTTCTCTTGATTGAACATATAGATATTTGCAAAAGATGGAGAGACGTTAGAACCCATGGATCAACCGTTTTTTTGTAAATAAAATGATCCATTGTGTAAAAAATAATTCCGTTTTAATGTAAGCTCTAACAGTTGGATGAATCACTGAATATTTAAATCATGAAAATCTTGATCCTGTAGGAATTGTTTGACTACTGCCAAACCGTCATCGTGTGGGATAACGGTGTAAAGGTTGCGCACATCAAGTGTGCACAGTACTGTATTTGGAGGAAGATGGTTGAGATGCTGTAATTTAATTAGCAGGGAAGTTGTATCCTTTAAATAAGTGTCCGGGAATGAGCACTGCACATTGAGGCTCTTTGGCCTTCCTATATATGGTATGCCTGTTTGCATTAGTCACTTTGTATGCACTTGATGAAAAGGCCGCTTGTGTTATGATTCCAGCACTCTGGTCTGAGGAGATCTTATTGCAAGGACTGGAGCACTGGAACGTAATGCTGGGAAAGGGGAATGGAAAGGGAATAGCCCCTGGCGCCCTATCTCCGTTGTCTCGCCCGTGCTGTCAGTACACTCTTGCGAGACTATGGTTGCTTGAGCCCATGGCAGACGCATTTGAAGGGCGGATTACGTCTGCCCAACTTCGATGCCCCCTCAGGTCTTAATGAGAGACAAAGAGTGTACCGAGACAGGGTGATAACAAGGGGCCCTCTTACTGAAACAACCAAAGCCAGGGGCTACTAACTAGCCTAAAACTAAATGTATGTGCAGCTTGCCGCCAAAGGAAAAGAACAACAAAGGAAATGCTGACCACACGCCCACACGATACTTTTGTGTACCGGCGGTGACAGCATAAGCAGAACCCTCTGCAAAACACCAGTGACAGAAATAATAATGGAATACAGCGGCCTAGGCCGACGGACACGGCAGAGCCGCTACTCACGGAACCGGTACGAATACTGGCAAACGGACAGGAACTCCCAATGCTGCTGACACAGACTCTTAGAACTGGAGGACAGGCAGAATCCCAAACGAAAAGACCGGTGGACACCAAGAAGCCAAAAACTTGACCAGGCAAAGGCACTGGACCTCAGGACAGGAACGCCTCACGGCAGGACACGGGATCAGACATAGGAATCGACACAGGGACTGACTCAGGAATCGACACAGGAAGCTCAGGAACTAGCAGGAACCAAGCTCAGAACTCAAGCAGACCGGATACCCAGAAATATCACCAGCATCTGTGAATTGCAGTCCGCCAGCATATAACAGAGAGGCCTAATTAATAATCTCATGCAGCTGCCCTGTTGCATGACTCCAAACTGACAAGATGCAATTAGCAGCCAGGTGAGGCTGAACACATGGGAACAAGCTGCAATTACACAGACTCACCAGCGGCAGCAGACAAGAGTATTCTAAAACAGAGCAACAGGAAATCTTGGCATGCAAGACAACTTTATAAACATAAAATAGGAATGAACCACTACCTGTGGTTCATAACAGTATCCCCTCCTTAAGGGTGAGCTCCGAGCACCCCATGACACCCACGGGGAACATGAACAGAAGTATAACATAAAATACATAACCAAAATGCAAAAATGGAAATGAGCCACAGCCGTGGCTCATAACATTACCCCCCCCCCCTTGAGGAGGGGGTCAAAGGACCCCAAAATACAGACTATCCAAAACAAGGGATACACAAAAAAAAAAACCTGACACACTGGTCTAACAGACATGAAAACAGAAACAAGCTGCAACCACAGCTTGTAACAGTGCCCTTTCCCTGATGGTGGCCACTGGACACAAGATAAGGGAAAAAATATATATATATTTTTTTTTTAATATCAAGGCAAGAGTCAAAAATTATTTCTTTTTCTTCTTCTTCTTTTTACAAAGCTCTTTAGGTCTGACCAAGGTAATTCCCCAAACATTGTCTGAACTGATGGTACCACCCAGCAAGGCTGCGTTCAAATCAGAGACAGGTTTCTTACCCTTGGGAGCTGAACTTTCTGGCAAAGTACTATTATTAGAAGAAGAAGAAGTCAGAAAAGCACATCCTGCAGTCAAAACAACGGGCTGGGACTCTTGTGCCGAGTTTATAGTATTTGGTGGACTCTCAGCAGACAAGACGGGTGACTTAGAGGAACCTGAACCAATTTCTTTGGAACCATATCTTTTAATAATTGCATCACTGAATGCTGGGGGATCCTGAAGAATGGGATCTTCAGCTTTCATTAGGCTGGTCGCTCACTCAAAAGGCTCTCCTCTAAAAGAATAAATCAGATGAAGCACAAGGTTCTCTGAAGTGATGCCCAGAAATGGTCTAGACAACATAATAATGTAATAGTGTTTGTAAAGTGCCAGAAATTGGGCTAAGTACCCATCAAAGATTATGGATGTTGAGATATCAGAGTCAGGATCTGTTTCCTTCCCATCTGACTGACTGGAGTGCTTTGCTAGGACCTGGTCACTATTGACCTTACTCGAGGCTGAGACTCTCTGAACCCCACCCGGGGCAGTGACTTTCTGAACCCCACCCGGGGCAGTGACTTCCGGGAACCCCGCTGGGGCAGTGGCCTCCGGGAACCCCGCTGGGGCAGTGGCCTCCGGGAACCCCGCTGGGGTCAGCACCTCAGATTCTTTTACTGGGACCGAGCCGTCGGCCTCCCCCACTGGGACCGAGCCATCGGCCTCCCTCTCTGAGTCGATAATTATCAAAACTTCTCCCGGGACTATGACTTCCGGGACTTTTGCTGAAGCTATAACCTTCAGCACCTCCACTAATGCTACACCTCTTAAGTTCTTTCCTGGGGAAGCGACCTATAGACCCTTCTTAGAGGTTGCGTCTCTCGAGACCCCACTTGGGGATATTACTTCAAAGATCCCTTCTGGGGTTTTGCTTCTCGAGTTCCCTTCTAGAACTATGGTTTCAGATACCCTTTCTGGGGTTGCGCTCTTCAAGTCCCTACCTGGAGTAACATCTTCTGAGACCCCTTCTGGTATGGAAACCTGAGCTAAAATATTTGATGTCCCTCTATAAGCTAGAGCATCGGGTACCGCTCCAGCACTCTGGGCATCGGGTACCGCTCCAGCACTCTGGGCATCGGGTACCGCTCCAGCACTCTGGGCATCGGGTACCGCACCAAGATCCTGAGCATCGGGCACCTCTCCAGGACCCTGGGCAACGGGCACCACTCCAGGAACCTGGGCAACGGGCACCACTCCAGGAACCTGGGCAACGGGCACCACTCCAGGAACCTGGGCAACGGGCACCACTCCAGGAACCTGGGCAACGGGCACCACTCCAGGGGCTTGCAACTCTGCTTCAACAGGAACCTCAAGAGAGGAGAGAAACATTCTCTTTTGATTCCTAAACTATAATGGGGCTCCCTTGCCCAAGGACCCCAATTATAGGACAGAGAGCTTTTTAGTGTGGGTTGTGTGACAAGTACCTCTGCCACAGTAGAGACAGGAGTAGGTCTTGTATCCTGACTCAACTTGGCCAGAGGGCAAGACTCGTCACCACACTTTGGCTTGCGCAACTCACAGGTCTGCAGATAGTGGTCTAAACCCCCACAATATAGGCATAAGTTTAAGTTTCTGCGACGCAGATGCTCCTCTTCTGAGAGCCTGGGCCGCAGAAAACTTTTAAACCTTTTCTCTTCAATTAAACCAGAGGATTCTCTTGTCACCATACTGTGAACAAGAGTCTCTTTAGAGATAGATGTACTCTCAACGACTTCTGGCAAGATAAGCAAGATTTTAGTCAGAAGGTTTTGCAGTTGCTTTAGGGATTGCTGCAAAACTTCTAGTCGCTCTGGTCTCAAAGCACTGAAAACAGAGTTCAGGGCTGCGAGAGATGCCTGCAGGGCTTGCATAGTAGACATAGGAGGATTTAAAACTAGACAAGACAAGGCAAGACTAGACAAGGCAGGACTAGACAAGGCAGTACTAGACAAGGCAGGACTAGACAAGGCAGGACTAGACAAGGCAGGACTAAATTTTTGCTAAACAAAACAAGACTTTTTTTTTTTTAAACACCAGACTGGATTCTAAACACCGGACTGGATTCTAAACACCGGACTGGATTCTAAACACCGGACTGGATTCTAAACACTGAATTCTAGACAGGACTGGATTCTAAACACCGGATTGGATTCTGCACACTGAATTCTAGACAAGACTGGATTCTAAACACCGGATTGGATTCTGCACACTGAATTCTAGACAGGACTGGATTCTAGACTAGACACTGGACTGGGCCAAAAAAGAAAAAAAGTTTTATTTCTTTTTTGTGGTATGGCTGGTGATAATGTTATGATTCCAGCACTCTGGTCTGAGGAGATCTTATTGCAAGGACCGGAGCACTGGAACGTAATGCTGGGAAAGGGGAATGGAAAGGGAATAGCCCCTGGCGCCCTATCTCCGTTGTCTCGCCCGTGCTGTCAGTACACTCTTGCGAGACTATGGTTGCTTGAGCCCATGGCAGCCGCGTTTGAAGGGCGGATTACGTCTGCCCAACTTCGATGCCCCCTCAGGTCTTAATGAGAGACAAAGAGTGTACCGAGACAGGGTGATAACAAGGGGCCCTCTTACTGAAACAACCAAAGCCAGGGGCTACTAACTAGCCTAAAACTAAATGTATGTGCAGCTTGCCGCCAAAGGAAAAGAACAACAAAGGAAATGCTGACCACACGCCCACACAATACTTTTGTGTACCGGCGGTGACAGCATAAGCAGAACCCTCTGCAAAACACCAGTGACAGAAATAATAATGGAATACAGCGGCCTAGGCCGACGGACGCGGCAGAGCCGCTACTCACAGAACCGGTACGAATACTGGCAAACGGACAGGAACTCCCAATGCTGCTGACACAGACTCTTAGAACTGGAGGACAGGCAGAATCCCAAACGAAAAGACCGGTGGACACCAAGAAGCCAGAAACTTGACCAGGCAAAGGCACTGGACCTCAGGACAGGAACGCCTCACGGCAGGACACGGGATCAGACATAGGAATCGACACAGGGACTGACTCAGGAATCGACACAGGAAGCTCAGGAACTAGCAGGAACCAAGCTCAGAACTCAAGCAGACCGGATACCCAGAAATATCACCAGCATCTGTGAATTACAGTCCGCCAGCATATAACAGAGAGGCCTAATTAATAATCTCATGCAGCTGCCCTGTTGCATGACTCCAAACTGACAAGATGCAATTAGCAGCCAGGTGAGGCTGAACACATGGGAACAAGCTGCAATTACACAGACTCACCAGCGGCAGCAGACAAGAGTATTCTAAAACAGAGCAACAGGAAATCTTGGCATGCAAGACAACTTTATAAACATAAAATAGGAATGAACCACTACCTGTGGTTCATAACAGTATCCCCTCCTTAAGGGTGAGCTCCGAGCACCCCATGACACCCACGGGGAACATGAGCAGAAGTATAACATAAAATACATAACCAAAATGCAAAAATGGAAATGAGCCACAGCCGTGGCTCATAACAGCTTGGGCCTTGAAACATTGTGAGAATTAACTGCACTTTACATTGCTTTCCAAAAACCAGATGAGTGCCACCTGTCCTTCCTAGGATTTTGGTATCGTGTGTATATATATATATATATATATATATATATATATATATATATATATATAATTTCCAAACAGTCCACACTCTGGCCTTTTAAGTGTATGCTGGGGTGACTTCCATATAATGATAGATAATGACCCATCAATTTCCTATGTAAATCCACAACAGAGGAGCACTCACCAGTCTTCAAAGCAGTTTTTCTTTATTTTCAATAGATCATAATAGACGGGTGTATCGACGTTTCGGTCCCTAATGGGACCTTTGTCAAGATCATCCAGTATTGTGAATAGCCCCCATTTATACCCAAATGTGGCCCTCCCACCAATTATCAAATTAAAGGAATTCCATGTATATACCATATATACTCGATTATAAGCCGACTTTTTCAGCACGTTTTTTTGTGCTGAAAAAGCCACCTCGGCTTATAATCGAGTCAGCGTTGAGGGACACAGAGAGCGCAGCACGCGGCTCTCCTGTGTCCCTCCTGCATCTCCAGCAGCAGCGGCGTCTGAGTGTTAAAGGAAGTGCACGAACCGGCACTATCCGTGTCCCTCATTCAGAAGACAGCGCGGGAGCGACGGAGGGTAAGTATCTGGCACTGTAGGGCATATCAGGTACTGTGGGGCATATCAGGCACTGTGGGGCATATCAGGCACATCTGGCACTGTGGGGCATATCAGGCACTGTGGGGCATATCAGGCACATCTGGCACTGTGGGGCACATCTGGCACTGTGGGGCATATCAGGCACTGTGGGGCATATCAGGCACATCTGGCACTGTGGGGCATATCAGGCACTGTGGGGCATATCAGGCACATCTGGCACTGTGGGGCACATCTGGCACTGTGGGGCATATCAGGCACTGTGGGGCATATCTGGCACATCTGGCACTGTGGGGTATATCAGGCATATCTGGCACTGTGGGGGCATATCTGGCACTGTGGGGGCATATCTGGCAGTATGAGGGCATATCTGGCACTAAGGGCTGTGTACGGCTAGAGCTGCATTTCCCACCCTAGGCTTATACTCGAGTGAATAAGTTTTCCCAGGTTTTTGGGGTAAAATTAGGTGCCTCGGCTTATATACGGGTCGACTTATACTCGAGTATATACGGTACATTAAAATACAGACATTACATAACAAATACAGACATTACATACTAACATATATCATTTAGTGTGCAAAATTCTTACATTAAAAACATAAATCCACTGTAAAGCGCCATTTAGAGTGTTGTAGTCACAGCAGAAGCGGCGTGCGTTCCACTGCGTCCCGCACTTCCGGTCTGTGGAACGCACGCTCCGATCACATGACCGGAAGTGTGCGATCAATCTAATAGAATAGAAATAGGATGTTACACTGAAACTCCGTACTTCCGGTCTCTGGAACGCAAATTCCAGTTCCATGGCCGGAGGTGTAGTGTGCATTAGTTAGTATATAAAAATGACATGAGATAACAATGTTACCATGGTGATCAGAGGTCACATTTTAAGAAGGTTTATCAGTACACCCATATATTGGCAATTATCACAGTGGATATATGTGTCTCAAAAGGAGCCATATTTGGCTAATATTACATGGACTCTAGTATACTTAGTTATATAATTTAGCTATATTACTACTATATTGTTTATTTCTTAACAAGCTTTAGCAATTTAGGGTACAGACACAGACCATCCTATTGCGGAAATCCAGAACCGCAAAAAAATGAAAAAATAATAATAAAAATAAAAAAATAAAAAATAAAAAGAAATGTGAAAAAAATATATACGTTTGAAGACATGAAATTGAAAATTATTCCAGAAATACTCCATAATGAATGCCTTCATTTAGGCCCCACGGGCGTATAGTATCCAGCCGGTAGATCCATGATGCCTCTCGTTGCAACAGTAGTTTTGCTCTGTCACCTCCCCTTTTCAGGGGTAATATCCGATCTATAGTCATGCATTTAAGTGATGCCAGGGTATGCTTTGCCTCGTAGAAGTGCCTTACTACAGGCTTATCTGAGTGTCCAACATTTATTGCTGTTCTGATGGATAGGCGATGATTCGCCATTCTATCCCGTAATGGACGAATCGTTTTGCCCACATACATCAGGGAGCATGGGCACATGAGTATGTAGATGATGAAATCAGAGGTACAGCTTACTCGCTGTTGAATTTTAATTTTCTGTCCGGTGTGCGGATGATGGAAATATTCACCAGAGTTCATACTTCTACATGTCGTGCAGTTTACACATCGATAACACCCCATTTTCTGTGGTTGTAACCATGAATCAGAGTCAAGTTTTAATGATCTATCAGGTTGCATGAGGATATCTTTCAAATTCCACCCCCGTTTGAAGCTGATTAGAGGCTTAGTTGGTAAATGTTTGCTAAGAGCTGGATCACTCTTGACCACCGGCCAGAGATTTTTAACTGCTTGTCGTACGGCTGAACCTGCAGTGTCAAATGTTGTGTGACCACAAATGGATTTTGCAACCTCTGTTGTTTCTTCAGGTTTCCAGAGGAAAAGATCTTCTGAGCTTTATGTAAGCAGTTATTGATGATCTGTACACTGTATCCTCTAGAAGAAAATCTCAGTTTCATTTCTTCAAGTTGTATATTGGCTGTATCTGGGTCTGAATTGTTGCGAAGTACTCGCAAAAATTGTGAAACCGGCATATTTTGTTTAAGTGAACCAGGATGATAACTTCCAAAATGTAACAAGGTGTTGCGATCCGTGGATTTCCTGAATAGCCTGTGTCCATACCCAAATTCTGTGGCATAGATGGTCACATCTAAAAAATCAATTTCTTTTCTACTGAACTCCATAGTGAGCCTAATAGGGGAGTCCAGATCATTAAGGCACTTCAACATATTTTGAAGTGTCACCTCACTATCTGTCCAGATCAAGAATATATCGTCTATAGAGTCTACAGGTGGCTCACAGGCAGTGACAATCCAGTACCCTTTAGACACAGAAATAACAAATATCAATATAATCAATCTCAACTTGATAGCTTCTCATCCTCTGATAGGGACTCCTCTGACTCTCAGACCACTGGTAAACCACCTTTACCTAGGGCCAACACTCGATCAAAAATTAATAATTCTGCTTTAAACGCAGAAGGCCCCACCTCAGGCGGGGCAAATACAAAAGAAAAAAAGAAGACAACAAAAACCCAGAAGAGTCGGTAATTAACCTATCATCTCACAAACTCACTGAACCTGAGATGAGTTTATTATCTAAGGGATTGAGTTTTATACCAACACCTAAATTTGACAAATATCCTTTGGTCAGTTGATAAATTTAAACTAGGTAGAAAATTAAGACTTACTGAAAAATTCCAAGACACCTGTAAAATGGATTACACTAAAACAAAATTTAAGAAGAAGAGTACATATGACCCGCCCTCACTAAACCCCAGTATCAAAACTTTTACCAGATTATTGGACTATAATATACAGGAATCACTTTCTCAACAAAGGCATATGAGATACAATCTGAAACCTCTTGAGAAAAAAGCACTTAGGGACTTAGAAAATAATCCCTTACTGACGATACGCCCTGCTGACAAGGGGGGCGCGGTGGTGGTACTAGACACAAAGGACTACGACAACAAGGCAATCAGACAACTATCAGACAGTGACACATATAGGATACTGGGGGGTGACCCCACAGTGTCCTTCAAAAAGCGTTTAGACACTAGTCTAGATATAGGTTTTAACAATGGTTGGATAGATGCCGACACATTTAACCTTTCTCAAGACTGAACATCCCATTTGTCCTATATTGTATCTGATGCCCAAAATACATAAGACTTTAGTGAGACCTCCGGGCCGACCAATTATATCGGCCCGGAACTCCCTATTTTCGCCTGTGGCACAATATCTAGATAGCTTTTTACAAAAATGTGTGAAAAACACAGTGAGCTATATAAAGGACACTAATGATTTCTTGAGAATGATTAAGGTACTTCCGGCATCCCGACATGGAATCCTGGTGACAATGGACGTGGCGTCCTTATACACTGTCATACCACACAATGAAGGACTGATGGCTGTTCGCCGAGCCTTATCTCGAACACATACGGGTTCACCACCAATTGAATTTTTGATTGACCTATTGGAATTAACCCTAACATGCAACTATTTCCAATATGGTGGCCGATACTATCTCCAGACAGCGGGTACTGCGATGGGCAGCAATATTGCATCATCCTATGCAAATTTGTTTATGGATACCTATGAAAACACACAGATTCTCCCGCTGTTTGGAGATAGTATCGGCTTCTACCGCCGTTTTATAGACAATATATTTTTGATCTGGACGGATAGTGAGGTGACACTTCAAAATATGTTGAAGTGCCTTAATGATCTGGACTCCCCTATTAGGCTCACTATGGAGTTCAGTAGAAAAGAAATTGATTTTTTAGATGTGACCATCTATGCCACAGAATTTGGGTATGGACACAGGCTATTCAGGAAATCCACGGATCGCAACACCTTGTTACATTTTGGAAGTTATCATCCTGGTTCACTTAAACAAAATATGCCGGTTTCACAATTTTTGCGAGTACTTCGCAACAATTCAGACCCAGATACAGCCAATATACAACTTGAAGAAATGAAACTGAGATTTTCTTCTAGAGGATACAGTGTACAGATCATCAATAACTGCTTACATAAAGCTCAGAAGATCTTTTCCTCTGGAAACCTGAAGAAACAACAGAGGTTGCAAAATCCATTTGTGGTCACACAACATTTGACACTGCAGGTTCAGCCGTACGACAAGCAGTTAAAAATCTCTGGCCGGTGGTCAAGAGTGATCCAGCTCTTAGCAAACATTTACCAACTAAGCCTCTAATCAGCTTCAAACGGGGGCGGAATTTGAAAGATATCCTCATGCAACCTGATAGATTATTAAAACTTGACTCTGATTCATGGTTACAACCACAGAAAATGGGGTGTTATCGATGTGTAAACTGCACAACATGTAGAAGTATGAACTCTGGTGAATATTTCCATCATCCGCACACCGGACAGAAAATTAAAATTCAACAGCGAGTAAGCTGTACCTCTGATTTCATCATCTACATACTCATGTGCCCATGCTCCCTGATGTATGTGGGCAAAACGATTCGTCCATTCCGGGATAGAATGGCGAATCATCGCCTATCCATCAGAACAGCAATAAATGTTGGACACTCAGATAAGCCTGTAGCAAGGCACTTCTACGAGGCAAAGCATACCCTGGCATCACTAAAATGCATGATTATAGATCGGATATTACCCCTGAAAAGGGGAGGTGACAGAGCAAAACTACTGTTGCAACGAGAGGCATCATGGATCTACCGGCTGGACACTATACGCCCGCGGGGCCTAAATGAAGGCATTCATTATGGAGTATTTCTGGAATAATCTTCAATTTCATGTCTTCAAACGTATATATTTTATTCACATTTCTTTTTATTTTTTATTTTTTTATTATTATTTTTTCATTTTTTTGCGGTTCTGGATTTCCGCAATAGGATGGTCTGTGTCTGTACCTTAAATTGCTAAAGCTTGTTAAGAAATAAACAATATAGTAGTAATATAGCTAAATTATATAACTAAGTATACTAGAGTCCATGTAATATTAGCCAAATATGGCTCCTTTTGAGACACATATATCCACTGTGATAATTGCCAATATATGGGTGTACTGATAAACCTTCTTAAAATGTGACCTCTGATCACCATGGTAACATTGTTATCTCATGTCATTTTTATATACTAACTAATGGAACTGGAATTTGCGTTCCAGAGACCGGAAGTACGGAGTTTCAGTGTAACATCCTATTTCTATTCTATTAGATTGATCGCACACTTCCGGTCATGTGATCGGAGCGTGCGTTCCACAGACCAGAAGTGCGGGACGCAGTGGAACGCACGCCGCTTCTGCTGTGACTACAACACTCTAAATGGCGCTTTACAGTGGATTTATGTTTTTAATGTAAGAATTTTGCACACTAAATGATATATGTTAGTATGTAATGTCTGTATTTGTTATGTAATGTCTGTATTTTAATGTATATACATGGAATTCCTTTAATTTGATAATTGGTGGGAGGGCCACATTTGGGTATAAATGGGGGCTATTCACAATACTGGATGATCTTGACAAAGGTCCCATTAGGGACCGAAACGTTGAAACACCCCTGTCTATTATGATCTATTGAAAATAAAGAGAAACTGCTTTGAAGACTGGTGAGTGCTCCTCTATTGTGGATTTATATATATATATATATATATATATATATATATTTATATACGGAGACTGCAATATCCGTGTACACAAAGGTGTGATTTAATACATGGTCAACGTTTTGGGATACGAGGACCCCATCATCAGGACACACACAAGTGAATAATGACAAAGTGACAAAATAAATACCTGACTCAGCACCACCTCCAGCTGTCTCCATCATGCCGCTGCCTGGTTTCTGAACTCTGCACACCCAGTCTGGCTCCCAGTCACATGACCAGAAGCAACGTCACACGGATCAGAAGAGCGTTGGGACTGTTGCCATGATCACCACTGTAAACAATGCAGACATAATACATAATACTAGTGCAAAGAAGCCATGCTACAATAAAGCATGATGTAAAACATTAATAAATGCAAAGTGTACAAAAATGTTTTATCCGGAACATAGCTCACACATGGACAGTGTAAGTGAGGGTTTACAACAGATGGAATGTGATCCATATAAGATGAGAAAACTGTAAGTAAAAAATACTGTAAAAATAGTGTAACAAATTCTTGCAACCATAACTCAACTGCATTATGCCCGAACTCCTTACAACCTTCTACTGTATAAATGGAGTCCGCTGATGGAGTCCATTATTAAATAAAACAGGTTGAACTTTAGAAATACATATGTTTTAAATTGTACTGTTGGAGGATTAGATCTACCTCTGAAAAGGATCGTAAGAGAACTATATTAGTGGATTATAGATATTGGGCTAGACGACCTCTTATCAAATGCCCTAGCTGAAGGCATTAATTCCTCAGTGGTCTACAAAGCACTATTGAAATGGAATACATACGATTTACCGGTAGACGGGATGTCGGCTGTCAATATCCCGACAGCGGCATCCCATCCGCCAGAATGCCGGCAGCGGAGTGATCACTAACAGTCTCCTTGAGGGTTCGCTGCACTTGCCACGCTGCTGGCTTGTCATGGACACCCACGAGTGGGAATAGCCGTGGTGCACCAGGATTCCATCTTTCGGTATTTTCAGCTGTTAGAATTTTGGCGTCGGTACAATGAATGCCGGGATCCTGACAGCTGGCATTTTAACTTCAACCCATTCAAATTGCATCTAGTAATGCTACTTTTTTTTTATACGATTTTGAAGATCCATAAGAATCTGCAGAACCCCCCTGGCAGACCAATCATATCTGCCAGGGTTCTCTGTGTGAACCGATAGCTATTACTTGGACTCCTTCCTATAGCCATGTATTCAAAAGACACACACACACACACACACACACACACACACACACACTCACACACACACACACACACACACACACACACACACACACGACACCTCTTCATTACTAAGAAAATTAGCCAACACTGACACTGTTCCCCTTGATTTGGTTATAGCCACGATAGATGTATGAAGCCTGTACACCTGTATCCCCCATAGAAAGCGGCTGCAGGCAGTCAGATTGCTAATCTCTAATCATCCATTGTACCATGTCATTCTCACTGATAACTATTTTTTGTATGATAATCGTTTTTACAAGAAACTAACTGGTTGCACGATAGGGTCATACATGGCCCGTCCTTCGCAAATACCTTCATGTGGGAGGTGGAAAAAGATTTATTTTTGAGTGTACCAGAAATCTTACAACATATGTTTCTCTATTTGAGATACATTGACAACTTACTGTTGCTTTGGTCAGGGCCTCAACAGTTACTGAGTGAGATCATTGAGTACATAACAAATCCAACAGTCCAGTCAAACTTTTCATGGTCATGGACCTACACGAAATTATTTTCTTGACGTACATATTTCCATCAATGAGGGCCACATCTGTCCATCTTTGTATACCAAGAGTACAGATCTTAGGGAGCAATTCAGACTAGATCGTGGCAGCGATCGCAGTCTGAATTACTTTGTGGAGTGCGCACACGCAGCGGCCGCACTGTGCGTGCGCACCCCCGGAGCACAGTGAGATGCTATCAGCATCTCACTAGCTGTGATCGCCTTTGCCTGATTGACAGGCAGAGGCGGTCACATGACAGGAGGGGGTGTGCCAACGGACCTTTGGGGGGTGGGCCGTGGTGGCTGCATGACATCACATGCAGCCGCTGCGACCCGGAATGCGGTGGGTAGCTCCCTGCCAGTGCACAGGAGCTGCGCTGCCAGGGAGCTTCTTGTCAGGTACAAAAGCATTGTCGCCATGCAATGCTTTTGTGCCTGTGTGTGTGTGTTGGGGGGAGGGTGAGGTAGGGCCTGACATGCGGGGCGGACTAGCCCTGTGCTGGGTGTTCCCTCGCATGTCAGAGTACATGATCGTAGATGTGCTAAATTTAGCACATCTATGATCAACTCTGAATTACCCCCTTAATACTATGCACAGGTATGGTAGCTTTCATCCAAGATTAACCATTTGTGGTTTTCCCTACTCACAAATGTTTCGGGTTTGTCGTATCAACAGTGATCCATGTACTAGGGATCTAAAACTTTAAAGCAATGATTCAAAAAATCTTTGATAGGGGTTATCCTCTATTAATGTTACAACAGGCTTGTGACAAGGCTTTAAATGACATATGTTGCTACAACCGAGGGACAAAAAAACCATGGTTAATACTTTACCGTGGGTTAATCAGTACAATACATTAAGTAGTTTTACTAGCAGGTGTGTCAAAAATCTTTAATCCATTCACCAATTCCGATCCGGATCTTAGGAAGATTAAGAACACGAAGCTCATGCCCAGTTTTTCCAGGAGTGCCAACATTAGGGATATGGCAGTAAAATCTGACATATCTAGACAGCCTATGGGGGCTCAACATTTCTTAAAACAAAGGAAGGGGTATTATAAGTGTAGTTACACAACTTGCAACTTTCTTATTCCTGGAGACTCATTTATACACCTCTACATGGGGAAAAAAATCTTTATCAAGGTTCCAGTTTAATTGTAATTCCAAATTTGTGGTCTATTTATTGTCTTGTCCTTGTGGACAACATCATGTGGGCAAAACAGAATGTTCTTTCAAGGTTCGTATTACCCAACACCGGTCCGCCATTCGGACGGCTATTAATTCTGGTACAAGCGAACAGTAATGAAACACAATTTAGCATCTTTACGTTATAGGATAATAGATCAGGTTCCATTTTCACTCAGAAGGGGTGACTTGGCCAAAAGGCTGCTGCAGTTATATGCTGAGTCCCAAAGGACTCAATGAGACATAGGGCTAAATCATTTTCTATGAGATTCATGTTTATCTAACTGCAATGAAAAATGTTGATACTGTCATATTATTAACTTGGAATTTAATTGTGTGTGATGTATTAATATACATCCCTCATATACATTTTTTCAATGCAAGGAGATTTGGGGTGATTCCCCTGAGATTGAAATTAGTACAGTACCTATAATCCTCTAATATAGTTCTCTTATGCAGGGCCGAAACTAGGGGGGGGGCTAGGGGGGCACGCGACCTGGGCGCGGAATGAGAGAGGGCGCCAGCGCCGGCGGTAAGCGGAAACATGCAGTGTAGGACGGCGCAGGGCTGAAGTCGCGCCTCCCCGCTCCGCTGCGCCAGGATGCTCCGTTAGAGTCTGCTTCCGGAAACACAGAGGCGCCACTTCACACTCACATAATCATCTGCCAGCGGTGTGTGTGTGTGACGGCCATCTTCAGAAACGGAGAGGACGGGGGCCCTGACTGATCATCACTAGATGTGTGTAAAGGTAGGGAGAGGCGGACAGCTATATATGTATAATATGTGTGTGTGCAGTGTTGTACTTTAACCTAGTGTGTGTGAGCAGGGCAGTGTAACCCTGAGTGAGTGTGTGTGTGTGTGTGTGTGTGTGTGTGTGTGTGTGTGTGTGTGTGTTGGAGCAGTGCAGTGTAACCCTGTGTGCGTGTGTGTGTGTGTTGAAGCAGTGCAGTGTAACCCTTTGTGTATGTGTGTTGGAGCAGTGCAGTGTCACCCTGTGTGTATGAGTGTTGGAGCAGTGCAGTGTAACCCTGTGTGCGTGTGCATGCATGTGCTGGCGCAGTTCAGTGTTACCCAGTGTGTGTCTGATGGAGCAGTGCAGTGTAACCCTGTGAGTGAACTGGAGCAGTGCAGTGTAACCCTGTGTGTGTATGTTGGAGCAGTGCAGTGCAACCCTGTGTGTATGTGTGTTGGAGCGGTGCAGTGTAACCCTGTGTGTATGTGTGCTGGAGCAGTGCAGTGTAACCCTGTGTGTATGTGTGTTGGAGCAGTTCAGTGTAACCCTGTTTGTGTGTGTTAGAGCAGTGCAGTGTAACCCTGTGTGTATGTGTGTTGCAGCAGTTCAGTGTAACCCTGTTTGTGTGTTAGAGCAGTGCAGTGTAACCCTGTGTATATGTGTGTTGGAGCAGTTCAGTGTAACCCTGTGTGTATGTGTTGCAGCAGTTCAGTGTAACCCTGTTTGTGTGTGTTAGAGCAGTGCAGTGTAACCCTGTGTGTATGTGTGTTGCAGCAGTTCAGTGTAACCCTGTTTGTGTGTGTTAGAGCAGTGCAGTGTAACCCTGTGTGTATGTGTGCTGGAGCAGTGCAGTGTAACCCTGTGTGTATGTGTGTTGGAGCAGTTCAGTGTAACCCTGTGTGTATGTTTTGCAGCAGTTCAGTGTAACCCTGTTTGTGTGTGTTAGAGCAGTGCAGTGTAACCCTGTGTGTATGTGTGTTGCAGCAGTTCAGTGTAACCCTGTTTGTGTGTGTTAGAGCAGTGCAGTGTAACCCTGTGTGTATGTGTTGCAGCAGTTCAGTGTAACCCTGTTTGTGTGTGTTAGAGCAGTGCAGTGTAACCCTGTGTGTATGTGTGCTGGAGCAGTGCAGTGTAACCCTGTGTGTATGTGTGTTGGAGCAGTTCAGTGTAACCCTGTGTGTATGTGTTGCAGCAGTTCAGTGTAACCCTGTTTGTGTGTGTTAGAGCAGTGCAGTGTAACCCTGTGTGTATGTGTGTTGCAGCAGTTCAGTGTAACCCTGTTTGTGTGTGTTAGAGCAGTGCAGTGTAACCCTGTGTGTATGTGTGCTGGAGCAGTGCAGTGTAACCCTGTGTGTATGTGTGTTGGAGCAGTTCAGTGTAACCCTGTGTGTATGTTTTGCAGCAGTTCAGTGTAACCCTGTTTGTGTGTGTTAGAGCAGTGCAGTGTAACCCTGTGTGTATGTGTGTTGCAGCAGTTCAGTGTAACCCTGTTTATGTGTGTTAGAGCAGTGCAGTGTAACCCTGTGTGTATGTGTGTTGCAGCAGTTCAGTGTAACCCTGTTTGTGTGTGTTAGAGCAGTGCAGTGTAACCCTGTGTGTATGTGTGTTGGAGCAGTTCAGTGTAACCCTGTGTGTGTGCTGGAGAAGTGCAGTGCAACCCAGTGTGTGTGTGTACTGAAGCAGTGCAGCGTAACCGTGTGTTGTGTGTGTGTGTGTGTGTGTGTGTGTGTGTGTATGCTGGAGTACCCAGGGTGGGTACTTAATTGGTATATACAGTATAGGAGGGATGTATTAAATCATAGTGTATTGGGGTAAGTGTATATACAGGTGCATGTATATATATATTTATTTGGGTGGTATGTGTATATTCAGGGGCTGTGTATATATGTACCGTACTGTGTATTGATGTACGGGAGGATGTATTTCTGTATATTGGGAGGGGGGGGGGGGGGGGCGCCAAATGACTGCCTTGCCCCGGGTGACAGAAACCCTAGTTTCGGCCCTGTCTTATGATCCTTTTCAGAGGTTCGTCTAATCCTCCAACAGTACAATTTAAAACATAATGTATTTATAAAGTTCAACATGTTTTTAATGGACTTCATTAGCGGGCTCCATTTATAGAAGGTTGTAGGGAGTCCGGGCACAAAGTTCAACATGTTTTATATAATAATAGACTTCATTAGCAATCTTCATTTATAGAAGGTTATAGGGAGTCCGGGCACAATGCAGTTGAGCTATGGTTGCAAGTATTTGTTAGAGTATTTTTATAGTATTTTTTATTTACATTTTTCTCATCTGATATGGATCACATTCCGTTTGTTGTAAACCCTCACTTACACTGTCCATGTGTGAGCTATGTTTAAAATATTTTTTTTTGTCCACTTTGCATATATTAATGTTTTACATCATGCTTTATAGTAGAATGTCTTCTGTGCACTATTATTATGTATTATGTCTGTATTGTTTACAGTGATGACCACGGCAACAGTCCCGACGCCCCGCTGATGAGTCCGTGTGATGCTGCTTCGAGTCATGTTACTGGGAGCCGGATCTGAAGTGCAAAGTCCGGAAACCGGCTGGCGGGGTGACGGAGACGGCTGGAGGTGGTGTTGAGTTGGGATCGGCATGGGATGCCGGCGCATGGGATGCCGAAAGTCAGTATACCGATATCGGCATCCTATGCGCCAGAATGCAAGGGGGAGAACACAACGAATCCTTTTGCAGGCTCATGGCGAGCTTTGCTCGCCACAGGTTTATTCTCCCTGTATAGGTGTCGTGGACACCCACAGAGGTGGAATCACCTACTTTGCTGGTATTGCGACGGTGGTATAGTACCACGGTTGGGATCCCGGCGTCAGTATTGAGACAGCCTGGATCCCGATGGGTGGTATTTTAACCGCTGAGTCAAGTATTTATTTTGTCACTTTGTCACTATTCACTTGTGTGTGTCCTGATGAAGGGGTCCCCATACCATAAAACATTGACCATGTATTAAATCACATCTTTGTTTACATGGATATTACAGTCTCCAGAGTGCCGCCTGTACGTAAGTTTGTTGCATGGGCGGGTTGCGAGGCCCTGTGGGAGTGCATCGCAGCAAATTCCTGGATCATTTCTGTATATACATATATATATATATATATATATAAACACGTATCGGCGGCACTCCGGACTCAGAAATAAAGTTACACTTGCAACATCATGTCATCAACGTTTCAGTGCCTGGAAGCACTTTTAGCAAGATTGTTAGCATACATAATAAACACAAAACAAACTCACCACATAAATAGCTTCAGTGTAGCCGCGGGTACAACGTCCGGCCACGCTTCCCTGTCAATCAACAGGGTGCAAGGCACTGACGTGCAGCCGCAGCTGTACATACAATTAACCCAAACAACAAATTGAAACACTACAAAACCTTCACCTACAACAAATAACCAAGAGGCATTATAGAACACTAAACCAATGCAATATACAGTAGTAGTCATCACATATAATCTCATAATGACATCTAACCAACCGGCATGGATACTCTATAACTTACAGATAACAAGATAAGCCTAATGACTCATTTAACCCCCTCGGGGCAAGAGTGCCCAACCTTTTAATCCACTCGGTTTCTCTCTGTAATAGAAGCTTTATTCTATCACCAGCTCTACGCAGAACAGGAATGTGGTCAATCATCCTATATTTAATAGCCGTGATGTTAAGTTTTGCCTGTGCAAAATGACGGGCCAGGGGCTGGCCACTTGTACCCTTCAGGATGGCAGCTTTATTAGCGGATCTATGGCGCGGCATTCTTTCCTTGAACTGACGCTCCGTTTTTCCCACGTATAAAAGTGAACAGGGGCATGAATATGTCAAATGATGTCTTATGTAAAACTTCTTACCCGAAAATGGATGATTGAACACGGCTCCAGTCTGCATAAAACCACATGTTGTACAATTTGGGCAGCAGAAGCAACCATTCCTTGGAGTTCCCAAGAATGTGGTGGCCTTCTCCGTCCCCATCCCAGTTATATCAGTTTGTACCACAAAAACTTTTTAAATTCTTACCTCTCCGGTAGCAAGGCATTAATTTGGAATTAGTCAGATTAAGATCTTTATCTGTTTGTATCAGTGGCCAAAATCTCTTGGCTGTTTTAGATATCTGTGGACTTAAATGAGTATAAGAATTCGGCCATATAAGAGCCTTTTCTGTATTTTTACCTTTTCTAGATTTAAGTATTAATTGATCTAGAGGTATCAATAATGCTTTACGTTTCATAGCTTCAAGAGTCTTAGGGCAATATAAATATATATATATATATATATATATATCAAGTATCAAAAAAGCTGCGCATTCAAACCCACTTCACTTTAGGGTATTAGTCCAATATTTAGATATCCTTGTCCCGTTTCTTGATGTATGATGCTGCCTCCTCCGCTATAAAACCAGAACCACTGGTTTCCATGCACATGTAATAGAAGAAGAATGGAGGGCGCACGCGTGGCCTGTGGAGCGAGAGACAGATGGTCTTTGATGTGTCCGGTCCCAGGGAAATAACAGGAGCTTTTGCGGCCAGCAGCACGAGCCGTGTGCAGAGGACATTTCCGGAGGCTCGGTCGTTGCCATATGGAGAACCGAGTTCATCTACTAAAACTGAGATGTATGTGAGCATGTTTTTATAATAAATGTAATTGTGCTTTTTTACTCATTTGCGCCCTCCATTCTTATATATATATATATATATATATATATATAAAACCAATGTTTGAAGGGCTGCACTCACAGGACTTCATATAGATGAATAAATGACTGACCGAGTCTGTTCACATGCGTTCAACGTTTCGGTGTTTACCACCTTTATCAAGAACTCCATAACAATAATGTATAAACATACCTTATGTACACCACAATACACCAGTTGTCTGCCTCCGCCCGCCTCCATGTGGTGACCTCATCAGGCTGCACCACTTACCCTGGCAACCAGCGGCATCCCACGACGCACATGCGCGTCAAGTGTGATGACGTCATCGGTGCCGGACCCTATGCAGCCCATCTCCCACCCGGCTTCACAGATGGAAGCATCAGCACAGTGCAGGGACAATGTTGCTAGGCAACCAAACATGAACACAAAGCCGTGTTGTACATCCATACAAAAATGTATATCAATCAAAAAGCATGCATGATGCACTATAACAATACTGCTGTGCATGATAAAAAAGAATAATCCGTACTTGTTGGATACACAAAAGTCAGAATTAAAGCTGAAAATAAAAACAAAAAACAAAAGACAGATCCCACAACCATTGCTCACCCACGAATTACCAAATGAGCTAAAGTGAAATGAATCATATGTGCAAAAGTAAACAATAATAAAGTAAAAAGTGAAGGGTGGAAAATTAAAACAAGAATCAAAGATATATCTAAATAATAAAAATAGATGGAGAAGTAATATGTGAGCAATTTTAAAGAGTTACCATAAATGTACCATTGTACTTACTGGAACCAAATAAAGGCAAACATGATACTGTCACCAATGAAACGGCAGTACAGGTGGAAGAAGAGACTAATATAGAGTAAATATAAATTACATAGTGTGTCCCAATCCAAACGAGACCAACATTATTACTATGCAGAAAGAAGACCATCACCACCTTATTGTAAAAAGCATGATAGAGATATGGTTTTATTAAGTCCCAAGGGAGACAGGGTGTTCAATGTATGTATCCAGAAGAACTCAATTTGAAGTAATTTCTTCTTGCGGTCACCGCCTCATTTCCTTGCTGGAACATAATCGATAATCTTATAGGAGAGTGTTGCCAAAGAATGTTTCTTCTCTGTAAAGTGGCGAGCCACTGTTTGATCAATTTTCTGCCCCTGTAAAGATTTCCTAATCGCAAAACGATGCTGGGTCATGTGTTCGAAGAATGTGTACACCGTCTTTCTGACATACAGGAGACTGCACGGGCATTTTATGTAATACACCACGTATTTACTCACGCATGATAACCTATGACAAATGGGCATCTTCTTGCCTGAATGTGGATGCATGACATAGTTCCCAGTTTCCAGGTAGCTACACGTTGTGCAGCCAGTACACCGGTAGGAACCCGGTTTCATTCTAAAAAAGTTTTGTTGTTCACTTGTAGGTGTTCTGCCGCTAATGTCATTATGCACCAACCAGTCTTTCAAATTCTTGCCCCTCTTGTAACACATCATGGTTTTAGACCCCAATAAAGATGGAATTTGTTGATCCGCGTTCACAATGGGCCATTATTTCTTAGTAGTTATGCTAACAAAATTACTAGAGGTATTGAAACTGGTGATAAATGAAATGGTTTTGGTGTTTTCTTTGATCCTATTAGTTGTGAGCTGTGCTCTAGGACAATCCATTACTTTTTTCTTGGCACACTCAAGATCTTTGAGGGAATATCCTCTTTCCAAGAACTTCTCACACATAAAATCAATTTCCGCTGCAGCACAATGATCATCACAGGAAATCCTGCGAATCTGGAGAAATTGAGAATATGGAAGTCCCTTTTTCAGGAAAACTGGATGATGACTGTGCATATGTAGAATAGTGTTAGAATATGTGGGTTTTTGGTAAACTTGAGTTTGAAATTTGCTCCCATTCTATTTCCAAGAAACTGATCTCTTCCACATTGTGGATATATGTAAATTTGATCGACTGGTGCATCAAATTAATGGCATTCATTGCTGTTTCAAATTGTTCCACTGTCCCAGACCATACCACAAAGATAATAATAATAATAATAATAATTTTATTTATATAGCGCTCTTTCTCCAATAGGACCCAAGGCGCTTAACAGATACATAGCATAATATAGTACAGAAAATAATGAAGTACATTTTCATAAAATACAGAAGCATGAAGATACTAAAAGGGACATTATGGAAATGCTTGAGTAAACAGAAAAGTCTTGAGTCTACTTTTGAAGGATTCTATAGTTGGAGCCTCTCGCACTGTGCGGGGAAGTGAGTTCCATAGAGTCGGAGCCGCATGACTAAAAGCTCGACCCCCAGATGAATTACGGTAGATTCTAGGTACTGCTAAAAGTCCTTCATCTACAGATCGCAGTAATCGAGTGGGGCAGTATGGGGTCAGAAGCTGTTTCAGGTACCTTGGGCCTTGGTCATGTAATGCTTTGAAACTCAGTAAGCCAATCTTGAAGATGATTCGCCATCGTACAGGCAGCCAGTGAAGGGAGTAGAGGATGGGTGTTATGTGGCTAGAACGGGGCTGGTTGGTTAATAGCCTGGCAGCTGTGTTTTGCACCAGCTGTAAGCGCTGCAATTCTTTTGCTGGTAGACCAAGGTAGAGGGCATTACAGTAGTCTAAACGAGATGATACAAATGCATGTATGACTTTTGGCATATCATCTGAGGGAATTAAGTGCTTGATTCTGGCTATGTTCCTCAGGTGAAAGAATGAGGATTTGATTGTGGCTGATATCTGATGTTTAAGTGTCAAGCCACCATCCAGGACAACGCCAAGATCCCGCACACGATCACTGGTCTGTAATTCTGAATCCCCGAGTGTAAGTCCAGTTGGTTGGCTATGCTGCAGTCTTGTCCTTTGATGTTGCGGTCGTATCATAAGGACCTCTGTTTTATCCGGGTTCAGTCGCAGCCAACTGGCGCTCATCCACTCCAGTAGTTAAGCTAGACAGCCATTTAGGGTTGCTATTGGGTTATCAGTGCCCGGAGCTATATAGATGTCATCTATATAGTGGCAGAACAAGCGTGTATGGGACCAGAAGTCAGGATTATCAGAAAACACCTCCCTCTCGACCTGAAACATAAATATATTTGCAAACAAAGGGACCTGATGTGACCCCATTGTGCAGCCCCTCTTCTGCACAAAAAAATGGTCAACATATAAAAAATAATTGTCTACTAGCGTCTTCTCCAACAACTCGATGAACTCCACCTTAGGACCCTTATAATCCACCGATCTTTCAATAAAGAGCCTGACACTGTCAAACCCCTCCCATTGGGGTATACTTGTGTACAAAGACACAACATCTATAGTGCATAATAATAAGTTTTGTGGCAGGTGTTCCAAACCAAAGATTTTCTTGAGGAACATGTTAGAATCATGTAGAAATTACGTTTTTTTTAGCAATTAGTCGCTGAAGGAAAAAGTCATGATATTTTGAAATCGGACTATATAATGAGAATCTTGCAGTAATGATGGGGCAACCTGGGGGCATCAGCAGGGACTTGTGCTATTCAGGCAATGTATATAGGACAGGCACCATGGGTTTGTCAGTTTGTATGTTCTGCTTCTTTTGTGTAGTAACACACATATTTTGCACTGCTTGGTCTAACGTAGCATCCAGATCACGTTTTAACACCACAGTGGGATCCTTACTCAATTTTTGATAGACATCTATATCACCAAGTTGGCAGTAAAACTCATTCTTGTACATTGTGAGGTCCTGTATAACTAACGCCCCACCTTTATTGGCAGGGCGAATCACTATGGACTGATCTTTGCTTAATGCCTGCATTGCTTTGAATTCTTCATTAGTTAGATTCTGATGTATTTGACCTGGTGCCTTTTGATGAACCATTACTTCATGGTCCAACAACCTAGTAAAACTTTTTATTGAAGGGTTATGTGATTGAGGTTCGAACGAAGATCTTTTGCGTACTGGGCAGACCTGTTCTGATGGATCTGAAAGTGTTGCTGAAGGAAAAAATTCTTTCAGTTTCAAACTCCTTTGAAAGCACCACATTTCTTTTTTCCACTCAAAACTGTTAAAAGAGTTGGTGGGCACAAAGGACGGGCTCCTATTTAAAACATTCCGTTCAACCTCATTAATAGTCCTGCTTGATAGATTTACAATAGTGTTGTTCATCTGTGAGTTTTTCTTCCTCTGCCTCTCCCTTTGGCCACCGCGCCTCGTCCGTCATCTCCGTGTTTTTGGCCGCATGTCGTCACCCCTAAAGGGGGCTTCTGTGATAGATTGTGGGTCACAGAATCAGAATCACTAGCCGAGGTGTTTGGGCCACTGGAGGCCTCTAAGTTTTCATTATAAGTACGGGCTCTACTATATGACCGTTTGTAGCCACCATCCTTGTTCCTCTCCGTTACCCACGAATACACTTGTTGCTCTTGGTAGTCAAGATTAACTCTGGATAGTTTTTCCTTCTTATACTTAATCAGGTTCCTTCTGTATTCCTCCACCTGTGTGCCAAGTTTCTCCATCCAGTTACATAGTGTGTCATTAGTTAAGGTACTTTTATTGATTTCCTCAAATGTGATTTTGCCTTTAATAACATTCATTTCCCTTGCCGACTCCTCTATAAGGAACATTTCTTGCATACTGCAACCCACCTTCTGAAAAAGTCAACATTGTTTCTCCCTATGGTCGGGACATTCTTTACTCTGAACCCACTTGGTATTTTGCATTCTTTATGATAATCAGTGAGGGTCACCCTGTGGAGAAAATAATCTATTTCCTTCTTTTTCAGTTTTAAATATGTTTGAAATAGTTCATCTGCTGAATAACCTCCAGCCATCTCACTGAACGTATCTTTAAAATATAGGCTCTCAGCTTCAGAGTCACTGAAGCTTAATATCTCACCTACAGGGAGTTGCAGATTGAAACCACTCCCATCTGTTGGATTATTGCTATCCTTAGTAATAACCGAGGCCATTATCCCAAGGAGATGATTATTCTATTATTGCTTCACTTAACTATAAAATAGGCCCCAATGACTGGTATAAATAGCCACAATATAATGTGTGGTTGTCTGTATATTCAGATAAGCATATGTACTCTCGTAGGTATTTGGACGATACATAAGCATCCATCAAATTGTAATGATAAAATTCAAATATCCAGCATAAATAATGTCATTTTACAGTCTCAACCAGTACAACTACAAACCCAGGTGTGCTGCTGCATGAATTCTTTTCACATATAAAGTGCTGTACAGTTCTGTAACCAATCAGTATATCACATTGCACATAATACTGCTAGTAAAGTGCTTGATAGAGACTTCAACGAACATATTGCACAATCCCAGTGCCACATGCACTGACACAATGACACTTAGTCATTTTAGAATCACTGTTAACTTTCACAGGACTTACATCCATATAAAAAATTACATGTGCAAACTGTACTGAGACGGGCTGCGCAGGGTCCAGCGCCAATGACGCCAGCACGCTTGACACGTGTGTGCGTCGTGGGATGCCGCCGGTTGCCAGGGAAACCGGCGCAGCCTGATGAGGTCACCACGCGGCGGCCGGAGGAGGTGGACCGGTGAGCTCGGGAAACCGGTGTATTGTGGTGTATATAAAGTTTGTTTATACATTTTTGTTATGGAGTTCTTGATAAAGGTGGTGAACACCGAAACGTTGAACAAATGTGAACAGACTCGGTCAGTCACTTATTCATTTATATGAAGTCCTGTGAGTGCTGCCCTTCAAACATTGGCTTTATTGGGGATCTGCAGACCCGGGATGGCACCAGGGCAAGTAAGGCTTATTTAGCAATGGAGTGCTGACATTTCTATTCAAATATATATATACTTTAAATACTTTATAATTTATATATATATATATATATATATATATATATTTCTCTAACGTCCTAGTGGATGCTGGGGACTCCGTAAGGACCATGGGGAATAGACGGGCTCCGCAGGAGACAGGGCACTCTAAGAAAGAATTAGGACTACTGGTGTGCACTGGCTCCTCCCTCTATGTCCCTCCTCCAGACCTCAGTTAGAATCTGTGCCCGGTCAGAGCTGGGTGCACTTTAGTGAGCTCTCCTGAGCTTGCTAATAAGAAAGTATTTTGTTAGGATTTTTTCTTTTCAGAGAGATCTGCTGGCAACAGACTCTCTGCTACGTGGGACTGAGGGGAGAGAAGCAAACCTACTATCTGCGGATAGGTAGTGCTTCTTAGGCTACTGGACACCATTAGCTCCAGAGGGATCGAACACAGGAACTCACCCTTGGTTGTCCGATCCCGGAGCCGCGCCGCCGTCCCCCTCGCAGAGCCAGAAGACAGAAGCCGGCGAGAGAAGCAAGAAGACTTCAAAATCGGCGGCAGAAGACTCCTGTCTTCATATGAGGTAGCGCACAGCACTGCAGCTGTGCGCCATTGCTCCCACATTAAACCCGCACACTCCGGTCACTGTAGGGTGCAGGGGGGGGGGGGGGGGCGCCCTGGGCAGCAATTGAGTACCTCCTGGCATAATAGAGCATATATACAGCTGGGCACTGTATATATGCATGAGCCCCCGCCATTATTTTACACAAAATCGCGGGACAGAAGCCCGCCCTGAGGGGGCGGGGCTTCTTCCTCAGCACTCACCAGCGCCATTTTCTCTCCACAGCTCCGCTGAGAGGAAGCTCCCCAGGCTCTCCCCTGCAGAATCACGGTTGAAAGAGGGTAGAAAGAGAGGGGGGGGGGCACATAAATTTAGCGCAAAATCACTAATACAGCAGCTACTGGGTAAACACTAAGTTACTGTGTAATTCCTGGGTTATATAGCGCTGGGGTGTGTGCTGGCATACTCTCTCTCTGTCTCTCCAAAAGGCCTTGTGGGGGTTCTGTCCTCAAATAGAGCATCCCCTGTGTGTGTGGTGTGTTGGTACGATTGTGTCGACATGTTTGACGAGGAAGGCTATGTGGAAGCAGAGCAGGTGCAGATGAATGTGGGGTCGCCACCGACGGCGCCGACACCTGATTGAATGGATATGTGGAAGGTGTTAAATGATAATATAAACTCCTTGCATAAATGGTTGGATAAAGCTGAAGCCTTGGGACAGTCAGGGTCTCAACCCATGCCTGATCCTACAGCGCAGAGGTCGTCCGGGTCTCAGAAGCGCCCACTATCCCAGATTGTTGACACAGATATCGACACGGATTCTGACTCCAGTGTCGATGGCGATGATGCAAAGTTGCAGCCTAAAATGGCTAAAGCCATCCGCTACATGATTATAGCAATGAAGGATGTATTGCACATTTCAGAGGTAAACCCGGTCCCTGACAAGAGGGTTTATATGTTTGGGGAAAAAAGGCAAGAAGTGACTTTTCCCCCTTCACATGAGTTAAATGAGTTATGTGAAAAAGCTTGGGATTCTCCTGATAGGAAAGTGCAGATTTCCAAACGGTTACTTATGGCGTATCCTTTCCCGCCAACGGACAGGTTACGCTGGCAATCCTCCCCTAGGTTAGACAAAGCTTTGACACGCTGTTATGCACACCAGTGCCTGCAGGAATGTACTGGTGTCTGAACGGAGAGGGATGCAAAACAAATGAACTCACAGACAGACTGGGGAATATGACATTACGTACACAGAAGGTGATAGGGTAACAAAATCAACACAAAGTGAACAGAGAAGCCCAGAGGCTAAGAAACTGGGTGTCTCCCTAGTATTAGGAATGCTCAGATGGAAAGAAGCGAGATGTTGTGTTTTAATACGTAGAGAACCCGAAATGCCGTTGCTAAGGGCAACAGCAAAACCCTAAAGGGTTACCAACGGGTGTGGCAGTAAACTCCTTGGTCAGAGATGGAATAATAGACACAAGGAGAGTCTCCACAATCCTAGTCCTCACTTGCAGTGCACTGGTTCAGCTTACTGCCACTAAACTGACACCTGAACACCTTGCACAGTGAGAAAGGATTTTGGCAGGCAAGTCTGAGAATACAGCCGCAAACTTGCTAAGTTCACAGAGTAGCAAAAGAACCCCAGCAAGTTAAACGACTGACTCCAGTCTTACTGCTAGGTCTGGATTGACAGAGTGTAGTACCAAATCCCAAGGCCTATTTGCAGTAAGCAACAAACAAATACAAAGCTACACAGTACTGGCTAACTTTCAGGAACTGACTAACCAACAAAGATTCAGCAGCATCTGCTAAACCTGAGAAGAGGGTTTATATAGCAGGTGCTGTCCACGCCCCACTCAGACCTCACAGACTGTGAGCACAAAAACCAGCACCGGATCCCCTGCCGTGCACAAAGCCTGTAACCACTGCACAGCAAAAGACCCGAACCGGAGTATCAGCTGCGCTCAGGTTACTCCGCTAGCACTTGTCTCCCGGTTGCCATGACGACGTGGCAGCACAGGGCAGGAGACCCTAACAGTACCCCCCCTCTGACGAGGGGTCAAAGAACCCCTACCACCGGGTTTATCGGGGAACTGCGAGAAGAAAGAGCGTATCAGTCTGGGGGCATGAAGATCACAACTGCGCACCCACGACCGCTCCTCCGGGCCATACCCCTTCCAGTGCACCAAAAATGACAGCCGACCCCGAACCATCTTGGAGTCAAGAATCCTTTCAACAACAAACTCCCTCTGGTCACGTATCAGAAGAGGAGAAGGTCTTCCACTGGAAGAAGGATTACTAATCGCCCGTTTTAAAAGGGAACAATGAAATGTTTTATTGATACCCAAAGAACGGGGCAGATCTAACTGAAATGCCACCGGATTGATAACCCTAGTGATCTTATAAGGGCCGATGAACCGGGGGCCTAACTTATGAGATGGCTGTCTCAACTTCAAATTCTTGGTAGACAACCAGACGAAGTCTCCTAATTTGAAGCTGCAGGGTCTTTTCCGCTTATCAAAAACCCTTTTGGTCACTAATGACAAAGACACAAGTGCTTTCTTCACTTTCCTCCAAATACCCCTAAGGACCGAAACCACAGAGGAACCACCAGGCGTGGAGTCCAGGGGGTCAAAAGAATTGGCCTTAGGATGATGCCCATACACACAAAGGAAGGGAGAGATCCCTGTAGCAGAGTGAGCCGCGTTGTTATAGGCAAACTCCGCCATGGACAGATGAGCAACCCAGTCAGTCTGACACTTGGAGACATAACACCTGAGGAACTGCTCCAAGGACTGATTCACCCTTTCAGTCTGCCCATTAGACTGCGGATGGTAGCCTGACGACAAGCTGACAGAAATCTGGAGATCGGAACAAAATGCCCTCCAGAATTTGGCCACAAACTGGGATCCGCGGTCAGAGACCACATCAAGTGGCAACCCGTGGAGGCGCACAACATGCAGCATAAATAATTCAGACAGGCGTCTGGCCGATGGCAGCCCAACCAGTGGAACGAAGTGCGCCATCTTCGAAAACCTGTCAACGACAACCCAGATGGCTGTCATCCCCGAGGATTTGGGCAAGTCCACCACAAAATCCATTGAAATGTGGGTCCATGGCTTAGATGGAATAGAGAGTGTATGTAATGGGCCAACAGGAACCCCTCTAGGAGTCTTATTTCGGGCACAGATGTCACATGCCCGAACCCACTGATCCACATCCTTAGCCACCGAGGGCCACCACACCGCCCTAGATAGCAACTCCCGAGTTCTGGCAATACCCGGGTGACCTGCCGACTTCTTGGCATGGAATTCCAGGAACACTCGCTGTCTTAACCTAGGAGGCACAAACAAAAGACCTACCGGAAGGTCTGGAGGAGCCTGCTCCTGTGCTCTAAGGACTAATGATAAGAGGTCCTGGGTAATGCCCACTTTAATACATGATGGGGACACAATGGGCAATGGCTCCTCGGTGGTCTCCTAGATTGGAGCAAAACTCTGCGAGAGCGCATCAGCCTTGATGTTTTTTGACCCAGGGCGATATGTTATCAAAAAATTAAAGCGAGCAAAAAACAAAGCCCATCGTGCCTGCCTGGCATTGGGACGCTTCGCTGACTCTAAATATGCCAAATTCTTATGGTCGGTGAGAATTGAGACCACAAACTTAGCCCCCTCAAGCCAGTGTCTCCACTCCTCGAGTGCATCCTTAATAGCCAACAATTTCCGGTTACCCACGTCATAATTCATCTCGGCAGGTGAAAATTTACGGGAAAAGTAAGCACAGGGATGAAGGCGATTATCAGACACTCCCATCTGAGAGAGCACTGCCCCAATACCCATCTCAGAGGCATCCACCTCCACCACAAAAGGACGCTCTGGATCTGGATGTCGCAGCACCTTGGCCGAGACAAATGCCCTTTTGAGACGGGCAAAAGCCGCTTTAGCCTCACAAGACCAGTGAGCAACATCCGCCCCTTTCTTAGTGAGTGCCACCAAGGGCGCCACTATAGACGAAAATCCAGCGATAAATCGTCTATAAAAATTTGCAAAGCCCAGGAAATGCTGAAGCGCCTTCAAACTAGTGGGCTGCACCCAATCCAGGACTGCCTGTACCTTGGAACCCTCCATTTGGAAACCTTCTGGGGAGATAATATATCCTAGAAATGCGATTTGCTGAACTTCAAATTCGCACTTCTCCAGCTTCGCCCCAAGCCGGTGGTCTCTGAGTTTCTGGAGGACTAAGCGTACATGCTTCCGATGTTCTTCCAGGGAATGGGAGAAGATTAGGATGTCATCTAAGTATACAACTAAGAATCTATCCAAATATTCCCTGAGCACATCGTTCATGAAATCCTGGAAGACTGCCGGGGCATTACAGAGCCCAAAAGGCATCCCCAAATATTCATAATGCCCTGAGTGGGTATTAAAGGCAGTCTTCCATTCATCCCCCTCTCTTATTCGGATTAGATTGTACGCACCGCGTAGGTCAATCTTAGAAAAAATGGTGGCAGTACGAAGCTGGTCAAACAAGACCGAAATGAGAGGCAGTGGGTATGAGTTTTTAATCGTGATACGGTTCAATTCCCTGAAGTCGATGCAGGGTCGCAACGAACCGTCCTTTTTACCCACGTAGAAGAACCCCGACCCAACTGGAGACTGTGAAGGTCTGATAAATCCCTTAGCCAAGTTCTCCTGAATGTACTCTGCCATAGCCTGAGTCTCAGGACGTGACAGGGAGTACAACCTGCTCTTGGGAAGCTTAGCATTCGGCAACAAATCAATGGCACAGTCATAGGGGCGATGGGGAGGTAGTACCTCTGCAACTTTTTTGGAGAACACGTCCGCAAAATCTGCATAACATCCTGGCAATCCTGGCAAACTTAGCTGCGAAAGCCTGACTGGAAGGCTCAAGCAACTCCTGAAACAATCAGTACCCCAACTAAGAATCTCCCCAGAGACCCAGTCAAATTGAGGATTGTGGGCCCTTAACCAGGGTAACCCCAACACCAATGGGGCAAAAGTACAGACAGTCACATAAAAGGACAATTTTTCAGAGTGTGTGGCTCCAATAAACAAAGAAATCTGGCTAGTGCAAGAGGTAATTTTACCCTGGGATAATGGTTCCCCGTTTAACCCACAGATCTCAATTTCCGATGCCAAGGGTACTAAGGGAACAGAGTGTTTCAGGGCGAATTGGCGGTCCATAAAAACCCCGTCGGCCCCACTGTCCACAAAGGCCTCAGTCTTGACAGTTTGACCGAGGATCTTCAAGGTCACCGGAATGATAAAAGTCTTCTTGGGAAATTCTGACTTCTGGCCTGACAGGATATTTCCCATCACCCTCAGGCCCTGAAGTTTTCCGGCTTTTCTGGGCATGATACTACCACATGACCTTTATTCCCACAGTACAAACACAACCCCTGCTGTCTCCTCCGCGTCTTCTCACGCGAGGAGAGGCGGGTAGCCCCAATCTGCATAGGCTCCTCGGAAAATTCCTCAGAGTCTGAGGTTCCCTTGGGAAAGAAGGAAACCTCGGTCTCCCTTTCAAGCCTACGCTCTCTCAGCCGTCTATCCACCCGGATGGATAACTGCATGAGCTGATTCAAGCTATCAGGCAAGGGATATTGTACCAGTTGGTCTTTTATCTGGTTAGAAAGACCTCTTTGGTACTGGTGTCTCAGGGCTGGGTCATTCCACTGGGTATCATGGGCCAACCTCCGAAACTCCGTACAGTAAACCTCAACTGGCCTTCGCCCTTGCTTAAGGATCGAAATCTGAGCCTCGGCTGAGGCCGTCTTGTCAGGGTCATCATACAACATGCCCAGTGCCGTAAAAAAAGCATCAACACTTTTAAGCGACGGACAGTCAGGCTGCAACCCATATGCCCAGACCTGTGGGTCTCCTTGTAGCAAGGAAATCACTATGCCCACCCGCTGAATCTCCGACCCAGAAGACTGAGACCTAAGCTGGAAATATAGCTTGCAGCTCTCCTTGAAACAAAAGAACTGCGAGCGATCTCCAGAAAAACGATCCGGGAGATTTACTTTCGGCTCCTTAACCCCTGAAGGTGCTGCTGCTGCGGGAGCTCCGCCAGCGGCCTGGGAGGTGTGCATTTTAATGGACAAATCATTAAATTGTCGAGTCAAGACCTGCACCAGATCGACCACCTGTTGCAAAGTATTTTGAGGGGTATGCTCCATATTCCCACAAAATTTCAACAGGAGTATTGGGCTGCTGAATATGTTATGCACACCAGTGCCTGCAGGAATGTACTGGTGTCTGAATGGAGAGGGATGCAAAACAAATGAACTCACAGACAGACTGGGGAATATGACATTACGTACACAGAAGGTGATAGGGTAACAAAATCAACACAAAGTGAACAGAGAAGCCCAGAGGCTAAGAAACTGGGTGTCTCCCTAGTATTAGGAATGCTCAGATGGAAAGAAGCGAGATGTTGTGTTTTAATACGTAGAAAACCCGAAATGCCGTTGCTAAGGGCAACAGCAAAACCCTAAAGGGTTATCAACGGGTGTGGCAGTAAACTCCTTGGTCAGAGATGGAATAATAGACACAAGGAGAGTCTCCACAATCCTAGTCCTCACTTGCAGTGCACTGGTTCAGCTTACTGCCACTAAACTGACACCTGAACACCTTGCACAGTGAGAAAGGATTTTGGCAGGCAAGTCTGAGAATACAGCCGCAAACTTGCTAAGTTCACAGAGTAGCAAAAGAACCCCAGCAAGTTAAACGACTGACTCCAGTCTTACTGCTAGGTCTGGATTGGCAGAGTGTAGTACCAAATCCCAAGGCCTATTTTCAGTAAGCAACAAACAAATACAAAGCTACACAGTACTGGCTAACTTTCAGGAACTGACTAACCAACAAAGATTCAGCAGCATCTGCTTAACCTGAGAAGAGGGTTTATATAGCAGGTGCTGTCCACGCCCCACTCAGACCTCACAGACTGTGAGCACAAAAACCAGCACCGGATCCCCTGCCGTGCACAAAGCCTGTAACCACTGCACAGCAAAAGACCCGAACCGGAGTATCAGCTGCGCTCAGGTTACTCCGCTAGAACTTGTCTCCCGGTTGCCATGACGACGTGGCAGCACAGGGCAGGAGACCCTAACACACGCTTATCTAAGAAGATGGCCCTGCCGTCACAGGATACGGCCTCCCTAAAAGATCGTGCGGATAGGAAGCAGGAAGGTATCCTGAAGTCCGTTTATACACATTCAGGTACCCTACTGAGGCCGGCAATTGCGTTGGCCTGGATGTGTAGTGCTGTAGCAGCATGGACAGATACTCTGTCTGAAGAACTTGATACCTTGGACAAGGATACTATATTACTGACCCTGGGGCATATAAAAGACGCTGTCCTATATATGAGGGATGCCCAGAGAGACATTTGCCTACTGGGCTCTAGAATAAATGCAATGTCAATTTCTGCCAGAAGGGTCCTGTGTACTCGGCAATGGACAGGTGATGCCGACTCAAAAAAGCACATGGAGGTTTTACCTTATAAGGGTGAGGAATTGTTTGGGGACGGTCTCTCGGACCTAGTTTGCACAGCTAAGGCTGGGAAGTCAAATTTTTTGCCATATATTCCCTCACAACCTTAGAAAGCACCGTATTACCAAATGCAGTCCTTTCAATCGCACAGAGGCAAGAAAGTCCGAGGTGCGTCTTTTCTTGCCAGAGGCAGGGGTAGAGGAAAGAAGCTGCACAATACAGCTAGTTCCCAGGAACAGAAGTCCTCCCCGGCTTCCACAAAATCCACCGCATGACGCTGGGGCTCCACAGGTGGAGCCAGGAGCGGTGGGGGCGCGTCTCCGAAATTTCAGCCACCAGTGGGTTCGCTCACAGGTGGATCCCTGGGCTATATAGATTGTGTCTCAGGGATACAAGCTGGAATTCGAAGTGATGCCCCCTCACCGTTACCTCAAATCGGCCCTGCCAGCTTCCCCCATAGAAAGGGAAGTAGTGTTAGCGGCAATTCACAAATTATATCTCCAGCAGGTGGTGGTACAGGTTCCCCTCCCTCAACAGGGATGGGGTTACTATTCCACAATGTTTGTGGTTCCGAAACCGGACGGTTCGGTCAGACCCATATTGAATTTAAAATCCCTGAACATTTACCTGAAAAGGTTCACGTTCAAGATGGAATCGCTGAGAGCGGTCATCGCAATCCTGGAAGAGGGGGATTTTATGGTGTCTCTGGACATAAAGGATGCTTACCTGCATGTCCCCATTTATCCACCTCATCAGGAGTACCTCAGATTTGTGGTACAGGACTGTCATTACCAATTCCAGACGTTGCCGTTTGGTCTGTCCACGGCACCGAGAATATTTTTCCAAGGTAATGGCGGAAATGATGGTGCTCCTGCGAAAGCAAGGAGTCACAATTATCCCATACTTGGACGATCTCCTCATAAGGGCGAGGTCCAGAGAGCAGTTGCCGATCAGCGTAGCACATTCTCGGGAGGTGTTACAACAGCACGGCTGGATTCTGAATATTCCAAAGTTGCAGCTGATTCCTACGACGAGACTGCCCTTCCTGGGCATGATTCTGGACACAGACCAGAAGAAGGTGTTTCTCCCGGAGGAGAAGGCCCAGGAGCTCGTGACTCTGGTTAGAGACCTCTTAAAACCAAAACAGGTGTCGGTGCATCAATGCACGCGAGTCCTGGGAAAGATGGTGGCGTCATACGAAGCCATTCCCTTCGGCAGGTTCCATGCGAGGAACTTTCAGTGGGATCTGTTGGACAAGTGGTCCGGATCGCATCTTCAGATGCATCGGCGGATCACCCTATCCCCCAAGGCCAGGGTGTCTCTTCTGTGGTGGCTGCAGAGTGCTCACCTTCTCGAAGGTCGCAGGTTCGGCATACAGGACTGGGTCCTGGTGACCACGGATGCAAGCCTCCGAGGGTGGGGGGCAGTCACTCAGGGAAGAAACTTCCAAGGGCTGTGGTCAAGTCAGGAGGCTTGTCTGCACATCAATATCCTGGAACTAAGGGCTATATACAACGCCCTACGTCAAGCGGAGCCTCTTCTTCGCAACCAACCGGTGCTGATTCAATCAGACAACATCACCGCAGTGGCTCATGTAAACCGCCAGGGCGGCACAAGAAGCAGGGTGGCGATGGCAGAAGCCACCAGGATTCTTCGTTGGGCGGAGAATCACATGCAAGCACTGTCAGCAGTGTTCATTCCGGGAGTGGACAACTGGGAAGCAGACTTCCTCAGCAGGCACGACCTCCACCCGGGAGAGTGGGGACTTCATCAAGAAGTCTTCACACAGATTACAAATCGATGGGAACTGCCACAGGTGGACATGATGGCGTCCCGCCTCAACAAAAAGCTACAAAAGTATTGCGCCAGGTCAAGAGACCCTCAGGCGATAGCTGTGGACGCACTAGTAACACCGTGGGTGTTCCAGTCGGTCTATGTGTTTCCTCCTCTTCCTCTCATACCCAAGGTGCTGAGAATCGTAAGAAAAAGAGGAGTGAGAACAATACTCATTGTTCCGTATTGGCCAAGAAGGACTTGGTACCCGGAACTGCAAGAAATGCTCACAGAGGACCCATGGCCTCTGCCTCTCAGACAGGATCTGTTGCAACAGGGGCCCTGTCTGTTCCAAGACTTAACGCAGCTGCGTTTGACGGCATGGCGGTTGAACGCCGGATCCTAGCGGAAAAAGGCATTCCGGATGAAGTTATTCCTACGCTGATAAAGGCTAGGAAGGACGTGACAGCAAAACATTATCACCGTATATGGCGAAAATATGTTGCTTGGTGTGAGGCCAGGAAGGCCCCTACAGAGGAATTCCAGCTGGGCCGGTTCCTTCACTTCCTGCAGTCGGGAGTGACTATGGGCTTAAAATTAGGGTCCAAAAAGGTCCAGATTTCGGCCCTATCCATTTTCTTTCAAAAGGACCTGGCTTCTCTTCCTGAGGTTCAGACGTTTGTAAAGGGAGTGCTGCATATTCAGCCCCCTTTTGTGCCACCAGTGGTACCTTGGGATCTTAACGTGGTGTTGAGTTTCCTGAAATCTCACTGGTTTGAGCCACTTAAGACCGTGGAGGTAAAGTATCTCACGTGGAAAGTTGTCATGCTATTGGCCTTAGCTTCGGCTAGGCGTGTGTCAGAATTGGCGGCTTTGTCATGTAAAAGCCTTTATCTGGTTTTCCATATGGACAGGGCAGAATTACGGACTCGTCCGCAATTTCTGCCGAAGGTGGTGTCATCTTTTAATTTGAACCAACCTATTGTGGTGCCTGCGGCTACTCGTGACTTGGAGGATTCCAAGTTACTAGATGTAGTCAGGGCTTTGAAGATTTATGTAGCCAGAACGGCTGGAGTCAGGAAAACTGACTCGCTGTTTATCCTGTATGCATCCAACAAGCTGGGTGCTCCTGCTTCAAAGCAAACTATTGCTCGCTGGATCTGTAACACGATTCAGCAGGCTCATTCTGCGGCTGGATTGCCGCATCCAAAATCTGTAAAAGCCCATTCCACAAGGAAGGTGGGCTCTACTTGGGCGGCTGCCGGAGGGGTCTCGGCATTACAGCTTTGCCGAGCAGCTACTTGGTCGGGTTCAAACACGTTTGCAAAATTCTACAAGTTTGATACCCTGGCTGAGGAGGACCTTGTGTTTGCTCATTCGGTGCTGCAGAGTCATCCGCACTCTCCCGCCCGTTTGGGAGCTTTGGTATAATCCCCATGGTCCTTACGGAGTCCCCAGCATCCACTAGGACGTTAGAGAAAATAAGATTTTACTTACCGGTAAATCTATTTCTCGTAGTCCGTAGTGGATGCTGGGCGCCCGTCCCAAGTGCGGACTTCTTCTGCAATACTTGTATATAGTTATTGCTTAACTAAGGGTTATGTTATGTTTGCGTCAGGTTGTCTGATGCTCGGTTGTTGTTCATACTGTTAACTGGGTAAGTTATCACAAGTTATACGGTGTGATTGGTGTGGCTGGTATGAGTCTTACCCTGGATTCCAAAATCCTTTCCTTGTACTGTCAGCTCTTCCGGGCACAGTTTCCTTAACTGAGGTCTGGAGGAGGGACATAGAGGGAGGAGCCAGTGCACACCAGTAGTCCTAATTCTTTCTTAGAGTGCCCTGTCTCCTGCGGAGCCCGTCTATTCCCCATGGTCCTTACGGAGTCCCCAGCATCCACTACGGACTACGAGAAATAGATTTACCGGTAAGTAAAATCTTATTATATATATATATATATATATATACTTTTTGGAGTGATATGGTAATTCTGAACTTGAACAGATAGATAGATAGATAGATAGATAGATAGATAGATAGATAGATAGATAGATAGATAGATAGATAGATAGATAGATGAGTCCACTACCTAAAAATATTTATGTGACCACCGAATTGACTTAAAAGGAAGACATACTGGCAATCATGGTGGGCTTACAACTGGTATTGTTCTTTATGCTGAAGACGGGATTGGTGGCAATAATGACGGGAGTTTACTATTGTCATAGCAACCAATACTCCACCAATTTGTCACAGTGGGTGGATATTGACATCACATGATCTTAAAGGCATGCCAGGATTGGTGAGCGTTCCCATGTGACCCATTTCGAAGCAATGCTTGGCCCTCAGCCCAATCCTAAATATCCTGCTTGTGTAAGCAATCAGGTTCAGCTGTTACAGTGAAACATGCATGTAGGCATCTGTGTGTCTAATGTTGCCTATCTCTAATGTTACAATGCTGTAAAATTGCAAGTATGTTTACATACCTCCCGACATGTCCTGGAGGACATGTCCTGGAGGGACAAAAGGCTCTGCTCCTGAACTTTTCTTTAATTATGATTGCCGGCACCTGCTTTGAACAAGTTAATGGATAAGAAAGGTGTTTCAGCACAGGTGATGGCAATCGTAAATTAAGAGGGAAGTCCTGGAGCAGAGTATTCTATCCTTCCTGGAGAGGGTCAAGTTGGGAGGTATGTGTTTGTATGATTACGTAAGCCACAGGTTCTCAAACTCGGTCCTCAGGACCCCACACAGTGCATGTTTTGCAGGTCTCCTCACAGAATCACAAGTGAAATAATTAGCTCCACCTGCGGACCTTTTAAAATGTGTCAATGAGTAATTAATACACCTGTGCACTTGCTTGGTTACCTGCAAAACATGCACTGTGTGGGGTCCTGAGGACCGAGTTTGAGAACCACTGACCTTAGCTAATGTTAACGTGATTAGTCAGTTAAAAAATTGAAAATAGACAGATTGAAGCATGCTATCATATACCTCAGTGACTGTGATCAGCAGTGGTTGATATAGCCATGCTTATTGGCAAGGACAGGCGGGGTGGGGGGTCAAAGGGGACTCCCGTACCAGGCCCAAAGCATCAGAGGGGCCCCGAGGATCAGGCAGAAAAAAAAGTGACACAGAGCCTGTTAATTATTTTGATACTTTCCGCTCTGCTCGCCGGGTCGGAGCAGACAATCAGCATGTCCCAATCAACCTCCCCTTCCTCCCCCACAGTTACCCGTCACTTGGTCTGGTCCCAGTGATGTTGTAATGCATGATGCTACTTTGTTCCGGCTCTTCCCTGCCCTTCTGACGTCGCTGCCGATGAGCTCCGAGCAGCACTTACAAGCCCAGCAGGCAGCAGGAAAAACTGCCTTTCATTGGGCACATGATCACTGTGACAGGCAGCAGCAGCCCCACCACTGCCCCTACACACAGAGTCACCCTGGCTGTGGTAAGTCCCCCCCTGGGTCTTGGCTGCCTCACCAGACTATCTATCTATCTATCTATCTATCTATCTATCTATCTATCTATCTATCTATCTATCTATGTGTGTGAATATATATATATATATATATATATATAAAAATCCGGCACTCCAATGGATATATATAGGTACCTGTGTGCCCTTGCTAGATTAAACAGTCACAGTCTAGTTAAGAACGGTTGTCCATAACAAGACACGGCACTCCAGGATTTTTTTTCAAATAATTATATTAATGATAGATGGTACATCTCACCCAAACATGCAATAAAATGCACAATGTTAATGCAACATTTCGGAGCCTCAGTGGACCCCTTCCTCAGGACAGTGAGTCAGGTGTACTGCAACAAAGAAAAATATATTTATATATATGTATATATAAAGGATGAGCTATAGCGCCCTCTGGTGTAGTATGTTAGTGTTTAATGGTGTTAGTATTTCACCCCAAAGAGAGAGCCCCCCTATGATCAGAGGAGTACTGTACTTTCTAACCACTAGCATCGTTAAACACTAACATACTACACCAGAGGGCGCTATATCTCATTCTTTTTATCGATACCTGTTAAAGACTGTTTTGAACAGCGGGCTACCTGGAGATTAAGCAGCTGCCCTGTAAGAGAGGGGATTGTGTACAGACATTTTTCTGAAGTGAACTCCAACAAACAACACGACACACGAAATCAGCATTGAAGAAGTGGTGTAGCGCGATATACCACCCTTCTTATTAACTATGTATATATATATATATATATATATATATATATATATATATAGGTTGAGTATCCCTTATCCAAGATGCTTGGGACCAGAAGTATTTTGGATATCGGATTTTTCCGTATTTTGGAATAATTCCATACCATAATGAGATATCTTGGCGATGGGACCCAAGTCTAAACACAGAATGCATTTATGTTTCTGCTGCGGGGTACACTGGGCTCCACAAGGAATGGACAATGGGGTGTAGAGTAGGATCTTGAGCACCAACAGGCTCAAAGCTTTGACTGTTCCCAGAATGCATAGCGCTGCCTCCTATATCACCGCGCCTCCCTGCACAGGATATCAGTTTTGTAGTTGGTGCTGCAGTAGCAAGCACTTAACAGAGGGGCTGCTCCAGGCAGCCCTAAGAAGAGCTTTTTTTTCTGAGGAAAAAAAGTGAAGACTTCAAGGGCAGCAGCAGTGTTACATGTCAGTGGACATTCACGGCTGCAGCTCCGGCTCTCCCCAGCGGCGCTGTACACTCCCGAGCCCTGGTTGCCGGGTACCTACAGCAGGAGGCTCCGGTTTTCTTCTTGGCACACACGATGGGGGCTCTCCGGGATCGCGTGGCCACGCTTCGGGAGGTGGTAAGTGGGTCCCGCTTGCGGGACCCGGTCTTTATCGTGATCTGGCACGGTGAGTGGGAGGCGGGCCGCGCGCGCTGGCGATGGACACTGTGGCAGTACAGGCGATTCCACTAGATCACTAGGGCATGGGACAGGTCAGGTTTTCTATATAAACTGTTTTATTAGAGCCCGCAGTACCTGGTGGTTTTGCCAGCAGGGGGATAGAGCTTGGACCTGAAGCCCCTCCCCCAGCCCCAGGGCGCCATTTTCTGCAAATGTTCCCGCCCTGGAGCTGCATATCCTCCTATGTAAAGCCACCTGGTTGTCAGTGCTGTGACTTTACAAGACACTTAAGTATTCTACCTGCCTTTTTTAGTCAGTGTTAGTTAAGAAAGAGTGCATTTAGTCAGGGTTTCCTAGTACAATTACCCTGTGATATACATCCAGTTCTTACTGTGTACTGTTATATATATTGTTATATAGCTGTGTAAGCTAGTCCAGTGCTGTATTATTGTTAGTAATAACCTCTGCATTGTACAAACTGTGACTATTTGTGTGTGCATTTGATAGCTGAGTGGTGTCCATTTCGTGTCTTTCACTCAACCTGCTATCCCTATATTCTATAACCTGAGGGGGCTTGGTGCGTCAGGTTTTATCTAAGATAGGATTTTCACAAAGATATACTGTATTACGTATTTTTCTCTGTGATTTAGTCACCATATCTCTCCTTTATCTCTGCTGGTGCTGACTACACTGCGCAGGGGTTTGGGCTAGAGGTATTGTGCTGCTGACAAATTGTACTGTGTTACCTGATACTGCAAGTTATATCATGTCTGCTTCTGAGGGTAACGGTTCTAGGGCTGAACACACTGCCGGTGTTGCTGAAGCCGCAGATACTTATGAGGAGAATATAGCAGCATTGGGCTCTGGTTCTGGGGGCTACTTGCCCCCCAGTGGGACAGTGGCAACGGGGGCAAATAATGACCCGCCGTGGGCCGCTTTTTCCACGCTTCTGCATATGCTAGTTCATAAACTAACACCCCCTATGGGACCCCCAATGCCGGTACAACCGTTTGTGGTCCCTGCAGCTAACCCGCCGTGGGCAGACGATTTATGTGCTCAAATAAAGTCTGACCGTCGCTCGCCTACGTCCAAGGGGTCCTCTAAGCGAGCGCTTGCCTCCTCACAATCCACTGCTGTCACTGACACCTCGTTGGATGAAGACTGCACTTACACTGACCCCACAGGTTCTGACTCAGATACGACTGATGGGGAGGGTGGTTCACGTGTGGATGTTCCTGATCTTTTGGAGGCTATTAAGTTAATTTTACAGATAACGGATGATCCCGAGCCATCCGTTCCTCCTAAGAAACCAGATAGGTTCAAGCGTCAGTAGGTGATTAAACAAGTTTTACCTCACTCTGACCACCTAATTGATATACATCAGGAACCCTGGGAAAACCCGAGTACGAAGTTTGTGCCTCAAAAGAAGATGCTGGCTCGCTATCCCCTCGCGCCGGAGCTGTCTAAGAAGAACGCCTCCTCCAGTGGACTCACATGTGACTAGGATGGTGGTTTCCTCAGCTCTGCCGGTCACCACCGCCACGTCTCTAAAAGAGCCTACGGATAAACGGGTGGAGGGTTGTCTGAAAGCGATTTACACCCTCACGGGTGCTACACAAAGGCCCACTATTGCAGCTACTTGGGCTGCATAGGCCATTGAAGCATGGGCCTTGGAGTTAGATGCTGAAATCTCCTCTGACCATGCTAGACAATGCTTGTCTTATATTGTCACAGCTTCTCGTTATATTAAAGAGGCGGCTTCTGATGCCGGTATCCTGGCAGCCAAGGCCTCCACTACATCAGTCCTGGCTCGCCGGATATTGTGGCTGAGATCCTGGTCTGTGGATCTGGACTCTAGAAAAACCCTGGAGGTACTCCCTTTTAAGGGAGATATTCTGTTTGAGGAGGATTTAAATAAGATTGTGGCTGACTTGGCTACTGCCAAAACTGCCTGTCTGCCAAGTACTGCTCCTTCTGTGTCGAAGGCTAAAGGTACTTCCTTTCACCCCTTTCGTCCTTTAGGTAAAGCAAAAGGTCAGGCATACAACAAGCAGGCCTGCACTTCCAAACCTGGTAAGCCTAAGCCCAAAAGAGCCTGGGCGGCCCGTCAGCCAGCTTCCAAGACAGATAAGCCTGCTGCATGACGGGGCGGGCCTCCCTCTGGGGGATCCCTGGGTGGGGGGCCGGCTTCTAGGGTATACCCAGGAATGGTTGAAGACCCCTTCAGATGCCTGGGTACGGGAAGTCGTCACTCGAGGTTACGCCATAGCCTTCAAAAACCGACCCCCTCATCGATTTTGCCAGACAGATGTCCCGTTGGACAAGACAAAGGCAAACACTCTACATTCGGTGGTACAGACCCTCCTGGATACAGGAGTCGTAGTACAGGTGCCTCTTGCGCAGAGGGGCCGGGGGTACTATTCTCTGCTGTTTCTAGTCCCGAAACCGAATGGGTCCTCCCGGCCCATTCTCAACCTCAAGGCATTGAACAAGTTTGTGAAGGTTTCCAAGTTCCGGATGGAAACTCTTCGCTCTATAGTTCTGGCCTTGGAACCTGGGGACTTCATGGTCTCCCTGGATATACAGGATGCTTACCTGCATATTCCTATAGCAGAGTCTCATCAGCAATACCTGAGATTTGCGATTGGCAACTGCCATTACCAGTTTCGGGCGTTACCTTTTGGTTTAACAATGGCTCCGCGAGTCTTTACAAAAGTCATGGCGGTGATGACGGTGGTAATCCGCCGTCAAGGGATCAGGATACTGCCATATTTGGATGACTTGTTAATCCTGGCAAATTCCCCAGAACTTCTCCTGCGTCATCTAGATGTGACAGTCCGGTTTCTGCAAGCCCACGGGTGGCTCATCAACTGGAAGAAGTCATCCCTGATCCCTGCTCAGAGCATGGTGCATCTGGGAGCACTATTGGACACTCACAACCAGCAGTTGTTCCTGTCTCAGGAGAAAGTCCTGAAACTTTAGGACAGGATTCGTTGCTTCCTATCTCATCCGCAAGTGTTGATACATTTGGCGATGCAGGTGCTGGGCCTCATGGTGTCAGCATTCGACACGGTGGAGTATGCTCAATTTCACTCTCGCCCTCTCCAGAGGCTGATTCTAGCCAAATGGGACGGCCTGCCTCACCGGATCAGGTCTCAAATGATCTCATTGACTCCGGAGGTCCGTCTGTCGCTGCTCTGGTGGCTCCGGGACCAACAACTGTGCAGGGGCCGTCCGTTCTGGATATCCGACTGGGTCCTGTTGCTGGAGCAACACTCCCTTCAGGGGCGGTGGACCAAGGAGGAGTCCCTCCTCTCGATCAATATTCTGGAGTTGCGGGCGGTCTTCAATGCCTTGAACCTAGCCCAGCATTTAATTCAGAACCGTCCTGTTCAAGTACAGTCAGACAATGCCACCACAGTGGCTTACATAAATCATCAACGCGGCACTCGAAGCCGCCTAGCAATGAAGGAAGTCTCACGGATTCTACAGTGGGCAGAACGCCATCTACCGGCCATATCGCCAATATTCATTCCGGGAGTCCTGAATTGGGAAGCGGACTTTCTCAGTCGTCAGGACGTGCATGCCGGCGAGTGGGGCCTCCATCCAGAAGTGTTTCAACTCCTAGTGGAAAGGTGGGGCCTTCCAGACGTAGATCTGATGGCGTCTCGACACCATCACAAGGTTCCGGTCTTCGGAGCAAGGATAAGGGATCCTCAAGCAGCATTCGTGGATGCGCTGGCGGTACCGTGGAGGTTTCGGCTGCAGTACATGTTCCCTCCGGTGTCACTCCTGCCCAGGGTAATTCGGAAGTTCAAGCAAGAAAAAGGAATTCTGCTTCTCATAGCTCCAGCGTGGCCCAGACGGCACTGGTTCTCAGACCTGCAAGGCCTATCGTCAGAGCGTCCAATTCTACTTCCACAATGCCCAGACCTCCTCGTTCAGTAGCCCGGTTGTCTTTGACGGCGTGGCTCTTGAAGCTTCCGTCTTAAGGGCTAAAGGGTTTTCTGAGGCGGTCATTCAAACTATGTTGCGGGCCCGGAAACCGGCTTCGGCTCGGATTTACTATAGGGTCTGGCATTCTTACTTTTTGTTTGGTGCGCATCTAACGATTATGACGCTTCCAAGTTTAGTATAGCCCGGTTGTTGGCTTTTCTTCAGCAGGGCCTGGACCCTCAAGGTTCAAATATCTGCCTTGTCGGTGTGGTTTCAGAGAAAAATTGCGACCTTACCTGATGTGCATACCTTTACTCAGGGCGTGTTGCGTATCCAACCTCCCTATGTCCCGCCTGTGGCTCCTTGGGACTTGTCAGTGGTTTTGGAGGCGTTACAAGAGTCTCCGTTTGAACCTCTTGGTTTAGCTGACCTTAAGTGGCTTTCCCTTAAGGTGGTGTTTCTGCTGGCTATTGCTTCAGCTAGAAGAGTGTCGGATTTGGGTGCCTTGTCCTGTAGTTCCCCATATCTGATATTTCACCGTGACCGGGCGGTTCTTAGGACTCGTCCCGGCTATCTACCTAAGGTGGTTTCTTCGTTCCACCATAATCAGGAGATTGTAGTTCCGGCACTTGTTTCTCCTGATCTGTCTCCCAAAGAGCGGTCTTTGGATGTGGTACGGGCTCTCCGTATCTATGTGAAGAGAACTGCTCCTATTAGGAAATCTGATTCTCTTTTTGTTGTGTTTGGGTTTCACAAACGTGGCTGGCCTGCTCACAAGCAAACCCTGGCCAGATGGATTAGAATGGTGATTGCACATGCTTATGTGAAGGCTGGTCTCTCTGCTCCTGATCACATTAAGGCCCATTCTACTCGGTCTGTTGGACCTTCTTGGGCGGCCCAACGTGGTGCGACCCTTGAACAACTGTGCAAGGCGGCTACGTGGTCCTCTGTGAACACGTTCATAAGGTTCTATGCCTTCGATACTGCCGCTTGCCAGGATGCTTCCTTTGGACGCCGGGTTCTTGTGCCCGCTACAGTGCATCCCCTCCCATAAGGAACTGCTTTAGGACATCATCATTGTCCATTCCTTGTGGAGCCCAGTGTACCCCGCAGCAGAAAACGAGTTTTATGGTAAGAACTTACCTTTGTTAAAACTCTTTCTGTGAGGTACACTGGGCTCCACAAGGCGCCCACCCTGACGCACTTAGCTTTTTTGGGTTGGTATGGCATTAGCCGCTGACACGTCTCCTGTCATGAGAATGCGGTGTTGTGGCTACTAACCGTTGTCGTCTCTTTTCCTGCTACTGCATTGGACTGGTTAAGTAAAAACTGAGATCCTGTGCAGGGAGGCGGGGTGATATAGGAGGCGGCGCTATGCATTCTGGGAACAGTCAAAGCTTTGAGCCTGTTGGTGCCTCGGATCAAGATCCTACTCTACACCCCATTGTCCATTCCTTGTGGAGCCCAGTGTACCTCGCAGAAAGAGTTTTAACAAAGGTAAGTTCTTGCCATAAAACTCGTTTTCATATACTCCTTATACACACAGCCTGAAGGTAATTTTAGCCATTATTTTTAATAACTTTGTGCATTAATCAAAGTGTGTGTACATTCACACAATTTATTTATGTTATATATACACCTTATACACACAGCCTGAAGGTAATTTTAATACAATATTTTTAATAACCTTTGTATTAAATAAAGTTTGTGTACATTGAGCCATCAGAGAACAAAGGTTTCACTATCTCAGTGTCACTCAAAAAAATCTGTATTTCGGAATATTTGGATATGGGATACTCAACCTGTATATATGTGTGTGTGTGTGTGTGTGTATTTGGTGATCCATATATTGGCACACTGGAAGGGATGTTTGGAGGAGGGATCAAGGGAGTTTGGGGGAGGGGGCCCCCAGAGATATCAGTGTACAGGCAGCGACACTGATTGATTATATTTATTGGTACATTGAATAAAAAAAAAAAACATACAATAAGATTCAGTGTATGAAACAAAGAGTGTGCTAAATGCTGTGCATGACAATTAAATTATTCCAAACAGATTACCTTTTTTCTGTGTATTAATAGAAACATATGCAGGCAGCATAGATGTTTCACTATTATATAACCAGCTGCAGGGGTGCTTTAAGAGAGGAAGAGGCCCGTGTTCAGCCTCCTCCGTTCGGGCCCCCTCCTCTATGCAGGAGCGCTGTAGAGTCTGAGCACTAGAGGGCTCAGACTCTATGCGCATTTGCAGATCTCAGGGAAAATTGAGCGGCGGCCATTTTCTCTTTGATTTCTCTACTGCGCATGTGCAAAACTCAGTGAAAATGGCCACTGAGCCATTTTCACTGTGTTTTCACAGCGCTGCGGATGCTGGCACTGGACTCCGGAGGGGTGAGTATTTTAAAAATGGGTGTGCGGTGGGGGCTCCTCTGGACTCAGGGGCTCGTGTTCACCGCACACACTGCACCCATTATAGAAACGCCAGTGACCAGCTGCCAATTCCTGGGCCTTGAATAGGGACAATGTCGCAACTCAGCACAGTCTTATTAATGATATCTGCCAAATGATACAGAAATCAAACACTGCTACATTGTATGATAACTCAACATGGTTGTAGCACAGTGCAACAGTAATCATGAGTTTATTTGACTTGAGATATGTATGAACTGATGGCTACAATATTCTACAATTAACATATAATAAGAAATGTATCCTTTAATATAGAGCAGAAATTTAGCATTACAGTACATATATAGCTTTTTGTAGTACCACAATTAGCCAATTTTGGTCCATGAATATACAGTTTTCTATTTATACAAACAAGTCTTTTGTTCCACTTTAACTAATAGTCTAGTAAGCAGTACTATGGAGGATAACATTAACTAAGGAATTACTATAGTTCAGTAAATTATCTAGGGCACAATTATGAGGGCATACAATGAACAACTGGTGTGGAAAGGTGTCTCTCAAAATGCTGCTATGGGCCCCACAAAGTTCTGGCTGTGCCCCTGGCCATGGCCTAGATCAGTGAAAGTGAGCCAGAGAGTGCAGTGTGAGAGGCCATCTACAGCACCCCAGTGGCTGTAGAGAATGGGATTGGGTGTCAGCCAGGCATCAGCAGCACCATTGCAAAGGCCTCAAAGGGAGAGCGGCAGCAGGTTCTGGAGCACCCCTCTGCTGAAAGAATCAAGGAGACCAGTCGCCAGGGCAACATTACAGTGTGTGTGTGTGTGTGTGTGTGGGGGGGGGGGGGTCGGGTTCCGATGAGAGGCATGGCAGTTTCACACTTTACTGGATCTGCCACTACAGCGGAGCTAGAGCTGGTGAATACTGGGAGTGGTGGTGCACAGATAAATACTAATGTATCAGGCATTATAGCAGAAAAGAATTGGAAGTCTCAAAAGCAGAACGTATAAACTTAAGATAATTCTAATAGCCAAATTTAAAGTCTGCAAAATGTATTATTCAATCTGTAATGTATAGCTATGAAATAGATTAGATATATAAGTGTATAGATTGGATACCATTGAGTAATTATAATTTGTAATGTGGGTCTCCGTGACCAGTCACCCAGCATGGATCATATACCCCTATCATGAAGCTGGAACCTCTAGCGTAAAGCAGTGCAGGCTACTTCAGTAGCTGTGACACAGAAATCTTAGTATGTTCCTACCCCAGTTTAACCAGGCAGTACTGGGGTAGGTGATGAAGGGGTGGGTGATCACTGGGGAGGGTGAGTGGAGGGTACGGGACTGGCAAACACACCAGGATGGCACCTACAATCGTGCATTTGTGTGTGTCTAATTGTGGGGGGAGGCAGACACTCCTCAAAAGAGACTGTTACTGAGGTGCAGCAGCAATAAGGCTGATACAGCACTGGTCCTCTTCTGTCTCCTGATCCCCCTCCTGCTCCACCACTGCCAGGGATCTTAGACTCACAGGGGCAGCCCCAGCCATGAAGGACTTCAGGTTAGTGAAAAGATAGGCAGACACTTGCGGTCAGTGTCTGCCTACTTACCGTTGACTTGAACCCTACATTGGAACCATTAGTTGGGCAAAATCAAATATGTTTGATTTTCCCAGTTAGTCGGACCAACCATTTTTCCCCGTGTTTTGGTGTTTGGGAGCAAATGAGTGATTATCGTTTCTTCACACACACTGCCAGATTATCATTCCAACCAGCCAACTAGTTGGCTGGCTGGATCGATATTTTTCTGATGTGTGGCCAGCTTTAGTTGTATTGTGCACTTACAGTATATAAAGCTTTAGTTGTTTTGTGCACTTATGTAAAGCTTTAGTTGTATTGTGCACTTACAGTATATAAAGCTTTAGTTGTATTGTGCACTTATGTAAAGCTTTAGTTGTATTGCGCACTCACAGTATATAAAGCTTTAGTTGTATTGTGCACTTATGTAAAGCTTTAGTTGTATTGTGCACTTACAGTATATAAAGCTTTAGTTGTTTTGTGCACTTATGTAAAGCTTTAGTTGTATTGTGCACTTACAGTATATAAAGCTTTAGTTGTATTGTGCACTTATGTAAAGCTTTAGTTGTATTGCGCACTCACAGTATATAAAGCTTTAGTTGTTTTGTGCACTTATGTAAAGCTTTAGTTGTATTGTGCACTTACAGTATATAAAGCTTTAGTTGTTTTGTGCACTTATGTAAAGCTTTAGTTGTATTGTGCACTTACAGTATATAAAGCTTTAGTTGTATTGTGCACTTATGTAAAGCTTTAGTTGTATTGTGCACTCACAGTATATAAAGCTTTAGTTGTATTGTGCACTTACAGTATATAAAGCTTTAGTTGTTTTGTGCACTTATGTAAAGCTTTAGTTGTATTGTGCACTTACAGTATATAAAGCTTTAGTTGTATTGTGCACTTACAGTATATAAAGCTTTAGTTGTTTTGTGCACTTACAGTATATAAAGCTTTAGTTGTATTGTGCACTTACAGTATATAAAGCTTTAGTTGTATTGTGCACTTATGTAAAGCTTTAGTTGTATTGCGCACTCACAGTATATAAAGCTTTAGTTGTATTGTGCACTTATGTAAAGCTTTAGTTGTATTGTGCACTTACAGTATATAAAGCTTTAGTTGTTTTGTGCACTTATGTAAAGCTTTAGTTGTATTGTGCACTTACAGTATATAAAGCTTTAGTTGTATTGTGCACTTACAGTATATAAAGCTTTAGTTGTTTTGTGCACTTATGTAAAGCTTTAGTTGTATTGTGCACTTACAGTATATAAAGCTTTAGTTGTATTGTGCACTTACAGTATATAAAGCTTTAGTTGTATTGTGCACTTATGTAAAGCTTTAGTTGTATTGCGCACTCACAGTATATAAAGCTTTAGTTGTTTTGTGCACTTATGTAAAGCTTTAGTTGTATTGTGCACTTACAGTATATAAAGCTTTAGTTGTTTTGTGCACTTATGTAAAGCTTTAGTTGTATTGTGCACTTACAGTATATAAAGCTTTAGTTGTATTGTGCACTTATGTAAAGCTTTAGTTGTATTGTGCACTCACAGTATATAAAGCTTTAGTTGTATTGTGCACTTACAGTATATAAAGCTTTAGTTGTTTTGTGCACTTATGTAAAGCTTTAGTTGTATTGTGCACTTACAGTATATAAAGCTTTAGTTGTATTGTGCACTTACAGTATATAAAGCTTTAGTTGTTTTGTGCACTTACAGTATATAAAGCTTTAGTTGTATTGTGCACTTACAGTATATAAAGCTTTAGTTGTATTGTGCACTTATGTAAAGCTTTAGTTGTATTGCGCACTCACAGTATATAAAGCTTTAGTTGTATTGTGCACTTATGTAAAGCTTTAGTTGTATTGTGCACTTACAGTATATAAAGCTTTAGTTGTTTTGTGCACTTATGTAAAGCTTTAGTTGTATTGTGCACTTACAGTATATAAAGCTTTAGTTGTATTGTGCACTTACAGTATATAAAGCTTTAGTTGTTTTGTGCACTTATGTAAAGCTTTAGTTGTATTGTGCACTTACAGTATATAAAGCTTTAGTTGTATTGTGCACTTACAGTATATAAAGCTTTAGTTGTATTGTGCACTTATGTAAAGCTTTAGTTGTATTGCGCACTCACAGTATATAAAGCTTTAGTTGTATTGTGCACTTATGTAAAGCTTTAGTCGTATTGTGCACTTACAGTATATAAAGCTTTAGTTGTTTTGTGCACTTATGTAAAGCTTTAGTTGTATTGTGCACTTACAGTATATAAAGCTTTAGTTGTATTGTGCACTTACAGTATATAAAGCTTTAGTTGTATTGTGCACTTATGTAAAGCTTTAGTTGTATTGCGCACTCACAGTATATAAAGCTTTAGTTGTATTGTGCACTTATGTAAAGCTTTAGTTGTATTGTGCACTTACAGTATATAAAGCTTTAGTTGTTTTGTGCACTTATGTAAAGCTTTAGTTGTATTGTGCACTTACAGTATATAAAGCTTTAGTTGTTTTGTGCACTTATGTAAAGCTTTAGTTGTATTGTGCACTTACAGTATATAAAGCTTTAGTTGTATTGTGCACTTATGTAAAGCTTTAGTTGTATTGTGCACTCACAGTATATAAAGTTTTAGTTGTATTGTGCACTTACAGTATATAAAGCTTTAGTTGTTTTGTGCACTTATGTAAAGCTTTAGTTGTATTGTGCACTTACAGTATATAAAGCTTTAGTTGTATTGTGCACTTACAGTATATAAAGCTTTAGTTGTTTTGTGCACTTATGTAAAGCTTTAGTTGTATTGTGCACTTACAGTATATAAAGCTTTAGTTGTATTGTGCACTTACAGTATATAAAGCTTTAGTTGTATTGTGCACTTATGTAAAGCTTTAGTTGTATTGCGCACTCACAGTATATAAAGCTTTAGTTGTATTGTGCACTTATGTAAAGCTTTAGTTGTATTGTGCACTTACAGTATATAAAGCTTTAGTTGTTTTGTGCACTTATGTAAAGCTTTAGTTGTATTGTGCACTTACAGTATATAAAGCTTTAGTTGTATTGTGCACTTACAGTATATAAAGCTTTAGTTGTTTTGTGCACTTATGTAAAGCTTTAGTTGTATTGTGCACTTACAGTATATAAAGCTTTAGTTGTATTGTGCACTTACAGTATATAAAGCTTTAGTTGTTTTGTGCACTTATGTAAAGCTTTAGTTGTATTGTGCACTTACAGTATATAAAGCTTTAGTTGTTTTGTGCACTTATGTAAAGCTTTAGTTGTATTGTGCACTTACAGTATATAAAGCTTTAGTTGTATTGTGCACTTATGTAAAGCTTTAGTTGTATTGTGCACTCACAGTATGTAAAGCTTTAGTTGTATTGTGCACTTATGTAAAGCTTTAGTTGTATTGTGCACTTACAGTATATAAAGCTTTAGTTGTTTTGTGCACTTATGTAAAGCTTTAGTTGTATTGTGCACTTACAGTATATAAAGCTTTAGTTGTTTTGTGCACTTATGTAAAGCTTTAGTTGTATTGTGCACTTACAGTATATAAAGCTTTAGTTGTATTGTGCACTTATGTAAAGCTTTAGTTGTATTGTGCACTCACAGTATGTAAAGCTTTAGTTGTATTGTGCACTTATGTAAAGCTTTAGTTGTATTGTGCACTCACAGTATATAAAGCTTTAGTTGTATTGTGCACTTACAGTATATAAAGCTTTAGTTGTTTTGTGCACTTATGTAAAGCTTTAGTTGTATTGTGCACTTACAGTATATAAAGCTTTAGTTGTATTGTGCACTTATGTAAAGCTTTAGTTGTATTGTGCACTCACAGTATGTAAAGCTTTAGTTGTATTGTGCACTTATGTAAAGCTTTAGTTGTATTGTGCACTCACAGTATATAAAGCTTTAGTTGTATTGTGCACTTATGTAAAGCTTTAGTTGTATTGTGCACTTACAGTACATAAAGCTTTAGTTGTATTGTGCACTTACAGTATATAAAGCTTTAGTTGTATTGTGCACTTATGTAAAGCTTTAGTTGTATTGTGCACTCACGGTATATAAAGCTTTAGTTGTATTGTGCACTTATGTAAAGATTTAGTTGTATTGTGCACTTATGTAAAGCTTTAGTTGTATTGTGCACTTACAGTATATAAAGCTTTAGTTGTATTGTGCACTTATGTAAAGCTTTAGTTGTATTGCGCACTCACAGTATATAAAGCTTTAGTTGTATTGTGCACTTATGTAAAGCTTTAGTTGTATTGTGCACTTACAGTATATAAAGCTTTAGTTGTTTTGTGCACTTATGTAAAGCTTTAGTTGTATTGTGCACTTACAGTATATAAAGCTTTAGTTGTTTTGTGCACTTATGTAAAGCTTTAGTTGTATTGTGCACTTACAGTATATAAAGCTTTAGTTGTATTGTGCACTTATGTAAAGCTTTAGTTGTATTGTGCACTCACAGTATGTAAAGCTTTAGTTGTATTGTGCACTTATGTAAAGCTTTAGTTGTATTGTGCACTCACAGTATATAAAGCTTTAGTTGTATTGTGCACTTATGTAAAGCTTTAGTTGTATTGTGCACTTACAGTATATAAAGCTTTAGTTGTATTGTGCACTTACAGTATATAAAGCTTTAGTTGTATTGTGCACTTATGTAAAGCTTTAGTTGTATTGTGCACTCACAGTATATAAAGCTTTAGTTGTATTGTGCACTTATGTAAAGCTTTAGTTGTATTGTGCACTTATGTAAAGCTTTAGTTGTATTGTGCACTTACAGTATATAAAGCTTTAGTTGTATTGTGCACTTATGTAAAGCTTTAGTTGTATTGTGCACTTACAGTATATAAAGCTTTAGTTGTATTGTGCACTTATGTAAAGCTTTAGTTGTATTGTGCACTCACAGTATGTAAAGCTTTAGTTGTATTGTGCACTTATGTAAAGCTTTAGTTGTATTGTGCACTCACAGTATATAAAGCTTTAGTTGTATTGTGCACTTATGTAAAGCTTTAGTTGTATTGTGCACTTATGTAAAGCTTTAGTTGTATTGTGCACTTACAGTATATAAAGCTTTAGTTGTATTGTGCACTTATGTAAAGCTTTAGTTGTATTGTGCACTCACAGTATATAAAGCTTTAGTTGTATTGTGCACTTATGTAAAGCTTTAATTGTATTGTGCACTCACAGTATATAAAGCTTTAGTTGTATTGTGCACTTATGTAAAGCTTTAGTTGTATTGTGCACTTATGTAAAGCTTTAGTTGTATTGTGCACTTACAGTATATAAAGCTTTAGTTGTATTGTGCACTTATGTAAAGCTTTAGTTGTATTGTGCACTTATGTAAAGCTTTAGTTGTATTGTGCACTTATGTAAAGCTTTAGTTGTATTGTGCACTTACAGTATATAAAGCTTTAGTTGTATTGTGCACTTATGTAAAGCTTTAGTTGTATTGTGCACTTACAGTATATAAAGCTTTAGTTGTATTGTGCACTTATGTAAAGCTTTAGTTGTATTGTGCACTTATGTAAAGCTTTAGTTGTATTGTGCACTTACAGTATATAAAGCTTTAGTTGTATTGTGCACTTATGTAAAGCTTTAGTTGTATTGTGCACTTACAGTATATAAAGCTTTAGTTGTATTGTGCGCTTACTGTATGTAAAGCTTTAGTTGTATTGTGCACATATTTGTTTGTTAAAAATAAAAAAATGAAACTGCCCCCCTACCCTCCCACTGTGGGACACTGAGATGTCACTGTGTGTATTATTTCTGTTTGGGGCATGCAATATAAAAAAAAGACATAAAAATGCATTTACTCAAAATGAAGATTTCTATTTTTCCTCTTTTGTAGATGTGCGACAAGCCTCACCTGCAGACTCTCCTCGTGTACTACAGCCTTGGTTACTGGGTCTCACTGCCGTGACTGTGTTCCTCTTCATTGTCTTCATCTTGATGATTATTAACAGAGTGTGGTGCAAAAAGGATAAGTATGTGTGCTACTCTGTGCATTACTCATCACCTGATGCAAATGACTATGTGGGTCACTCCGAGTTGATCGCTAGCTGCGTTTGTTCGCAGCGCAGCGATCAGGTTAAAAAAACGGCAGTTCTGTGCATGCGTATGCAGTGCAATGCGCACGCGCGATGTACGGGCACAACGTACGATGTCGTTTTGCACAGGGTCTAGCAATGCATTTCAGTCGCACTGGTTGCCGCAGAGTGATTGACAGGAAGTGGGTGTTTCTGGGTGGCAACTGACTGTTTTCAGGGAGTGTTCGGAAAAACGCAGGCGTGCCAGGGAAAACGCAGGTGTGGCTGGGCGAACGCTGGGTGGGTTTGTGACGTCAAACTGAATAGTCTGAAGTGATCGCAAGCACTGAGTAGGTTTTGAGCTACTCTGAAACTACACAAAAATTTTTTGCAGGTGCTCTGCGATACAACCGTTCGCACTTCTGCAAAGCTAAAATACACTCCCAGTGGGCGGCGGCATAGCGTTTGCACGGCTGCTAAAAACTGCTAGCGAGCAATCAACTCAGAATGACCCCCTTTAGATTGCAGCAGGTTTACTTACGATACACAGTAGTGCAAACACATTAAATGCTACATTTTTATGTTATTAACCTAACTGGATAAATTGCATATGTCTTTGGTTGGAGAATATGGTGGCAGCTTTCCTTGTGTTCGTAATAGGCTGCATTTCTGACAAAGTTTGCCAATGTAGCATTTTTGCTGTTCCAATTTGCAGTACAGATACAATAATTTTCAGACAGATAACATTGATACAACTTCCATTTTACTAAAGCTAGGCATACAGTAGTCTCTAGTGAGGCTGGGCTGGGGTGCTGGCTGTATATTGAACTTGTTTCTTCTAATAATGAATAGTGAAGTCCAGAACTGTTTAATAGAGACTATTTAATTTTTTTTTTTTTTTAACTTGTGTAGTTTTTTATTAGAGTTTTTCACAGGGACAAGATAAAAAAAAACAACAACATTAAATACAGAACAAAACCAGAACAACAAACAAACCAAAAAAAAAATTACAGGAAAAATACAGTAATTAATACCATCTGTGTCACAGTGTCACATGTAAAAAGATAATAAGTGTCACGGCAACATCGCAAATTCAAATATGAAGCCTCTATTAGTCAGAGAATAGTGCCCCAGCTGTAGCCAGACGGGAGGTATTCCACCTATCCCACTTGCTAAAGTAATGGGGTAGGGTCCCTCTAGACCTATGTGTAAACCTCTCATGTCCTGACACCTCATTTACTAGGGCTCGCCAGTTGTACACATTGGGGGAAGAGGGAGCAAACCAGTTACGCGCTATAATCACCTTAGCTAAGGTAGTCAGGCAAAGAACATATTTGTATATTGCCGGGCAGTAGGATTCCTCTAAGTCTAGCGCAAACATACACATTGTAGAAGAGGGGGGGGGGGGGGCAGCGTAGGTTCAGTGAGCAGAATGTCCGCCCAAACTGCTTCCCAAAAGGCATGTACTGTGGGGCACAGCCATAATAGGTGCCAAAAAGTAGAGTCAAGGGCACCACATCTGGGGCAGGTACTATCAGGCCGTAGGCCTGCTTTATACAAAGAAACTGGAGTTCTGTATGTCCTATGCAGAACAAAGAAATAAACCTGCTGATATTTGATACACTGAGTAGAGTATTTAAGTGAGCTCAACACCTGTAGCCACTGGTCGTCTGCAATTGGGCCAATGTCTTGTTCCCATTTGAGTTTAAGTTGGTCAAATATATTCGGACAGATGTGGGCATTCAGACTACTATATAGAATGGAAACTTGGTGTCTTGCACCCAAATTCCTAACCATATCTTTAATCGGGGAGTCAGAAATGGGAGGGGGCGAGGCCCCAAACTGTGCCTGCACCGCATGGCGGAGCTGTAGATAGCGATAAAAGGATCTATTGGATATTTCAAGCTCCTCCTTCAGTTGTGCGAAAGACTTGAAAACACCATTATCATACAGTTGCGAGACTGTGGTAAGGCCCGCCCCAATCCATATGTTGTCCTGTGAGAGCTGCAACAACTCCCTATATCCTGGATTGAACCAAAGTGGCGTGTCAGAGTCTGTGCCTTGCCATAAATAATAGGAGTGAGCCTGACGCCACACAAGTAGCGATTGACGGAGTAAAGGAGGAAGACCAGCAGTAGAAGAGGCAGAAAGCAGAAACTGGAGAGGGGAAAAATGAGACCCCACACACTCGGCAAAGAATCTCTCAAACGTGAGACTATCCCTACTGAGAATCCAATTAGACAGGTGTGCAAGCTGAGCAGCTATATAATAGGCCCGGAGATTGGGAAAGCCCAAACCTCCATCCGATTTAGCCCTAACCAGAGCTCTCAGGGCAACCGTAGGCGTTTTGTCGCCCCAAACAAAGGAGGAAAGCACACTATCAATGTTAGTGAAAATTTTCTTGGGGATATAAGTAGGAGAGTGCTGCAATAGATAAAGATACTTTGGTTGCATCACCATCTTGATCAGGTTAATGCGACCCGTGACAGTAAGGGGAAGCTTCTTCCATACATGAACCCGTCGCTTCAGATCCACCATGACCTGGTCAATGTTGTGATGTACAAAAGACTTAACATTAGGAGTGATCCAGACACCAAGATACTGAAAGCGAAGGGTCCAGGCCAAGGAGGACACATCTGGCAACGGGTCAGGAAGAATACCAGATATGGGAAAGACATTAGATTTATTCCAGTTGATAGTCAGGCCGGAGTAAAGGCCAAATGTATCAACAATACCCAGGAGGGAGGTCAGGGAAACATCAGGGTCTCTGAGGAACAAGAGCATGTCATCGGCATATAATGCAATAACATCCTCATGTCCGTCAATAGTGATGCCCCTAACATCAGGGGACGCTCTGATGAAACATGCCAATGGCTCTACAGCCAGGGCAAAAAGGGCAGGGGAGAGTGGGCAGCCCTGTCTAGTACCACGGGACAAAGCAAATGGGGACGTCACATAGCCATTGACAGATATTCGAGCCACGGGGGAGGAATAGAGTAATTGTACCCAGCGTATGAATTTGGGGCCAAAAGCAAACCGTCTAAGGACCTCCCACAAATACTCCCATTCTACAGAGTCGAAGGCCTTGGCAGCATCCAAGGAAACCACCACAGCCCCCGACTCGGGCCGGTTCCCCATCTGGAGGTGACAAAACAGTCGCCTCAAATTTTGGAGGGTGGACTTGCCTGGCATAAATCCTGTCTGATCATCATGAATGATCGAGGTGATAACACTATTGAGTCTAAGTGGCAGAATTTTGGCCAAAATCTTGACATCAGTAGGTAGCAATGAGATCGGGCGGTAGGACTCCGGGGCCGTAGGGTCTTTCTTTACCCGGTTTAAGGATCACCACAATAATAGCTTCGGACATAGAGGGAGGTAGACGAGCGCCCTCCATCAATGTATTAAAGAGAGTCAAAAGATAGGGGACAAAGTATGCACAATATTGATTATAAACTTCAACCGGTATACCGTCGCTACCCAGGGCCTTTTTATTAGGGAAGGAGGCAATAGCAGCCTCAACCTCCTCTGGGGTGATATTAGCATCCAAAATATCTACATATTGTTGGGACAGCTGTGGCAGGGCAATGTCTGAAAGATATTGCTGTAGTTGAGTGGGGGTATAGGTGACCCTAGAGGCATACAACGAAGAATAAAAGGACTGGAAAACCTGGGCTATTTCAGGAGTGGCATATACCATTTCACCCTGAGTATCACAGACCTGCTGAATGGAACCCCCCGTTCTCTCTCCCCGAGCCAGAAAGGCCAAGTAACTACCCCCCGTGTCCGATTGTGAATAGAGGGTGTGCTGGGAGAAAAGTAATTTGCGCCTTGATTTATCAAGCAAGTGGTCAGACCAGGCTTTCCTGGCCAAATCCCATCTTGTCCGATCATCAAGGGTCCTAGTAGTGAGGTAAGCAGACTCGGATTGGGAACAGGCAAGCTCCAGGCGCATCTCTTCCTCCCTACTAGATTTCTTGACATTAGCTATTTGTCGTATGAAGGAGCCCCGTAGTGAAGCTTTAAATGCGTCATGCTTAACCAGTGGATCAGAACAGGACGCATTATGAACCTCAAAATCACTCCATTCACTAAGCAAGGCCTCGTGGTCAGTCAGCAAGGTCAACCAGAAGGGATTCAATTTCCAGAGTTTAGCCCCACAGGCAGGTGCAGAATCTAGGACCACCAGCACAGGTGAGTGATCCGAGATTCCCCTCTGAAGGTACTGGACATCCAGTATTCTAGCAGTGAGATCAGGGGAGACGAGGGCCAAGTCTATTCTCGAGAACGAGTGAAAGCTGGCCGAGTGGCTGGAGTATTGGAGTTGTTTAGGGTGTCTCAACCTCCAAATATCCAGGAGTCCAAGCTCGGAAACCAACCTCGCGAACGGAGTGGGGGACGGGGAGGCAGAGGGTAGAAAAGGGGGAAGTTCAGCCCATCTATCTAAGACTTTATCCAAAACATTATTGAAGTCACCGATGCAAAGGACCTGAGCTGAGGGAGAAGTAGCAAGAAACGACATTGCCTGCCTGAGTACCTCATTATTGTAGGGGGGAGGGACATAGACAGCAAGTATGTGTAAAAGTGTACGGTTAACATAGGCCCTAAGAAATACATACCTGCCATATTGGTCAATTTGGCTATGAACTAAGTGGAAATTAACCGACTTCCGCACCAAAACTGAAACCCCCCTGGAGTTAGCAGAGAAGGTGGAATGATAGGAGAGACCCACCCAGGGCTTCCTGAGAGCCAAGGTTCTAGTACCAACTAGGTGCGTTTCGGAAAGGCATATGATATCTGCCCTATACTTTCTCACCTGAGATAAAACCAGAGCCCGCTTAATGCGGTCATTCAGGCCCCTCACATTCCAGCCGAGTATGCGGAGTCCATCAACCCCTGCAGCCATGGATACAAAAGAGAAAGGACAGAAGGAGAAAAAAGGCAAGGGGCAAATACGGAGAGGCAGTAGAAGAGGGAAATCCAAGGCAAGCAAGGCGCGCAAAAGAGAGGAACCCATAACGTAGAGGGGGAAGGAGCAAAGGGATCACTACAGCCCCCCGCCAGCACACAGGCAGAGCATACGGAGAGCAGAAGGCATACATAGAAGAAATCATGGACACATTACAGTTCGAGAAAAAAAAATAGCACAGTGACACATGAAGCAATACATGTACAAAAAGAAGAACAAACCCAGAACATCCCAAACCCCCCCCTCCCTGCATATCCATCCCAAACTAGACACGCCTGGATCCCAAAAAAACCCTAACTAAACTAAGGCTGAGAACCTATAACAACCCTAGGGAGTAGAGACAACTAATGCCTCTACAAAAAGGCTATATCCTAGCATTCAGCTCCTAGAAATAAAGATCATTCCCGCTACATGGTTAGGAGGAGTACAAAACCCAGCAGTCAATGCGACCTCTGAGGGAGAAACAGTCCCTAAATAGGGGGTCTGGGTCTGCGCTCCAGCCAGGCCTCCGCCTCTTGAGGGGTATTGAAGAAGTGTGTGGAGCCATCATACACCACCCTTAAACGTGCCGGAAACAACATGGCATATTGAATTTGATGGTCACGGAGCTTTCTTTTGACCTGTAGGAACTGCGTACGTGACTTCTGGACATCTACGGCAAAGTCTGGGTAAACAGAAATATCATGGTTGTCAAATTTCAAAGGACCCTGTGTGCGAGCCAGCCGTAGGACCGCATCCCGGTCCCTGTAATGTAGAAAACGGGCTATGAAAGTGCGTGCAGGTGCGCCCGGGGGAGGAGCCCTGGCAGGCAATCGATGGGCCCTCTCCACAGAGAACTGAGGACCAAAGTCATCGCGTTGAAATAGGCGGAGAAGCCATGTTTCGAGGAACGATTCCGGGGAGGAGCCCTCCGCTCTCTCCGGGAGGCCCACAAAGCGAACGTTATTACGACGTAGTCTTCCTTCAATATCGGAGAGCTTCGCCTTAACTGCCGACATCTGGGTTGTGAGGTTGGAAACTGTGTCTTTAAGAGGATTGGTGACGTCTTCTAGGTCGGAGATACGGTGCTCCGCCTCCCCCACCCGTTCGCGAATCTTTTGCATGTCATGCCTGATTAAAGTGATATCCACCTGTACTTGGCCAATTTTATCCATGACTCTGTGCTCGGACGTGGATATGGCTAAGAGAATTTGCTGTGTCGACTGAGACGTGTCGTCTTCACGAGGTGGTGATCCCGAGGGGGAAGAGGGGGATGGGGGAGCAGCACCCCGGGTGGGTTGGGAGGAGGATTGAGAGCCTCTAGCATATTTCTCAAGTTTAGCAGCAGCGGTAGCAGCAGCAGCACTGCCCCCACGTACCATGATGGGAGACGGGTGAATTCAATGATATAGAATATACAATACGTGCTCACCACAGGCTGTAAAATCCCCAGGACTCCAGAGTCTCACGCAGGTGAATAAACCCAGGCAAGGAGAAGGAAATCTTTAACGTCAGTAGTCAGGCAGTATAATCAACAGCAGGCTTTTGAGTGGACCCTCTTAGAGAGTAGTGTAGATATGGAAGCGTCACCCAGCAGTGTGGGTAGAGCAGGGTAGTTGCAGGTATCCAGGCAGCCCCGCAGGCAGAGTAGTGCAGACTGGGAGGCTCCGACCAGCAGTGCAGAGAGGCAGGGGATGTGAGGAGGGATGGTCCGTGCAGGCAGATGCACCTCCGCGCCATCAGCAATTATCACCGCCACAGAGGGACATGCAGTCCACCAGGCGCAAGGTGGAAGGAGACAGGGACACACAACGACCTCCGGTCCAGCAGAGAACAGCAGAGGGTGCGAGTGAAGGGAGCTCCGTCCCAGCGCGGCTTCGGTCTCCGCTGTTAGTTCCCAAGATGGCGCCAGGGTATCAGTATATACTGGTGGTGGTGGATTATGCCACCAGGTACCCAGACACCATTCCACCTCAGGACATGAAGTCTGGCACTATTGTCCAGGAGATGTTGATGCTGTATACCCATCTGGGAATACCAAAAGAGGTCTTTATGAACCAAGGTACCCCTTTTGTGTCTAAATTAATGAAAGACCTGTGTCATCTGTTAACAGTAGATAGAATTACCATTTTGGTTTACCAACCCCTTAATCAGATGATAAAAATGACGGTGTCACAGGAGAAGCTGGGACCTACTCTTAATTTATCTAATGTTTTCAATTTGAGAGGTACCTCAAGCCTCTGTGGGGTTTAGTCCCTTTAAGCGCCTCTATGGTAGACAGCCCAAAGGCATACTTGATCTGTTAACAGAAGGGTGGGATACTAGATCTGTTAAAAGAAGGGTGGGAGCATCTTTCAGTTTGTGTCCCAATTGTATGGCCATCTAAGGCAAATTACACCACTTCTGGAAAGAGCGCAACAGCATAAAAAACGGAATTATGACATTACCGCTGTCAAGCGGACCTTTAATCCGGGTGACAAAGGGACTGGTACTCGTGCCTACTACTGAAAGTAAACTGTATGCCCAGTGATGAGGCCCTTATGAGATCATAGAGGCAGTGGGACCTCTGAACTATAAGGTACAGCAGGAGTGTAGAAGTTAAGAGGTATAAGTCTATCATGTGAATTTGTTGGATTCTTGGAAAGAAAGTGCCAGTCAGCACTCTTTAGTGGCTTTGAAAACCCCAAAATGTCAGGTGCCCATTGAAGTCACCTTGAGTCCTAGCCAGAAACAAGTGGTAAACTTAGTAGCACAGTAACAGGATGTGTTTTCTGTCCTCCCGGGGAAAACCCAAATCACCAGGGTGGTGATAAAACAAAGGCCATATTGTATACCTAGGTCGAGGGCAATTTAAACCTCAACCCAGCAAAGTGGAAGCAGTCCTCAAATGGCCTAAGCCAAAATGTCAATTGCAATTCAGAACGTTCCTTGGTCTGGTGGGCTATTGTCGTAGGATCATAGGCAATTTTGCCACCAGGGCGGCACCCTTAACTGATTGTCTGAGGAAACAGTCCCCAGACAAGATAGTGTGGTCTAGGCCCACAGAGACCACTTGGCAGGATTTAAGGCAAGCATTATGTGCAGAGCCTGGATTTCAAGCCCTTGATTTCAGAAAACAGTTTGTGTTGCAGAATGATGTGTCTGGGACAGGGTTAGGTAAGCCACAGCTGGGCTAATCACTTCACCTTGTCTGCTGTCTTTAAAAATGTGTTTTGTTTAGTAGGACATTGCTCATGATTCCAGCAAGTGGCAGGTGATAGCTTAGTGGGGGGGTCTGGGGTAACATTAGGAGCCATTTAGAATATGAACAGTTTGTGATTACCAGATCTTGGAATGGTATAATGCTGTTTTAAGAACTGCCTGTACAACTTGACCTGCAAAAACCTGCATCTGAAGCTGTATCCTGTATGAGGTGGAAATAAAGCGTCTGTGTGATTCCTGACACTATATATATATATATATATATATATATATACACACACACACACACACAGAGCAAGAGAGAGGGGGGGGGGAAAGACTGGGAATCGCACACAAAACCAAAGTTCAAAGTCCATTGCTGGGTGCAAGGTTCAATGTTGATCATACAACCAATTCATCTCCAATAGCAACAAAGCACATTGTGGAAAGAATGACCAGCTCAACCATTTAAATATAAAAGTGCATAGTGCAAAAAGACAGGAATATATTTCTTGATAAAGTGCTCAATCCATTATGTGTGCAGCAGCAAACATTACATGCATTTAGGCAGCAGATTGAAGCCTAGGAGACACTCCTCCATTCACCCCTAACAACCAGCGCACCTTTTGAGACATTTTTATTATTCTTATTTACTATGAAGAGGAAAATTTTCACCCACTCAGCACTGAATATATTTTAAAGACATTCATTAGGACTATTTTAATATTAATTGTGTGGTGGAGTTAACCCTTTTTTACCCCCGTCTTGTCATTGAGACTATTACCATTTGCCATCCATCTGTGTCACTCCAAGTGTATTGTTTCTAATATTAGAAAATTTTGGGGAATTTGTTTCACTCTATAAGAATGCCTTATACACTAATTTAGCATGAATACATTTGATATATTTACCTCTGTCTCACGAGACAACTAATTTCATATACAGTATAACTCTCCTATGCATTACAAATTGTTATAATATATATCAGTAAACTGTGGCATCTTGATTGAAATGATGATGCAGAAAAGGTGTTATTTGATAAATGTGAGTTCAGCACACTACAAATTGAAAAACCAGTTGACCTGTTTTAAAAACTGCTAAGAATAAACGCAGGGAAACAGACCTAGGGGGTCATTCTGACCCGATCGCTCGCTGCAGTTTATCGCAGCGCAGCGATCGGGTCGGAACTGCTCATGCGGCCGAAGGCCGTCGTTGCCTAGCGATCACCTCTGAGGCAGAGGCAGTTGCTGGGCGGGAGGGGGCTGGATGGCGGCATAAAACCGCCGTTTAGGGGGCGTGGTCCAGCCAACGCAGGCGTGGCTGGACCGTTGGGGGGGGGGCGGGCCACAGCGGCTGCGTGACATCACACGCAGCCGCTGTGACCCGGGGAAGCGGCAGGAGCTGCGCTGGCCGGGAGTAACTCCTGAGATGCAAAAGCATTGCCGCTGTGCGATGCTTTTGCATTTCTGCGGGGAAGGGGGGGTGGCACTGACATGCGGGGCAGACTAGCCCTGTGCTGGGCATCCCCCCGCATGTCTGAGTGCCTGATCGCAGCTGTGCTAAATGTAGCACAGCTACGATCAACTCGGAATGACCCCCCTAGTCCTGCATGGTCAGTTCTTATCAGAATATTTTAGGTCCAAAAAGATCCCACCAGCTTTTCATGTTAGAAATGTGCCCACTATTGGGAGACATGATGCTACGTTTTGTAGCAAATGGTTTGGTGTCCTGAATAAATGTGCATTTAATTTAATATTTCTAGTTATAGCAGAAGTAGATGTTGAACTCGTTAAGGTTAGAGAAGAAATCAACTCATTTGAAGCACAATCACTGCTGAAGTTACCTGGAGATAAATCTGAGAGTTGGTGTAGTAAACTACAGAACCAGATTGAGGCCTATAAAAATTAGTTGATCTCTTTTAAGCGCAAGAAACTTAACACAGTGGAAAATGACTAAAAGAACCACTAAGTGTATAGATGGTTAAGTGGCAGTAATATTAATAACTACAGAAGCAGAAGGACTCCTAGATTTAGGGCATTCCAAACGATTGATTTCTCCGCCACCGCACCCAATACTGAACATTCAGATACTTTGCTCCCAATTGTTTTTTTAGGCAAAGAGGGGGGCCATAGAAGGTCAAACTGTATTAACAAAAGGAGACAACCACACCTGAGGAGTGGCTTTAAGGAGAAGAGGATGAGATGAAATTTATATTTAACCTGTCTGACCACATACTACTATTAGGATTAAGTTATGTACCTACAGTAAAACACAACTTCTATGAATTTCATATTGACCAATATAAATTTAGTTGTAAACTTCGCCTAAGGAAACACTTTTCAGACGGTGGTTCTGTTGACCCTGGTGATGTTAGTATATTTAAGATTCCAAGTCTTTTTGACCCTCAGTCAACTAACCTTAGTATCAAAACCTTCACACGGTTAATGGACCAATAAGTGAACTCTAATATACAAAGTAGTAGTTACAGTATGACAATTTAAGCAAGGAACAGAGGGATGCTCTAAAAACTCTTAAAGAAAACCATGATCTGGTAATACGCTCTGACAATAAGGGGGGTGCAGAGGTACTGTAATATTGGAGTGAATATGATAGCTATAGTAAATGACAACTAGCGGACTATAACACATTGTGTCTGCGCCTCGAATCCTATGTATATGATAAAGATCAAGATGCATGCATCAAGAGGGCTATAGAAAATGGTTGGTTAGATTCACAAGTAGCCAACCTTTTGACAGTAGAACATTCTAAATGCCCCTACCTATATATTGTACCTAAAGTTCACAAAACACTTGATAAGTCCATGAGTCCGTATTATAGCCTATTGCACAATTTGTAGACAATGTTCTGCAACCAGTGGTGTGCAAAATGCTGAGCTAGATAAGGGATACTGGAATTTTTTTTAAAGAAAATTAACAATATTACTCATGTTATTATGGGCAAAGTATTCCTAACTACTCTTGACGTTAATTCATTGTATACTATTATACCTCATGAAGAGGGTATTTCGGCAGTATGGAATGCACTACTGACTTTTGGACACTCTGGTCCACCTGTTGAATTTATTGTACAATTGCTTGGTATAGCACTTAAAGAGATCCATTTTTTTCTATGCTAATACATTTTATAAACAGTTGTCTGGTACCACAATGGGTTCAAACCTGCCATCTGGGTATGCAAATATCTAAATGCATGACTATGAGAACATACATGTTATACCAAAATTTGGTCCTAATATTGTACTAAAACACAGATTTATAGATGACATTTTCATTTTGTAGAGTAACTCGGAGGCCAAATTATTTCAGATGGTAACTTATCTCTATGACTTGAATAGTCCAGTAAAATTTACCACAAAAATGTATAGAAACAAAATTGATTTCCTGGACGTATCTATTTACAAGAAGGATTCTATTTTATGTACTACTTTATACAGGAAGGAAACTGTTTGCAATACTCTTTATATGGAACAAGCCATCATCCCCCCCCCCCCCCCCCCCAGTCCCGATCTCTTAATTTATACAGGTACTACGTATCAATACGGATAGTGCCCTGGCAGAGGAACAAATTACTGAAATGAAGAAATGTTTCAAAGCACATGGTAACTGCACAAAACCATTGAGAGGTGTCTGAGTAAGGCAAACAGAAAATAGCTGAGGGGTATATGCCTACTAATACCCAATATATGCGCAGGATGACCTTTAACTACTTAACTGGCATAGTCAGATCACATACGACCACACCGTCCCCCAGTTTGTGATGAGGATATCCGTTCTGCAGATGTGCATAATTTAATAAGTAAATATAAAAAAAATACTTTTTAAACCATAGTAAATAAGCAAAAAATAAAAAAACTATTTCCTTAATGGTTTTGAAAGGAAAAAAAGTCAGTTAAGTGCTTAAATGCAATTGGCGCATTATTACGTCTGATCCAAAACTGAAACAAGAAATGCAACGTACTCCGGTCATGGCATATCGCCTGGGTCCCAATCTCAAGCAGCTTCTGATGCACCCACTATTACTAACACCACAACAGACAGGTGATACATGGCTAATATCTGCTAAAAGTGGATGCTTCAAATATTCAGACTGTATTACATGCAGGTCATTGATCTCTGGCACCACATTTCCCCACCCGCACAGTGGGGTTGCAATTCCTATATGAAATCACTCACATTGCTTATCAGTCCATGTGATCTATATCACCATCTGTCCATGTAGTGGTAAAGCACGGGCTTAAATATAGGCCCAACTATCGACACTTCAGTGTAGACTCATAGATTGCGTACCACCATCCGTGAGGTGAGGAGATCGTGAACTATTATTACATAAATGGGAGTCCATAGGGATATTTCGGCTGGACACCATCTTGTCAAGAAGCATAAACAGAACATTTTTAAGAATTTCTTATTATGACCTGAATAGGGATAAATCTACTAAGTGTCTGCATATAAACTAATACTGTTAATATAGTATACCAAAAATACTTATTTTGTCAGGGGCACTCTACCACACACACATTTTTTTTTTGTTTCCTTGTTTTTCCTCTTTTTGTCTTCTTTTAATTAAGAAAGTTTATATAAAAAATATATTGCTAATTTTTTTTTCAAAATTACGAAATTGAAAATGATATATAGAAAATACGATGTATGTGATTTGTCTTAGTTGCTTGGTCACCATTTAATTGTTATACCTGCCTGTGCCTTTGCTTATATACCTCAGTGAACCCTAAATATAAAATAGTTATCTACACACTGTGGGGTATATGCAATTCCGGACGAATTGCGCCTTTTTTTCGTCCGTTTTAAAATTCGACTGTACTCGACAGCCGCATCCCTCCCGCCGGGACCATGAATTCAACATATTCAATACAAAACGCATTCGACACTCCCCTTGTCGAATAACGGACCAATCGTCGAGTAGTGGGCGTCCTGAATTCGACTTCCCGCCGTTTTGAGCCCTTTATTAGGGCTTGTTTGCTGCGTGCTCAGCAGCCATTTTGTGAACCTGCAGAGAGGTGTGTGGAGGTGCAGAGCTAGCAAATTGGTTGTTTGCTGTGGTATCGTTTGGACACCCAGCAGGCTTTAATCCAGGACAGACAGGAGGATACCTGTTACCCCGGAGGAGAGTCGTTTTTGGAGCGATTTCTACATTTTTAGGTAAGTACCACATGTGGGTCTGGTGTTGCATGTATGTGTTTGTGTAGTGGGGGTTGCCATGAGGTGTACATGTGACGTTGCTTTGGGGTGTTTGGGGTATGTATATATATATATGTGTGCAGGTATGTGTATAGCTCCTGCTTGTAGTGCTGCATTTTTTTTTTTTTTTTTGAGTTTTGTGTTTTGGGGTAGTTTTTCACGGGTTTTTTTTTTTCATAAAATTACTTTTTGGGTCATGCTTTTGCATTGGTGTACCTCCAGCATGTGCAGGGATGCTTTTTGGCTTGTTTGGGGTGATTTTAGAGTGTGTCGGTATCCATGCGGTCGACATGTCATGTAGTTTTTTTGCCAAACATGTTTTTTTGCTCCTATTTTAGCACTGGTGTACCTGCAGCATGTGCAGGGATGTTTTTTGGCTTGTTTGGGGTGACTTTGAGCAAGTTTATGTCGACCGCATGGCTGACACGTCATGTCGTTTGTTTGCCAAACATGCTTTTTTGCTCCTATTTTAGCACTGGTGTACCTCCAGCATGTGCAGGGATGCTTTTTGGCTTGTTTGGGGTGACTTTGAGCGAGTTTGTGTCAGCCATGCGGTCGACATGTCATGTCGTTTGTTTGCCAAACATGTTTTTTTGCTCCTATTTTAGCACTGGTGTACCTCCAGCATGTGCAGGGATGTTTTTTGGCTTGTTTGGGGTGACTTTGAGCAAGTTTATGTCGACCGCATGGCTGACACGTCATGTCGTTTGTTTGCCAAACATGTTTTTTTGCTCCTATTTAAGCACTGGTGTACCTCCAGCATGTGCAGGGATGCTTTTTGGCTTGTTTGGGGTGACTTTGAGCAAGTTTGTGTCAGCCATGCCGTCGACATGTGATGTCGTTTATTTGCCAAACATGTTTTTTTGCTCCTATTTTAGCACTGGTGTACCTCCAGAATGTGCAGGGATGTTTTTTGGCTTGTTTGGGGTGACTTTGAGCAAGTTTATGTCGACCGCATGGCTGACACGTCATGTCGTTTGTTTGCCAAACATGTTTTTTTGCTCCTATTTTAGCACTGGTGTACCTCCAGGATGTGCAGGGATGTTTTTTGGCTTGTTTGGGGTAACTTTGAGCAAGTTTGTGTCAGCCATGCGGTCGACATGTCATGTTGTTTGTTTGCCAAACATGTTTTTTTGCTCCTATTTTAGCACTGGTGTACCTCCAGCATGTGCAGGGATGCTTTTTGGCTTGTTTGGGGTGACTTTGAGCAATTTTATGTCGACCGCATGGCTGACACGTCATGTCGTTTGTTTGCCAAACATGTTTTGTTGCTCCTATTTTAGCACTGGTGTACCTCCAGCATGTGCAGGGATGTTTTTTGGCTTGTTTGGGGTGACTTTGAGCAAGTTTGTGTCGGCCATGCGGTCGACATGTCATGTTGTTTGTTTGCCAAACATGTTTTTTTGCTCCTATTTTAGCACTGGTGTACCTCCAGCATGTGCAGGGATGCTTTTTTGGCTTGTTTGGGGTGACTTTGAGCAAGTTTATGTCGACCGCATGGCTGACACGTCATGTCGTTTGTTTGCCAAACATGTTTTGTTGCTCCTATTTTAGCACTGGTGTACCTCCAGCATGTGCAGGGATGTTTTTTTGGCTTGTTTGGGGTGACTGTGTGTGTCAGCCATTTTGTTTGTGTCAGCCATTTTGTTTGTGTCATCCATTTTGTGTTAGCACTGGTTGACCTCCTGCATGTGCAGGGATGCTTGTACGGGGGTTTTGGCTTTTAATGTGTGTTTGGTCCTGCTTGAGAACTGGGGTCCCAGCAGCATGACGTGTGGTTGCATGTAATTTTGTAATGTGTGTTAAATTTGTAAAAATATATATTTTTTCTTTTTACAACAGAGATGTCCAGGGACAAGCGGGCCCGATCCCCCCCTTCCCCCCACCCCTCAGAAGAACTTTCCCTGCATAGCAACGAGGAGTGGGAGCCGACCCAGGAGGAGGATACGACCGACCAGGCATGCAGTGACCAGCCGCGGTCGTCAAGGGACCAAATGGATAAGTCAAAGAAAAAGAAAAAGCCTAGAAAGGTAAATACTGACAACACCTGCAGACACAATAGCATCCACTTGACACACCCTAGTTTGCGCACTGCCATGCACACCTACAGGTATCTTTGCGCACTGCCAGGGATACTGACACTCACATGTACATACCGATCTTATTAAATGCATGGTTTTTTTTTTTAATCCCTAAAGGCAAGAAGCCAGCCAGAGGAGCAGTCGGTGGAGGAAGCCTCTGGTGAAGATGCAGGACCGAAGAAGTCGCGTGTACCCAGATACACTGAGGCGGAAAACTGTGCCCTAGTGGATGGCGGCGACAGGCCCTATGACGTTCTGTATGGACCAAGGGCACAGACCACAGCAGCTAAGACCAAGCGAAACATCTGGGATGCCATCGCGAGACAAGTCACTGCAGTATCTGGAAACCGCCGGAGCACCAGAAACTGCATGAAGCGGTACAGTGATTGCCGCAGACAGACCAAAAAGAAGATGGGGATTCAGCGCCGACATGAGACAGCTACGGGAGGTGGTCCGGCTCTCAATCTGAAGTGGCTACCCTGGGAGGACGTTATTAAAAGGCGCATGAACCCTGCCATGGTCCAAGGAGTTCACGGAGGTGTGGACTCCAGCCGTCCTGCTGGCTTTCCCGAGGAGGAAGAACCGCCCAGAAGACGGAAATGTGTTTTTTTTTTCACAGACACGCCTGCCCAGAGGACATCACCTGCGCGCAGGACATTGCCAGTGCACGGACCATGACCTGCGCAGCAGGCATCGGCAGCAGCGCGCGGACCATCACCTGCGCAGACATCGTCAGCGCGCAGACCATCACCTGCGCGTCAGACATCAGCGCGCAGAACGTCACCTGTGCGCCAGACACCGTCGGCGACCACACCACCAGATGGGTGCCAAACTACATCTCCTGCGCAAAGGGCATCCCCAGATCGTCATCTCTCCAGGAGCTCTGGGACTGTGACCGAAGAGCCTCAACAAGACACTACCCTTGTGGACCCATCACCCGAACTGTTTGAGTCTACAGGGTTAACGGATGAGACTTTTCTTGGGTCATGCTGGGCTGTGTGGTTCCACGAGTGCAGGCGTGTCAAAGTTCTGACCACTGACACCACTATTCCACTTTGGACCACCTGCCCTTGTGGAACCACACAGCCCAGCAATGGGTCACGCTGGGCTGTGTGGTTCGACAAATGTTCTTGGGAAAGGAATGAACATGACATCATTAGTGTCTTTACTTAATTTTTTTTTCACAGATATCTACACAAGAAAAGAATGTAAAGAAGAACAAACTACTTTTTTGTTTTATTACATTTTATTTTTTATTTCAAAAATAAAATAAAATTTTATATATTTCTTCAATAAATTTTTAAAATGAGAGGTTTTGTGTGGTTTTTATTTAAATTATTAGTAAATACAATGTAAAATATGAGATGCAGTGGTATTGTGTTAGGTCGCCCATGGTACAGCAGGGGAACTGTCGTGTCCCTTTTCATCCATGAGGATTCAAGCCACTTGGGAAGGATACTCCGCAAGACCTGTGGAAGAGAATAGTATGAGGTTCCAGCTATTGGTAATAGTGTCCCCCTGGTATGGAAAAGACAAGGTACAAGCAACACTTTTTGACACAAGCAGGTTACAGTGGCCTTTGTCCCAAATGCAGCCCTCCGGCACTTGCGTAACTACACATTCAAACATTCCCTGACGCAGCGTAAGCATTGCTGTCAGGGCATGATTGGATGTGCAGTTTTGCAAATGCCGGAGGGCTGCACTTTGGACATGCCGGGGTGACTTTGGACAAGAGGGAGTTTTGGGCAATACATCTCACCTGAGCGGGGTTGTCTGCTACATGGCGGAGGTTCAGGTCCACATCACAAGTAGGTCGCCCATGGAGCATTTGGATAAACGGGTCCAATATTTGCGGCAACCCAACAACAGGAGAAAATAGGGGGTAACAGGTCGTCAATAGGACGAAACTTGGAAAACAGGCCTGGGAAGGTGCGTCAACAGGACGTAAAACTCTGAAATACATAAATAAAGATTTTTTTTTAGAATATTACAATCTCAGTTTACACGATAATACAAATGTTACAAGTATACTCACAGGCAACGGAAAAAAAGCTTTGGATCAATGTCCGTCGGGAATCATCTCCTTCGTCCATACTCACCGGTAGAGCAGAAGAACGGTTCCCGCGTCAGAAAGCACTGCGACGAAGAGTCACCGGCAAACGGTTTGCGACACATATGTTGTGTAAAATGCAACATGCATTTACCATGCCGCAAACCTTTGCCGGTGAATACAAAAGAGCACCACCGGAAGTGTCTAAACATCTAAACCGGCTTTTAAGTACACCGAAGGCACGCTCAATTATTTGCCTCGATGCTTTGTGTGTCTCTTGGTAACGTTTTTCTGCTCTACCAACAGGATTAGACAATGGGGTCAAGAGCCACGATGTGTTGGGATAACCCGCATCGCCTATGGAAAAGAAAAAAATGGTGGGTAATATATAAAAATAAATAAATAAATGTAAAAAAATTTTTTTTTAAATAAAAACAATTAAAATAAATACCTAACAGCCAGCCACCCGGCATGTTTCCTGTTTTGAACTTCTCAAACAGCGATGACTGACTTAGGATGAAGGAGTCGTGAGACGATCCAGGAAATCCCACAAAAATATTCAAAAATTTCATGTTGACATCACAGACCGCCTGTACATTCATAGAATGGAAACGTTTTCGGTTCTGAAAACATTCTTCCGAATTCCGTGGCGGTCTGATCTGCACGTGGGTACAGTCAATCGCGCCCAGAACATTGGGAAAACTGTATTTGGTAAAAAAGCCTAATTTGATCTCACGACATCCACTGTCCGTATCTGGAAATGTGATGAACTGGATCGTCCATTTGCGGAAAGCCCTAATGACCTGGGTTATACAGCGCGACAGTGTCAACTGTGAAAAACCACATGTTTGAGACAGTGTAGGCTGGAATGTGCCTGACGCCAAAAAATGTAACGTAGCCAGCAGTTTCTGGAAAACGCTGACTGCGCGATTGGTCCGTGCCCGAGGTTCCAGGTCGGCCTCCAACAGAGCGTACAGCGAATATATGTCGCGAGTCGATAAGCGATAATTTTGAATCACCTCGAACTCGCTGAGATCCTCCAGTTCACACCTAGTGCGATACTGGCGTGGACGTGGAAATGAAACCCGCAATACTGGCTCACCCAATGCAGACATTTGCTGACCTTGATCCTGATGTCAACCAACACTTTCTTCCTCCATGCTTGCAGCCAGCATGAACATCACAATCTGGTCAGAAAAAGGCTCCATTATTGTAGTCAGTACAAAAATAGGATATAAATGTGTTTTAAAACGCAGGGATTGTCCTAAAAAAACGATTCCACAACAGAGCTGACTGTAATGGCTCCTTCTCCCTGAAGTCTCAAAAAAATGGGAGTGAGGAGATAGGAGGGGCTTTGCAGAAGTGTATCCTGGGTAAAACTGTGGAATCATGGGTACATTTCCCTCAGCAGAGTGAAGAAAAAAATATTATTTTAAAAAATCAATTAAATAATACTTGTGAGTCAAAAAAAGACAAACCAAGTAGATAATCCCTTCAAATATAAATAGATATGCTATTAGCAATCCAAAAAACAAAAAACAAAAAACATTTTTGAATTTTTTTTTTATTAGATCCCGCCAGCAAAGTGAGGCGGACTGAAAATGACGAAATTGCTGTCGAAAAGCACTGTTGTCGAATCGTCATTCTTCAATTGAATATACTTTTGTCGAAAAGCTGCATTTTGACCATTGCAGACATGTCGAATTTTGAAAATGTCGATTTGCACAAAGTCGAATCTGAAACGGAAGGTATTTTGTCGAAAAGTACTGTATTGCATTGACGAATCCAATTCGACATGTTTTTTTTGTCGAAAATGTCCCGTTTTTCAACTTTCGCGTCAATTCGACCGTAATTGCATATACCCCTATATCTAACAGGAATTGCACTACCACCTTGTATTGCAATGCCTTGAAAATGTTGATTTATCCATTTGGAGAATAAATTTAATGTACTATTGCAGATAAGATTTGATAAGCCACATGGGTGTTGTTGATATACTACATACTGTATTGTGATGCAGTACCAAGCTCCAGCACTAAGCAAGCCGGAAGTGGTGCGCATGTGCACTGGTTAATTGCTGGTCTCGCGGGAACAGGAAGTCTCCTTGTTTTCCGGTTGTGCATTCCATATGTTCTATATAGCTCCATGATGGCGCATTGACTGCATGTTGATTTGCTGCTGAAGTTGTTATGCTTGACAAAGGTCCAACCCACTGGTGTATCAATAATGGGTGCAGTGTGTGTGCTGCCATATAGGCCCCTGAGTCACGGGGTGGGACCAACACGACACACACTGCACCCATTTTTGGACTGAATTCTCCTCCGGAGTCCAGTGCCAATGTCAGCAGTGCTATTTAAACTCAGTGAAAATGGCGCAGCAGCCATTTCCACGGAGTTCTGCACATGCGCAGTAGAGATCACTGGGATAATGGCCACGGCGCCATTTTCCTGGGGATCTGCGCATTCACGGTAGAGTCTAAGCCCTCTAGTGCTCAGACTCTCAGTGCTGCCGGCAGAGAGGAGGGGGCCCGAACAGAGGAGGCTGCACTGCTCACAGGCCTCCTCCGCTCTTATAGCGCCCCTGGTCCTAACTGACCAAAACACTGCAATAACGACAAACTGTATGTATATCACTTGAGGATTTCTATTAAAAATATGAAGCATTATTGAAGAGTTGGTGAGTGCCTACCTCTTGAATCACATTGTTCTGAGACCATAATTTGAGCTTGGTGTGGAGCACCCCACAGCTGACTGCCTGGAGATGTGATTGTAAAACCTCTGTACTTATATATATATATATATATAGCCCCCTAATATGATGTTCACGGGGACTAATGGAGTATTGATGTTGTGAGGATAAGTGAGCTTGCTATGGTGAGTGCTGAACTTTCTGCTTATATATATGTGTCACAACTGAGGGTTTAGGCTGACGGGAGGAAGCCTCAGTTGTAGGGGCTGAGATGAAATTAAACCTGGGAGGTTTAATCAGACCCCTGGACATGTAAGTGCAGAATAATTACCCAAAGGTGTGACCATGACAACCAAGTTTAAATTCAAAATAAAAGTTTATTAATAGACTCCGTGATACAACAAGCAGCATTCAAGGTTAGCAGTTGACAGTGGCAAATAACACAGTTCCTGGAACACGTAACCGTAGAAGGTATTGCAGAGCACTGGTAGGTTAGAACAGATGTTAAAAGTCCTTTGATAGAAATCCTTACCAGGCCTGGTTGTAGTAGTGGAGATAGCCGAGGAACGTGCCAGTAGTTGTAACAGGTGAATCTGGTAATTTGAGTAAGCTGCTGTATCCGCTGGATGGGACCAGCCAGGTGGTAAAACACAGAGTGGATGCTGAATAGAATCAGCCAGGTACTAAAGTCACGGAGTGGGTGCTGGATGGAACCAGCCAAGTGATGAAATACAGAGTGGATGATGTGAGATGCTAGTGAGCGTAGAAACAAAATAGCTGATAGATGATTACCGGTGGTAGTGGATGCTGCTGGTAAGATAGGATCTACTGGATCAGCACCGGTGTATTGTAGGAGCTGGAATCTGTTTGAAAGCTGGCTGCTGGAAGCAGATAGTAGATAGCTGGAAACTGGACAGCCACAGAGGACTGTAAAGTCAGGCTGCACCGCAGGATGGAAAGCAGGTGCGGGTCTCTTTGTGGATGCTGGAGACAGGAACTGGAACCTGGAGAAACAAGCCACAGGAGAGAGAGACTGGAACAAGGTATGACATTCAAAGCACTGACATCTATCTGGCCTAGACACAGGATACTTATACCTGCTGCTATGCAGGCATTGGCTAGGCAATTATGCAGATTCCAGAGATGGTGGATTGGAGGAATTGGAGCATGTGATCAAATCCAACATGGCTGCGCCCATGCTGGAACCTGGAGGGAAAACTGGTTTGAAATGAAATTTGCAAACATAGTGATAATGGCGGCGCCGGCCGCGGAGGACAGGAGACGCCAGATGACAGCTATATGCTGAGACACTTGGAGGGCAGCAGAGGCCGCGGCAGGCATGATACACTATTCTGAGAACCTGCAGCAATAACACGGGACCGGCGGCGGAGGCCGCGGAGGACGGGAGATGCCATGTTGGATTCAAACATGGCGCCGCTGTGGTAGTGTCTCAGAATGACAGGAGGGATGTTCAGAGTGTTGACACAGATGAGATCCGGACTTGGAACGCTGGGCCAGTCTCAGAAGACACCTGAACGGCAGGTAATGGCGTCCAGATACCCGGATCGTGACAGCACCCCCCCCTTTAGGAGTGGCCCCAGGACACTTCTTAGGCTTTGAAGGAAACTTTGAGTGGAAATTCCGGACCAAGGCAGGAGCATGGACGTCTGAGGCATGGGTCCAAGAGCGTTCTTCAGGACCATATCCCTTCCAGTCAATAAGGTACTGTAACTGACCGTAACGGAAATGTGAGTCCAAAATCTTGGCAACCTCGTACTCGACTCCCCGTTGAGTCTGAACTTTGGGAGCTGGAGGAAGTGCGGAATGAAACCGATTCAGGATCAGCGGTTTCAACAAAGAAACATGAAATGTCCTGGGTATTTTTAAGAAGGGTGGTAACTGTAATCTGTAGGCAACAGGATTGATGACTTGTTCAATCTTGAAGGGACCGATGTAGCGAGGTGCAAATTTCATGCTGGGAACTCTCAACCTCAAATTCTTCGTGGACAACCACACACGATCACCCACCTTGAGAGCAGGAACCGCTCTACGCTTCCTATCGGCAAACTTCTTATACCTGAATGAGGCTTTAAGCAGGGCTGCGCGGACGTTCTTCCAGTTATTTGAAAACTGACGCAAGGTGACATCCACTGCTGGAACAGAAGTTGCGGGAAGCGGTTGGAATTCTGGGACTTTAGGGTGGAATCCATAATTGATGAAGAATGGTGTCGAAGAAGATGAGGAATGGTATTGATTGTTGTGGCTGAACTCGGCCCAAGGAAGGAGTTGAACCCAGTCATCTTGAGAGGAAGACACATATATACGGAGGAAGGCCTCCAAGTCCTGATTCACCCTCTCGGTTTGACCATTGGTCTGAGGATGGTAAGCTGTGGAAAACTTTAACTTGACTTGGAGGGCTTGACACAAACTTCGCCAAAATTTGGCTACAAATTGTACTCCACGATCCGAGATGATCTCTTCAGGAAGACCGTGAAGTCGGAAGATCTCTTGTATAAACACTTGAGCCAACTTGGAAGCTGACGGAAGACCGGTGAGAGGGATGAAATGTGCCATCTTGGTGAACCGGTCAACTACCACCCAGATGGTATTAAACTTGTTGCACACAGGTAGATCAGTAACAAAGTCCATCGACAGATGGGTCTATGGTCGACGGGGAACAGATAATGGAACCAGTTGCCCCGCAGGCGACCAGCGGGAGACTTTGTGTTGGGCACACTTTGGGCAAGAGGCAATAAATTCCATAACGTCCTTCCTCAGAGTTGGCCACCAGTAGGACCTAGAGATAAACTCCAGGGTTTTCTGAATGCCTGTATGTCCAGCAAAAAGGGAAGCATGGGCCCAATGCATGAGCTTCTTCCTTAGAACTGGTTTAACAAAACTTTTCCCTGGCGCGGGCGTAGAGTCCATCCCTACCGTGGAGAATGCCAACGGATTAATAATAGGATGCTTGTCTGCAGACTCTGACTCATTTTCTTGCTCCCATGAGCGGGAAAGGGCATCGGCCTTACGATTCTGAGAACCCGGACAGAACTGGAGTTTAAAGTCAAACCTAGAGAAGAAAAGTGCCCATCTGGCCTGACGAGGGTTCAGACATTGTGCGCCTTTGAGATACAAAAGATTTTTGTGGTCGGTAAGTATGGTGATTGAATGAGAAGCTCCCTCCAACAGGTATCTCCACTCCTCCAGAGCGAGCTTGATGGCTAGCAACTCCTGATCGCCAATGGCATAGTTGCGCTCAGCTGGGGAGAACTTCCGGGAGAAGAAACTGCAAGGATGTAGATGACCATCTTTAGCCCTCTGGGATAACACCGCTCCTACTCCAACGGAGGAGGCATCCACCTCTAAGATGAAAGGAGAGTCGATGTCGGGCTGTTTCAGAACTGGTGCAGAGATGAACCGTTGCTTCAGAAGGTGAAAGGCCTGCGTAGCTTCTTCGGACCACTTGGACGGATTAGCACCTTTCTTGGTTAATGCAGTGATAGGCGCCACAATGGTGGAAAAGTCTCGTATAAACTTTCTGTAATAATTGGCGAACCCCAAGAACCTCTGGACCCCTTTGAGGGTTAAGGGTATAGGCCAATTCTGGATTGCTTGGAGTTTCTCAGGATCCATCTCTAGTCCGGAACCGGACACAATGTAACCTAGAAACTGAATGGTTTTAACTTCAAACACACACTTCTCCAATTTACAATAGAGGTGATTGACACGGAGACGGGAAAGAACCTCCTTTACCCAGAAACGATGATCTTCTAGATTATTAGCAAAGATGAGGATGTCATCTAGATAAACCACGACATGGCAGTATAAGATGTCCCTGAAGATCTCATTCACGAAGTGCTGGAAGACTGCTGGAGCGTTGCTCAATTCGAAGGGCATGACGAGGTACTCATAATGTCCGTCACAGGTGTTAAAGGCGGTCTTCCACTCGTCACCCTCACGGATCCGGATGAGATTGTAGGCACCCCTCAAGTCCAGCTTTGTGAAAATAGTTGCACCACTAACTCTATCAAAGAGCTCTGTAATCAGGGGTAAAGGGTATCGGTTCTTGACGGTAATGTCGTTCAGACCTCTGTAGTCGATGCATGGACGCAGACCACCATCTTTCTTCTTAACGAAGAAGAAGCCTGCGCCGGCTGGAGAAGAAGATGGTCGGATGAAACCCTTCGCCAGATTCTCTTTGATGTACTCTTCCATGGAGTGTGTCTCAGGCAGAGACAACGGATAAGTTCGGCCTCGCGGTGGAACCTTCCCTGGAATGAGGTCGATTGGGCAGTCCCATTCTCTATGAGGAGGAAGGAGATCAGCAGAGGCTTTACTGAACACGTCCGTGAAGTCTTGATATGGAGGAGGTGGACCATCAGATGACCTGGGGACGGAAGAACTTTGGCTAAACAAGTCTCAGCACAGGAGGGACCCCATGCCAGTATTTGCGTAGTCGTCCAGTCAATCGATGGGTTGTGAAGACGGAGCCATGGAAGGCCTAAAACCACTGGATGTGTGGCTCTTGGAATCACTAGAAAAGAAATATACTCAGCATGAAGAACTCCCACTCTCAGACGAACTGGAAGAGTCCTTAGGGAAATGACTGCGTCAAAAATCTTGCTGCCATCCACGGCAGTCAAAGAGATGGACGAGGACAGTCTCTCGGTGGGTAGGGACCACCGTTTAACATAAGCTTCGGTCATAAAATTCCCAGCTGCTCCGGAATCAAGGAGGGCAATGACGTTCCTGTAACGTTGAGCAATTTGTTGCGACACTGGGAGGTTACAATCATGAGGAGATGGAGAGGAGATCATTACTCCTAGCCGGCCCTCTCCTTGGCGTGCTAGGATCTGGAGTTTCCCGAGCGTTTGGGACAGGCATTGATAGTGTGCGACGGAGCTGCACAGTAGAGACAGAGAGACTCGGAGAGACGTCTTCGGAGCTCAGCGGGAGATAGACGGGAACGACCAATTTGCATAGGCTCATCTTTGGATGGAGATGATTGACGAGGAGGAGGAGCAGAAGATTTAGGAACGGATGATCTTCCTCGCTCGGTTGCTCTCTCTCTGAACCGTAGATCAACCTTCGTGCATAGTGAAATTAGCTCATCCAACTTAGAAGGCAAGTCTCTGGTAGCTAACTCATCTTTAATGCGTTCTGACAAGCCATGCCAGAATGCAGCATACAGGGCCTCGTCGTTCCAGGCCAGTTCAGATGCCAGGATTTTGAACTGTATAAGATACTGTCCCACAGTACGTGTTCCCTGGCGTAGACGGAGAATCTCAGACGAAGCAGATGATACCCGGCCTGGCTCGTCGAAGATGCGCCTGAATGATGCCACAAAGTCAGTATAGGAGGACAGCAGGGGATCAGACTTCTCCCATAACGGTGATGCCCAATCAAGGGCTGAGCCACTGAGGAGAGAAATAATATAAGCAACTTTGGTACGGTCACTGGGGAAGTTGCCAGGTTGAAGCTCAAAATGGATTTCGCATTGGTTGAGAAATCCCCTGCAGAACCTTGGAGATCCGTTAAATTTTGCTGGCGTTGGAAGATGAAGACGTGGTATGGAAATGGGTAAGGTGGGTGGGGTTACAGCTGAAGTTACTGTGGTGGACGAAGCAGACGTACCAGGTCCACGGAGGGTCGTCTGAATCCCATCCAGCCGAGTAGATAGATTCTGGAGACAGCGAATGATGTGACCTTGTGCAGCCTCCTGATGTTCGAGTCTGGCTGCCAGTTCTTGCATAGGTCTAGCCGCTTGATCCTGGTCTCCGGCTGGATTCATCTGGTCAGTGCTTACTGTCACAACTGAGGGTTTAGGCTGACGGGAGGAAGCCTCAGTTGTAGGGGCTGAGATGAAATTAAACCTGGGAGGTTTAATCAGACCCCTGGACATGTAAGTGCAGAATAATTACCCGAAGGTGTGACCATGACAACCAAGTTTAAATTCAAAATAAAAGTTTATTAATAGACTCCGTGATACAACAAGCAGCATTCAAGGTTAGCAGTTGACAGTGGCAAATAACACAGTTCCTGGAACACGTAACCGTAGAAGGTATTGCAGAGCACTGGTAGGTTAGAACAGATATTAAAAGTCCTTTGATAGAAATCCTTACCAGGCCTGGTTGTAGTAGTGGAGATAGCAGAGGAACGTGCCAGTAGTTGTAACAGGTGAATCTGGTAATTTGAGTAAGCTGCTGTATCAGCTGGATGGGACCAGCCAGGTGGTAAAACACGGAGTGGATGCTGAATAGAATCAGCCAGGTACTAAAGTCACGGAGTGGGTGCTGGATGGAACCAGCCAAGTGATGAAATACAGAGTGGATGATGTGAGATGCTAGTGAGCGTAGAAACAAAATAGCTGATAGATGATTACCGGTGGTAGTGGATGCTGCTGGTAAGATAGGATCCACTGGATCAGCACCGGTGTATTGTAGGAGCTGGAATCTGTTTGAAAGCTCGCTGCTGGAAGCAGATAGTAGATAGCTGGAAACTGGACAGCCACAGAGGACTGTAAAGTCAGGCTGCACCGCAGGATGGAAAGCAGGTGCGGGTCTCTTTGTGGATGCTGGAGACAGGAACTGGAACCTGGAGAAACAAGCCACAGGAGAGAGAGACTGGAACAAGGTATGACATTCAAAGCACTGACATCTATCTTGCCTAGACACAGGATACTTATACCTGCTGCTATGCAGGCATTGGCTAGGCAATTATGCAGATTCCAGAGATGGTGGATTGGAGGAATTGGAGCATGTGATCAAATCCAACATGGCTGCGCCCATGCTGGAACCTGGAGGGAAAACTGGTTTGAAATGAAATGTGCAAACATAGTGATAATGGCGGCGCCGGCCGTGGAGGACAGGAGACGCCAGATGACAGCTATATGCTGAGACACTTGGAGGGCAGCAGAGGCCGCGGCAGGCATGATAGACTATTCTGAGAACCTGCAGCAATAACACAGGACCGGCGGCGGAGGCCGCGGAGGACGGGAGACGCCATGTTGGATTCAAACATGGCGCCGCTGTGGTAGTGTCTCAGAATGACAGGAGGGATGTGCAGAGTGTTGACACAGATGAGATCCGGACTTGGAACGCTGGGCCAGTCTCAGAAGACACCTGAACGGCAGGTAATGGCGTCCAGATACCCGGATCGTGACAATATGTACATATATATATATATATATATATATATATATATAGCCCCCTAATATGATGTTCATGGGGACTAATGAAGTATAGTTATCGTTAGACAGATACCCGGTGACAAATGTGTATGATACAGTATAAGAGTGTACATACATGAATTATATATTGTATGTATATGCCCTTAATGGTGAATATATAACACTGCACCCTGAACTTGTGGGACTAAGCTGGCACAAGGAGACTGGAGAAATTCTTCTAGAAGCCCCCGTGCCAGAAAAGTGTGTGCCCATGCGCGGTGGGATGAGTAGGCAGAGCAAAGAAAAAAAAGACCATTACCCGGAGAGAGGGGAGCTGGTGTGGTGACGCAGGAGAGGAGAGACACCGTCCGGAGTCCCTGAGCAGCCGTCGGCCCCCGGGAGCGTTGATACCTGCCCAGCTGTAGACGAGATAGACGGGGGAGCAGCGAGGACCACTGACGAAATCCCCCTTACGAGAAGCAGAGGGAGGCGAGTGACGCGTCCTCCAGATTGATGCGGCTACAGCTGTAAACGGAGCCGCGGAGGACCACGCTGCCCCGAGGGAGGAGCGGAGGCGAGCTGCACCCACCGAGGCACCACAGCGTAATAGTGAGTGACAAGTCACTGCCCCTGATACTTGCCAAGGGAGTCAAGGACAGTCGCACCCACAGTACAGGGACACCCTAATGGCAGCAGAACAGGAGATCCATAAGAGGAAGGGACTACACCTGGGGGACCCAGCATACAGGCACGGTAGCTAAGAAACACCAGTCCATAGTGCAGCCAGCCCAGGGAGGCCACTGGAAGGCATATCCACGGCACTCGATGGGGAGCCGAGAGTCGGCGTGTAATAGTGCCTTTCCCCTTGATGGGGTACTCAGATAAAGGCCACCTGCCTGTGTGAGCGGGGAGCTAGAGATACTATAGGGACATAGCACTGCCCATCCGGGTAAACATGGAAAATCCTCAAGGCTGGTGACCCACTCTTGCCAAATCTCAGTCTGAAAGCTACGGAGCTACACGCTCACTTTAGAGGCACCATAGCAGTTCACTGGGAGTTCACCAAACCCCTCCTACCTCCGAGCCCCCTTTGACCATGAAGTTGCTCCAAGGGGGATAGACAGCTAATAACCACCCTATTGATAGCACTTATCCCTTTCCGGTAGAGAGGGAATCCAGACGGGAGCTTTGGGGGAACTGCTGAGAGCCGCCACCCAGTACCAGCCCAGCTAAACCACGGACCTAAGAACTGAGGGAACCGTTCATTAGGAATATATATATAGAGAGAGATCTCAACAGGGCCTAGGGATTGGCACTGTGTTGCTCAACATTGCTAAACTTTATCTTGGGCCCCAACTGTGCACCAACGTAGTATTCGCCTCAAGGAATAGGGGGTATAACTACTGGATTAATTGACTAACTATATCAATATAGAAGTGACTCAGGGAGGCTTAGTGCTACTTATGGTCACAATTTTTTTCAATCCAAAAGGTTATATTTTTTTGTAATGCATGCATGGGGAAGTGTATAGGAGTTGGGAAACTTTAGGATAGTCATAGACTGTTATTTATTGGTAACTGAATACATTATAACTGTTGAATTACACTGTCATGAAGTGATTGAGTCTTACTGTACAATAAATACTTACCAGAATACCGAATTCCAGTTGAAGACCTCCGTATAGGACCTGGAAAAGGAAAATGAACAAGCTGTGGTAAATGTAGATGTTAAATTATTACCTGAGTAAAGTGTAACAGTACATACCCTTTACTGGCTTTCCCAAGCAAGCCTAGAACCACCATAACGCTTGGGTGAGCCATGCCTAGTCTAATCTTAGAGTAACCCCCATAACATCAGGTCTTAGTGAGGGGGGAGGGGTTACATTTGGAGGCACTGCTGAGATTTCAGAGGTAGGTGATCCATCAGACCCATCAGGATCTCCTGGTTACTAGACAGGAGAATCATGGAAGAAGTAACTACAGCAGACATCTACCAATGGTGTAGGGAGAAGGGGGTGGAACCCCCGTGTAGTTTTGGACTGGGGGGACTCTTTCCTTCAGCTAGTGATGACGCTGTACTACAAGTAGTGGGAAGCCTGTATGGTATCAGTCAGTCTTGGGTGGTTGAGCGGTGGAAAGGGCAGTCTGGGGACACTTTCGCTATACTTGTTAGCAATTGGCATCCATTAGACCTAAGACTACTTCCAAGTATGGTAATTATGGAGGGAGTTCCCGGGCGGAAGAGACAATTGGTATGGCCCCACGAAAGAGATAGTGTGGAGGAGGAGGCCACATCGGGGAGGGTCACGGGGATAATGCACCTGCTACAGGGGAGTGTTTTCACACCACTAGGGTGGAAGTTGAACCCTCCAGGAACAAAGATGGAGCTATTGAGTCGATGCCGTAGTAGATAAAATAGTCAGTCAGATGGAACGATGGTATTATGAAGGAGGCTATCGACGGTTAAGAATATTCTCCAGAATCACTCCTGCGCCTGCAGGAGAAGAGAATTATGACACCTGGCGGGAGGCGGCGGTGCAGCATTCGGAAGACTGGCAATGCCCCGAGCATATAAAGAAACAACATATAGTAGAAAACCTACGCAGGCCAGCCATGGGGGTGGTACAGGCCACCAGGTGGAGTAAGTTGACCGCTACTCTCAAAGTTTATATCAAAGCCCTGGACTTCTCCTTTGGGATACTAGAGGATGTGGGAGATCTGATGGCCAGATTGACTCATACATATCAGGAGCCAGGAGAAACACTGACCCACTATATCTATCAAGTGGACAGATTGCTGTACAAAGTTATAGATAAGGGAGGAATCAATAAGGATGCAGTTGATGTGAGTAGAATGAAGCAGGTGCTCAAAGGGGCTTTGACCACCAATCCTGTGGCTCAGAGACTCAGATGTACCCGAGCTACTGTACCCCCTCCTACTCTGACGGAGCTGGTAAAAGAAGTCAAGCTGGAGGAGGTCCAGATTGAAACTCGGGAAAGAAACATAAAAAAGGTAAAAGTGGTAATACCAGCTGCCACTCCTCCCACGATGGATGAAAGATTATTGAAATTGATCGAGGATCAAAATAAAAAAATCAATCAGCTTATTGCCCTTCAAACTCAGCCTGATCCCAGTCCATACTGGTCTCTAGGAACAGTGCAAGGGATGAACCGTGGAGGGGGAATACGGAACCCCATGGTATGTTACAGTTGTGGGCAGCCAGGACAGAGAGCATTTGAATGCCCAGGAAGTGGGTCACGGAGAGGGAAACACAGTGAGTCCATGAGGAGACGCACCTCGCAGTTGGAAAACCCAAACGGGAGCACTGTGACCCACTCACAGGCTCCCCAATTATAAACATCCGAGCAATGGGGAGTGCTCAGTGGTCAGCCACCATTCTAGAAAGCCTAATGGGACAGGCATCACTGGTCAAAGCGATGATTAACGGCCAGGTCTGTAATATTTTAATGGATAGCGGGTCGCAGATCTCTATTGTTTTCGAATCCTGGTATCGTGAGCATTTGACGGACATTCCCATTCATCTGCTTAGTGGCCTTACTGTCTGGGGTTTAAGTGAGCAGAAGTACCCTTATTTAGGATAGTGAGAAAAATTACCCAGTCCATAAATTGGAATTTCTGGCGCTAAAATGGGCAGTTAGCGAAAAGTTCCATGACTACTTGTATGGAGTTCATTTTGTGGTCCAAACCGACAACAATCCTCTTACCTACACTCAGACGTCAGCCAAGTTAGATGCCACAGGCCATAGGTGGTTGGTAGCGCTAACTGATTATGATTTTAAGATGAAATACCGCCCGGGAATTAATAATCAGGATGCAGATGCCTTTTCCCGAATGCCACATGGAGATCCCTGTAGTGTAGAAGATGACTGGATTGAGGTGCCTGCCGCTGCCGTGAAAGGTATATGCCAACAAATAAGCATCAATTGACACACCGAGTCAGCAGCTATGTTGTCTATTGGAGGTTCGGAGTCGGCCATTCCTCCAGCATATTGCCAATTGAATCGTCCAGCATTAGAAGGGTTCGTATGATCACCAAGGAACAAATGGCGCAAGAACAACAAGAGGATCTGGATATTTTCCCCATTCTGAAGATGGTAGAGAACCCGAAATTAGTTGTTGACCGAGCTTATCTGTCCCGAGAGTCAAAGGTGTTATGGCGACAACTAAGAAAATTGAGCCTGAGGAAGGGGATATTATATAGGAGTGTTCAGAAAAACAATGGAACTCGTAAGCTCCAGATGGTATTGCCCACTAGATATAAACAGATGGTGTTAGAGTCATTACACTACAAGCATGGGCATTTAGGATACGAGAAGACGCAAGGGTTAGTCTCCGATCGATTCTTTTGGCCCTTTATGAACCATGACATCGATAAATTCTGCAGGACATGTGGAAACTGTATCCTCAGGAAAATATTACTGACCAAGTCCACTCCACTAGTGAACCCCCAGAGTGCTGGACCGCTGGAGTTGATCTGCATCGATTTCCTGACCTTGGAAGGTCCCGGTGGGCAAGATAGTCATATACTGGTGGTAACCAACCACTTCACCAGGTATGCCCAAGCTTATATAACTGTCAATCAAAAGGCCGTGACCATTGCTAAAACTTTATGGGACAAGTTTTTTCTCCACTACGGACTACCTGCCAGAATACATTCTGATCAGGGAAGGGAATTTGAGAGCTGGTTAATTAGAGAGTTATGCCACTTCTGTGGCATCCAAAAGTCCCGGACTACTCCCTATCATCCCCAAGGAGATCCTCAAGCTGAGCGTTTCAACCGGAACTTGTTGAACATGCTTGGTACGTTAAACTCCAAATGGAAACAGCAATGGAGCCGCCATGTATCTCCGCTAGTCCATGCCTATAATTGTACAAAGAATGAGGCCACTGGATACACCCCCTATTACCTCATGTTTGGCCGGGAAGCTAGGCTACCAATTGACGTCTGTTTAGGAACATAGATTAACACTACTTCGGCGTCCCACACACAGTACATTAAGCAGCTCAGGCAGCAACTAAAGGAATATAGAAAAACACAAAGGAGTGCGCTAACAACAGCAGCCTGTACTGGGAAGGTCAGTTCCCTGGATACTGGGGTGAAGATAAAAGAGAAATGTACTGGCGCTGGCTGGAATTCAATGTGAGATGAACGACTCAATACATGAAATTAAAAAAACATATTTAATAAACATTAATCAAAGAGAGGTTATCCTACCCCTCAAAGGTAAAACACAAACAATTTGTTGAATATAAAATGCGCTTTGTAGGATCCCACAGCATTAACCCTTTGAAATAAAAAGTCCACAGTTCCTGGCTAGGACGCTGTTCCACATTTGCCCACAAGTTCAATTAGGTAAGAATTGATATTACCAGACTGGATTCCAGATAGATTCCCTTAGGTCTTTCTTGCAGTTAGGACCAAGTAGCAGTAGGGATAAGTCCAGATCAAGGAATGAGCTTGTGTCGGAATTTTATCCTAGTGGATTCCAATGGGTCCAAATTTTGCCAGGAGGTGGATAAGGGTGCTGATGCTTGTAGTCCTACAGGTTAGGGCTCAACGCGTTTCGCTGGTCTGATGGATGCCAGCTTCATCAGGAGCATAAAGTCAGTGTCCCACCAGTGGGCTTTATATACCCTTAATAATTAGGGATCAGTTACACACACCTGTTGATTCTATTAACACATATTTGTGTACAATTCAAAAAACAGATATTCGTTCCCTACAGAAGGCAATCTTTTCAAAACAATTATTAAAATTATTTTTATTTGTAAAAACGAGTGCTCTAAGAGCTTATATTACATAAAGAAACATATAGAAGAGTCATGTCACGTGATCGTGATTGGTCACGTGAGATAGAGCCACAAATGGGCTCCGGGAATCAATGTTTGTAAACTCCCGCCCGAGGTCACATGACCGCGTCCGATCACGTGATCCCGGAAGTGTATGATGCGGTTCACGGGTCCGGATATACTGCAGCGCTCAATGGAGCGCATATGTCAAGAGAGAGATAGCTGCTGCGTTCCAAAGTAAGGAAGCGCTGCGCTGGTCTTACTGATTGAAATTTAGGCATGTTTAGTACACATAGATAGGAAAAGAGGTAAAGATCGACATGAGGGGCAATCACCCTATAGGTTAATCCATTTATATGAAATAATAAAAAAGAATATATATAATAATAAAGTAATATAATAATATAATAATATGATAATATAAATGAATATATATACACATATGTTTTTCTCACATCAAGGCATTATTACATATATATATGCGGATACCTATCCAAATAATAAAAAGAATATACATAATAATATTATAAATTTATAGTGCATGAGCCTCATCCTAATTTTGCTGCTGATCTCAAATTGCACATATCTCCACGGGGGTCATTTATCCAAAAGTAAATGTATGGAAGGGGTAAGAAGACGGTCAAAGGGGAAAGAAGAGTAGATCTTATTTAGCTATACGATAAACCGCATACATTTATTCATGATTCCTGTTGGAATACAGACATACCACCTGTAACATACTATAGTTATAAATTTAATAAGCGGGAAGTCAGGAAGCCAAGAGTAAATGAATATAATTCCACCATATGATGATATATCTGGAATGTATATGATATTAGATCATATTCATAGTCTTGATTTTATTTGTATGTCATAGGTTTCTTATATTCTCAAATTAACATTGGTGGTGAAGAAGGCAGGGATTATATATGTTAGTATACCAAGGAAATTATATATACACATACTCCAAAACGAGTTTGATGTAAATTCTCTAAAGCCCAGAATTATATTACCGTATTGTATTTAGCTCAATGTTCTCGTTTAACCCATCCGGGTGTAAAGAACCAAATTTCAAAATCCAATATACCTCCCTACAACAGAGTTTGTTGAACCTGTCCCCCCCTCTAGATGTGGGAGCGACATGCTCGACACAGATAAGGGACAAGCTGCTCGGATCCCCCATATGTGTCTGTGAAAAGTGTCTCGATACACTATGTTTTTCATATCTCCTCATAATCTTCCTGCGGTGCTCCATAAATCTAACATGCATCGGTCTTGTGGTTCTCCCCACATAATTAAGACCGCAACCGCAGGTTAGGAGATATATAACATAGTTGGTGTCACAGTTCATAAAAGTTTTCAGTTGGTATTGGTCATTGTTCCCTGGTAGGGTCAATGAGCACGTTTTTTTAGGCATATGGGTACACGTGGTGCATCGAGTTTTCCCACAGTTAAAACACCCAGTGGGTTTAGTCGGCAACCACATGCATCCCACAGATTTTTCCTTTTGTAATTTCATGGGATCCAAATACGAGGGAGCTAATATGGTTTTTAACGACTGATTTTTCTTAAAGACCACTAAAGGTTTGGAGGGAAGTATTTGGTTGAGGGTGCGATCTTGTTTAAGGACTCTATAATTTTTAGTAATAATCGATCGGATATCATGAGCCGAATTATTGTATTTACAAACAAAAGCTAATTGTCTTTCACTATTAACACTATCATCCTTTCCATTCTCAGAGAATGTATTTTTGATTTTAGTTTTAGGGGTAAGAAGTTTTGTCCTATCCATGTGATACACCTCGCTAAAGGCCTTTTGGAGAAGATGCTCAGGGTATTTTCTCTGCCGTAGGGAATCCATTAATTCATTCGCCTGTTTAGAAAAGGTTTCAATATTGGAACAGTTACGTCTGAGTCTCATCATTTGCCCCTTTGGGATGTTATGTTTCCAGGGGGCAAAGTGAGCACTCTCATAGTGCAAATACGATAGTGTATTTACAGACTTGGTGTAATTTGATGTGATATTTGATTGTCAAAAATCTCGAGGGTCACATCCAGAAAGTGTATGCGCTCACTACTGTGATCAAAGGTGAAAGATAGATTATGAGTGTTACGGTTAAGATGTGAAACAAAAGAAAGAATGCTGGATAAATCCCCATCCCAAATAATAAAAAGGTCATCTATATAACGGCCATAGAAGACCAGGTTCCCCTCCCAGTCGCCCCCCCACACAAGTGAATCCTCGAGGTCACCCATGTAGAGGTTGGCGTAACTGGGGGCGAACCTGGTCCCCATGGCCGTTCCCATCACCTGTAGGTAGTAGGTGGACAAAAATAAAAAATAGTTGTGAGACAAGATGAAGGAAATGGCCTGAAAAATGAAAGACTGGTGATCAGCACTGAGGTCTCCATCCAGGGCTAATTTTCTACGAATGACATCAAGTCCTGCTGAGTGAGGAATATGTGTGTACAAAGCTTGCACATCAAGTGTTAGGAAATGGTAATTTTCCTTCCACTGTATATTAGATATTTTGTTGAGGAAATCGGTGGTATCCCTGAGATAGGACCTCAGGGCTGATACACGTGTCTGAAGAAAGGAGTCAACATAAAAGGAAAGGTTAGAAGTGATAGAACCAATACCTGAGATGATAGGTCTCCCGGGAGGTGACGTGAGGGACTTGTGAATTTTAGGGAGAAAATAAAAGGTGGGAGAAACAGGAAAATGTGGTAATAGGAAGCCATACTCCTCCCTGGATATGACCCTCGACGAAAGTGCTGAATCCAGTAGATTTCTAATTTCTTTCAAGAAAGCCTCTGTGGGATTTCTCTCCAGAATTTTATAGAATTTTTGGTCACCTAATTGCCGGTTGGCCTCACTGATGTAATCCACCCTGTTCATGATCACAAGACCTCCACCCTTGTCAGCCTCCTTTATGACAAGGGTGTTGTCCTGTGTAAGATTCCTAAGTGCCCTTTTTTCCTCTCTGGATAGATTGGAAAAGGATTTTCTATTATTCTGTTTACGTCCTACTAGATCTTTAAAATCTTCTAGTGTTATCTTATAGAAGGATTCAATCGAGCTACTTTTAGCATGTATCAGAAAAAACTCAGATTTTTTCTTAAAGATAGTAGATTCTTTCCCATAATCATAGATTTTTTGTTGTTGAGAATCTCCCTCTACATGATTTTGCTCCCATAGTTCTTCCAATGAGGCTAGAAGGATGTCATCATTGGAATCCATTATTATGAGGAGATATGAAAAACATAGTGTATCGAGACACTTTTCACAGACACATATGGGGGATCCGAGCAGCTTGTCCCTTATCTGTGTCGAGCATGTCGCTCCCACATCTAGAGGGGGGGACAGGTTCAACAAACTCTGTTGTAGGGAGGTATATTGGATTTTGAAATTTGGTTCTTTACACCCGGATGGGTTAAACGAGAACATTGAGCTAAATACAATACGGTAATATAATTCTGGGCTTTAGAGAATTTACATCAAACTCGTTTTGGAGTATGTGTATATATAATTTCCTTGGTATACTAACATATATAATCCCTGCCTTCTTCACCACCAATGTTAATTTGAGAATATAAGAAACCTATGACATACAAATAAAATCAAGACTATGAATATGATCTAATATCATATACATTCCAGATATATCATCATATGGTGGAATTATATTCATTTACTCTTGGCTTCCTGACTTCCCGCTTATTAAATTTATAACTATAGTATGTTACAGGTGGTATGTCTGTATTCCAACAGGAATCATGAATAAATGTATGCGGTTTATCGTATAGCTAAATAAGATCTACTCTTCTTTCCCCTTTGACCGTCTTCTTACCCCTTCCATACATTTACTTTTGGATAAATGACCCCCGTGGAGATATGTGCAATTTGAGATCAGCAGCAAAATTAGGATGAGGCTCATGCACTATAAATTTATAATATTATTATGTATATTCTTTTTATTATTTGGATAGGTATCCACATATATATATGTAATAATGCCTTGATGTGAGAAAAACATATGTGTATATATATTCATTTATATTATCATATTATTATATTATTATATTACTTTATTATTATATATATTCTTTTTTATTATTTCATATAAATGGATTAACCTATAGGGTGATTGCCCCTCATGTCGATCTTTACCTCTTTTCCTATCTATGTGTACTAAACATGCCTAAATTTCAATCAGTAAGACCAGCGCAGCGCTTCCTTACTTTGGAACGCAGCAGCTATCTCTCTCTTGACATATGCGCTCCATTGAGCGCTGCAGTATATCCGGACCCGTGAACCGCATCATACACTTCCGGGATCACGTGATCGGACGCGGTCATGTGACCTCGGGCGGGAGTTTACAAACATTGATTCCCGGAGCCCATTTGTGGCTCTATCTCACGTGACCAATCACGATCACGTGACATGACTCTTCTATATGTTTCTTTATGTAATATAAGCTCTTAGAGCACTCGTTTTTACAAATAAAAATAATTTTAATAATTGTTTTGAAAAGATTGCCTTCTGTAGGGAACGAATATCTGTTTTTTGAATTGTACACAAATATGTGTTAATAGAATCAACAGGTGTGTGTAACTGATCCCTAATTATTAAGGGTATATAAAGCCCACTGGTGGGACACTGACTTTATGCTCCTGATGAAGCTGGCATCCATCAGACCAGCGAAACGCGTTGAGCCCTAACCTGTAGGACTACAAGCATCAGCACCCTTATCCACCTCCTGGCAAAATTTGGACCCATTGGAATCCACTAGGATAAAATTCCGACACAAGCTCATTCCTTGATCTGGACTTATCCCTACTGCTACTTGGTCCTAACTGCAAGAAAGACCTAAGGGAATCTATCTGGAATCCAGTCTGGTAATATCAATTCTTACCTAATTGAACTTGTGGGCAAATGTGGAACAGCGTCCTAGCCAGGAACTGTGGACTTTTTATTTCAAAGGGTTAATGCTGTGGGATCCTACAAAGCGCATTTTATATTCAACAAATTGATGTTCACAGGGACTAATGGAGTATAGTTATCGTTAGACAGATACCCGGTGACAAATGTGAATATATAACAATGCACCCTGAACTTGTGGGACTAAGCTGGCACGAGGGGACTGGAGAAATTCTTCTAGAAGCCTCCATGCCAGAAAAGTGTGTGCTCGTGTGTGGTGGGATGAGCAGGCAGAGCGAGGAGAAAAAGACCATTACCCGGAGAGAGGGGAGCTGGTGTGGTGACGCAGGAGAGGAGAGCCGTCGGCCCCTGGGAGCGGTGAGACCTGCCCAGCTGTAGACAAGATAGCCAGGGGAGCAGCGAGGACTGCTGACAAAATCCCCCTTACTGGAAGCAGAGGGAGGAGAGTGACGCGTCCTCCTGATTAATGCGGCTACAGCTGTAAACAGAGCGGTGGAGGACCATGCCACCCCGAGGGAGGAGCGGAGGGGAGCTGCGCCCACCGAGGCACCACAGCATAATAGTGAGTGACAAGTCCTTGCCCCTGATACTTGCCAAGGGAGTCAAGAACAGTCGCACCCACAGTACAGGGATACCCTAATGATAGCAGAACAGGATATCCATAGGAGGAATGGACTACACCTGGGGGACCCAGCATACAGGCACGGTAGCTAAGAAACACCAGTCCATAGTGCAGCCAGCCCAGGGAGGCCACTGGAAGGCATATCCATGGCACTCGAGGGGAGCCGAGAGTCAGCGTTTAATAGTGCCTTCCCCCTTGATGGGGTACTCAGATAAAGGCCGCCTGCCGGTGTGAGCGGGGAGCTAGAGAGACTATAGGGACGTAGCACTGCCCATCCTGGTTAACATGGAAAATCCTCAAGGCCGGTGACCCGCTCTTGTCAGATCTCAGTCTGAAAGCTATGGAGCTACACGTCCACTTTAGAGGCACCATAGCAGTTCATAGGGAGTTCACCAAACCCCTCCTACCTCCGGGCCCCCTGTGACCACCGAAGTTGCTCCGAGGGGGATAGACAGCTAATAACCACCCTATTGATAGCACTTATCCCTTTCCGGTAGAAAGGGAATCCAGACGGGAGCTTTGGGGGAACTGCTGAGAGCCGCTGCCCAGTACCAGCCCCAGCTAAACCACGGACCTGAGAACTGAGGGGATATATAGAGATCTCAACAGGGCCTAGGGATTGGCACTGTGTTGCTCAACATTGCTAAACTTTATCTTGGGCCCCAACTGTGCACCAACGTAGTATTCGCCTCAAGGAATAGTGGGGAATAACTACTGGATTAATTGACTAACTATATCAATATAGAGGCGACTCAGGGAGGCTTAGTCCTACTTATGGTCACAATTTTTTTCAATCCAGCAGGATATATTTTTTTGTAATGCATGCATGGGGAAGTGTATAGGAGTTGGGAAACTTTAGGATAGTCATAGACTGTTAATTATTGGTAACTGAATACATTACAACTGTTGAATGACACTGTCATGAAGTGGTTGAGTCTTGCTGTACAATAAATACTTACCAGAATACCGAATTCCAGTTGAAGACCTCCGTATAGGACCTGGAAAAGGAAAATTAACAAGCTGTGGTAAATGTAGATGTTAAATTATTACCTGAGTAAAGTGTTACAGTACATACCCTTTACTGGCTTTCCCAAGCAAGCCTAGAACCACGCTTGGGTGGAGGCACGCCTAGTCTAACCTTAGAGTAACCCCCATAACACCAGGTCTTAGTGAGGGGGGAGGGGTAACATATATATATATATATATATATATATCCATATAAGAAATGGCACTCAGAGTCGACATTGTCAGCAAAGAACAAAACTGTATTGAGGTTGAGTACTTTCGGGGACAGCACCCCGTCCTCAGAACCTTACAGCAGATAAGACAGATACAAATTGACACACTTACCCACTTTTTAAATCCCCTAGCTCCAATCCGCTCCGTTCATACTTCCCGCGCCGTAGCGGGCGTCCGCAGCTGGGACCCGGCAGGCGTAACATACATCCGACGTTAAGTGGTCCCGTCGTCATGGAAATCAACAGGCTTGCGTGCCACCTAGAGCAAGCAGCCTGCGTTCCAAGATCTCCGGTCCCACTCTCGACTGTCACTGCACAGACGGCTCCCATTACTGCAAAGATCACAGCGCTGACCACGGGGGGTTTGAACAGGAGATGGACAAAGCCCTGCACCAAAACATACACCTAGTAATGACGTATACCAACATATAAAACATATAAAACATTCAAATATACAAAAATACAAAAATGTGACATATAAACTAAAAAGACAATCGATAGCAGCACTGCGGTAGAAACTGTCACCTCACACACGGGGAATGCTCCTGACAATCAGGGACATCCCCGTACATGTGGGGGGGGGCAATACAAAGATCATACATCACAATCACATATTATAAGCAATAATTCATGCCCGCCAGTCCACAAGAGGACAGCTCATGGGTCTCACCACAAAGAATACCACTATCAATCGCAGATAAATAGCCACCCAAAGAAGAGGGAACAATTAATACAGCCGAGGAGAAACCTCAGAGGCTAAGTCAAACTGTTCCAATTTATCTTATCATTAAGCCCCCTGGCTTAATAGTACCCAGCCTCACTATCCAACGGGATTCTTTAATCAATAACGCCTTAGCCCTGTCACCCCCTCGAAGTGATACCGGTACATGATCTATCATAAAATATCTGATATCATCTAGTTTATGCTTGAATTCCTTGAAATGACGAGGAACCGGTTGATCAATATCTTTTCCGGCTAATGATAAACGAATCGCTGATCTATGCGCATTCATACGTTCCTTGAACTTACGGGTAGTCTGTCCTACATAGAACAACCCACAAGGACAGACCACCACGTAGAGCACAAAAGACATGTTACAGGTTAAAACAAACCTCATATCGTACATCCTGTCCACATGTGGATGTTTGAACTTGCATGGAACGATAAAGCGACAGGTGGTACAGTCGTTACATGAGTAACACCCAAACGGTTTCCTATACACATTAGGGGTCTGTGGTAAATTCCGACCTGTTATGTCCGTGTGGACAAGTAGGTCTTTAAGGTTACTACCTCGTCTAAAGGCCGCCACCGGCCTTTTGCCCCTAAACATAGGAAGTTCATTATCAGAGCTCACAATAGGCCACAAAGCTTTGGTGGCCTGCTTGATTACCGGAATCGCCACTGTGTAGTCACTGGCCCACGGGAGGATCTGATCTTGATTCCTTATACATGGGCTTAATAATTCAGATCTAGACATGTTCAACACCCTAGACTTTTGTGCCAAAAGAGTCTTCCTCTCATATCCCCGAACCAAAAATTTATCAACTACTTTATCAAGTTCCAAAGGAACAGTAGATACATCACTAGAAATGCGAGCAACTCGCATCATTTGGGAGAGTGGTAAACCTTGTTTTAAAGCTGTTGGGTGGTGACTAGATGCTACCAATAACGTATTTCTGTCGGTCACTTTTGTATATACCTCTGTAGTGAATCGATTGTTTGATAATATCACATGTACATCCAAGAAGTTCACATCCGTATTACTTGACGTGTATGTGAACTTGATTGGGGTGTCCAAACCATTAATTTCCACCATCATATTATCAAATTCCTGTTGACCACCTGTCCATAAAAGGAACACGTCGTCTATGTAGCGCTTATAGAGCAGGATGTTCCCCCCATACCGACTGTTTTGGAAGAACATCTGACTCTCAAGCGCAAACATAAACACATTCGCATAGGAAGGTGCTACGGGCGAACCCATAGCACACCCCCTTAGCTGCAAATAGAAACAACCGTCAAAAATAAAATAATTCCGGCATAATGTCAACTCGAGCAATTGCATAAATAAGGCATGTTCAAACTCCTCCTGCGGAACACAAGACTGTATAAATCCCCTCATAGCATCAAGTCCCCCCTCATGGGGAATACTGGTGTATAAACTACTAATGTCCAAACAACACAGTAATGTTCCAGAGGGGACATCCTGAAAATCATCTTAAAGCTTCAGAAATGTAGTAGTGTCCCTAAGGAAAGTGTCCTGAGCCATGAGATGGGGTTGTAATGTCACAAGACAGAAAATTGCCACCTATGAGAGGGAGCACAAGAGTACACTGGAGGAGGACACCAGTTGCAATTGGCTGCAGAGACTGGAATCCCAGTTTGACCAATATCGTAGGGAGCTCCTGAAGTTTAAGAGGAGTAAAAGGTTTGCAGTGGATGCCGACTACGATGAGAATCGTGTATACAATTGGCTTGCCGGGGGTGGTAACCAAGGTAACTCTATTTCCTTGTCTAAACGTAGACCATGGCAGAGGAATAGATCTAATCAACGTAATACTGAAATAAGATCAAGCACTGACAGTGACTTTGTGGTCTCCGAATCCGATGAGGGTAACAGGTCTGGTGCAGTCCCTTTAGGTGCAGCAAAAAAGGATACTTTAAAGACCAAAGACGACCTCCCACCTGTCGGGGTGGCCAGAACCAAAGGGACCAGAAAAGTACAAGACAAGAAAAAAACTTAATTTTCAATCTATCTGATCGGACTCTAACCCAGCTAGAACTGCAAGTCCTTAACAGGGGCCTCAGTTTTGTGCCTACAAATTTCTTTAATGAGTTTAATTGGAAGCGAGATCTTCATCAGTTTTCACGGAAACTGAGACTCAAAGAACATTTTCATGGGAAGCAGTTCGATAGTGGTAACCCAGTTTTTTCTTCTTTTTTGAAAAACTCATCAAGATCAACGTTTGACCCCGTTTCACACAATCCATCCATTAGAACATTCAGTAGATTATTGGATGAATCTGTTAATAAATTACTCAGGTACCACATCAGATTAGACCTAATCTATCCAAGGCTGAGTTTAGGGCATTGCAACAGCTTAAATCTTATGAGGACATTACGATTAGGCCTGCTGACAAGGGGGGCGCTATAGTCGTCCAAAATTTGGGGGACTATAAAATTGAAGTATTGTCGCAACTATCTGATCAATCTATATATAAGAAACTATAGTGTGACCCCACTGACAAATTTCAGAGTGAATTGTTCTCTATTCTCAAGGAGGCGTTTCAAAGTCACAAAATTACCAGTAAGATCTTTGAAGTATTATGTGTGAAGTACCCTAGAGTCCCAGTACTCTATACGATTCCCAAATTACATAAGGATAGCCAGAAACCCCCTGGTAGGCCGATTATTTCAGCTAGAGATTCCCTATATACGACTGTCTCTCAGCTTTTGGACTGTGTATTACAACCCCATCTCATGGCTCAGGACACTTTCCCGTAAGGACACTACTACATTTCTGAAGCTTTTAGATGATTTTCAGGATGTCCCCTCTGGAACATTACTGTGTTATTTGGACATTAGTAGTTTATACACCAGTATTCCCCATGAGGGGGGACTTGATGCTATGAGGGGATTTATACAGTCTTGTGTTCCGCAGGAGGAGTTTGACCATGCCTTATTTATGCAATTGCTTGAGTTGACATTATGCCGTAATTATTTTATTTTTGACGGTTGTTTCTATTTGCAGCTAAGGGGGTGTGCTATGGGTTCACCCGTAGCACCTTCCTATGCGAATGTGTTTATGTTTGCGCTTGAGAGTCGGATGTTCTTCCAAAACAGTCAGTATGGGGGCAACATCCTGCTCTATAAGTGCTACATAGACGATGTGTTCCTTTCATGGACAGGTGGTCAACAGGAATTTGATAATATGATGGTGGAAATTAATGGTTTGGACACCCCAATCAAGTTCACATACACGTCAAGTAATACGGATGTGAACTTCTTGGATGTACATGTGATATTATCAAAAAATCGATTCACTACAGAGGTATATACAAAAGTGACCGACAGAAATACGTTATTGGTAGCATCTAGTCACCACCCAACGGCTTTAAAACAAGGTTTACCACTCTCCCAAATGATGCGAGTTGCTCGCATTTCTAGTGATGTATCTACTGTTCCTTTGGAACTTGATAAAGTAGTTGATAAATTTTTGGTTCGGGAATATGAGAGGTAGACTCTTTTGGCACAAAAGTCTAGGGTGTTGAACATGTCTAGATCTGAATTATTAAGCCCATGTATAAGGAATCAAGATCAGATCCTCCCGTGGGCCAGTGACTACACAGTGGCGAGTCCGGTAATCAAGCAGGCCACCAAAGCCTTGTGGCCTATTGTGAGCTCTGATAGTGAACTTCCTATGTTTAGGGGCAAAAGGCCGGTGGCGGCCTTTAGACGAGGTAGTAACCTTAAAGACCTACTTGTCTACACGGAGATAACAGGTCGGAATTTACCACAGACCCATAATGTGTATAGGAAACCGTTTGGGTGTTACTCATGTAACGACTGTACCACCTGTCGCTTTATCGTTCCATGCACTAAGTTCAAACATCCACATGTGGACAGGATGTACGATATGAGGTTTGTTTTAACCTGTAACATGTCTTTTGTGGTCTACGTGGTGGTCTGTCCTTGTGGGTTGTTCTATGTAGGACAGACCACCCGTAGGTTCAAGGAACGTATGAATGCGCATAGATCAGCGATTCGTTTATTATTAGCCGGAAAAGATATTGATCAACCGGTTCCTCGTCATTTCAAGGAATTCAAGCATAAACTAGATGATATCAGATATTTTATGATAGATCATGTACCGGTGTCACTTCGAGGGGGTGACAGGGCTAAGGCGTTATTGATTAAAGAATCCCGTTGGATAGTGAGGCTGGGTACTATTAAGCCAGGGGGCTTAAAGATAAGATAAATTGGAACAGTTTGACTTAGCCTCTGAGGTTTCTCCTCAGCTGTATTAATTGTTCCCTCTTCTTTGGGTGGCTATTTATCTGCGATTGATAGTGGTATTCTTTGTGGTGAGACCCATGAGCTGTCCTCTTGTGGACTGGCGGGCATGAATTATTGCTTATAATATGTGATTGTGATGTATGATCTTTGTATTGCCCCCCCACATGTACGGGGATGTCCCTGATTGTCAGGAGCATTCCCCGTGTGTGAGGTGACAGTTTCTACCGCAGTGCTGCTATCGATTGTCTTTTTAGTTTATATGTCACATTTTTGTATTTTTGTATATTTGAATGTTTTATATGTTTTATATGTTGGTATATGTCATTACTAGGTGTATGTTTTGGTGGAGGGCTTTGTCCATCTCCTGTTTAAACCCCCCGTGGTCAGCGCTGTGATCTCTGCAGTAATGGGAGCCGTCTGTGCAGTGACAGTCGAGAGTGGGACCGGAGATCTTGGAACGCAGGCTGCTTGCTCTAGGTGGCACGCAAGCCTGTTGATTTCCATGACGACGGGACCACTTCCGTCGGATGTACGTTACGCCTGCCGGGTCCCAGCTGCGGACGTCCACTGCGGCGCGGGAAGTATGAACGGAGCGGATTGGAGCTAGGGGATTTAAAAAGTGGGTAAGTGTGTCAATTTGTATCTGTCTCATCTGCTGTAAGGTTCTGAGGACGGGGTGCTGTCCCCGAAAGTACTCAACCTCAATACAGTTTTGTTCTTTGCTGACAATGTCGACTCTGAGTGCCATTTCTTATATGGAGATGTGAATCGGATTATGCTGCACCAGAGCACACTGTTTTTGGACAAGTGAGTGCCGGCAATATATGGATTTATATATATATATATATATATATATATATATATAGTCTACCGTTGGTTGTCAGGGAGGGAGCCCGGCAACCACAAACCGTACAATTACAGGTCCAGAAATAGTTGGCGCAGACGGAGGGAGGAGGTACCGAGGGAAGCCGCAACATCCAACAGTGACAGCGACTTTGCTATAGTCGACTCTGAGGGCCCCCCTGATCGCAACAGTGCCCCTTTAGGGGTGTCGCCTGCCGTTTTGGCAGGCACAAGAACAAGAGGACGCCCACCCGCAGGGGCAAACAAAACACGAGGATCCAAAAATGTCTCAACCAAAAAGAAAACGTAATCTACAACCTCTCAGACCGCCAACTCAGTGACCTGAAGAATAAGGTCCTCAACTATGGGTTATCGTTTGTACCAACTAACAGGTTTGACGATTTGAACTGGCAAATGGAACTTTACAAATTCACACGTAAGCTTCGCTTACAGGAATACTTTCAAGACCAGTCCCCCACACCATCCAATGAGCCACATCACACCTTCATCAGCTCCGTACGGGAATCCAAATTTGATTCGATCTCTACCAATTCATCCATCAGGACTTTCACTCGACTTGTGGACAACTCAGTGTCCAGATATACAGCAGCTACCAGGAACACCCATTATAATCTGTCACGTTCAGAACACAAGGCGCTCAAACAATTGGGGGAATATAGGGACATAGTGATCCGCCCCGCTGACAATGGAGGCGGTATCGTAATCATGAATTTAACATATTACAAAAAGGAGGCATACCGACAGCTCGCTGACGACCAAGTGTATAAACCATTACTTACAGATCCGACTATACAATACAAAAAGGAAGTCGACAATGTCCTGGACACGGCAGCCACAGCTGGTTTATTATCTGCCAAGTTATGCTCCGCACTCAAACAGGAGTTCCCGGTGGTACCCATTCTGTTTATGGTGCCTAAGATCCATAACAGTCTGGACCATCCGCCGGGCAGGCCGATCATTTCAGCGCACAAGTCACTTTATCAGGCCATTTCCATCTTCCTGGACAGCATGCTACAAAAACTTATATGTCAACAACCCCTTTACATTAAGGACACCACCAGTTTTCTCAATCAGTTGATGTCAATAACGACGATACCACCTGGCACATTGATTTGCACAGTAGACATTTGCAGTCTTTACACAAGCATCCCCCACAGTCAGGGCTTAGCGGCCATGAAGCAGTTTCTGGTCCGCACAGATATGACATCCTTAGACCACACTTTGTTTCTGACATTATTGGAGATAACGCTTACACGCAATTACTTCTTATTTGACGGAAGATTTTATCGCCAAGTAAGCGGTTGTGCCATGGGAAGTAATGTTTCTCCATCCTTCGCTAATGTCTTCATGCTAGCTGAGGAACAACTGATGTTTTTTAATAACAACGATTTTGCCCAGCACATATTATATTATTCAAGATTCATAGACGACATATTCATCCTTTGGACGGGGGGCAAAGAGAAATTTGAATCCCTCATACAGTCCATTAACAACAGGAACTCACCAATTAGAGTGACAGCCCAGAGTGACTTCAAGAAATTAAATTATTTGGATGTCAATGTATCTATTACCAGCGAAGGCATACACACAGATGTATACCATAACCCCACGGACAAAAATACGTTATTACGATATAACAGTCATCATCCAGTGGCCCTAAAGAAAGGTCTACCCAAGTCTCAATACATCCGGGCAGCCAGAATTACCAGTAACCCCTGTGAATTAAAGGGAGCACTCTCGGATGTAACTAAGCGTTTTGTCGACAGGGTATATAGTCCAGGTCAGTTACGGATACACGAAGATGAAGTGGCAGCGATGAACAGGCATGACTTACTAAAACAGAAGCCCAAAAAGAACTCACAGATCCTACCGTTTGTATCCCAATACAACACGTCTAGTCCAGTAATTCTAAGGGCCCTCAAAGCCCTATGGCCAGTAGTGACTACAGATGAAACTCTGACTTCTTTACGAAAGAAACGACCTATGATGTGTTATTCTAGGGGTAAAAGCATCAAAGACTATGTTGTACATTCCGACATCACGAATTTCAATGTCACACCAACGACAACATTCTTGTCCAAACCATCGGGCTGTTATAAATGCCTCGGATGTGAGACATGTAAATATATGACCCCAGGATCATCATTCGTTTCGAGTTCTACAAACAGAGCTTATACCATACGTCACACTCTCACGTGTACCACATCCCACATTGTGTATTTGATCACTTGCCCTTGTAAACTCCAATACGTGGGCAAGACGGGGTGCAATGCAAGGGAACGTTTTGCCATGCATAGATCTGCAGTGAAAGCCGCGCTTAGCAACAAGAAATCCGAACAACCGGTAGCTAGGCATTACACGGAAAAAAAACACTCTCTCAGTGATTTACGTTTTCAAATTATTGACCACATACCAAAAAACCTGAGAGGGGGGGACAGAGCCGGTAAATTCCTGAGACTAAAGGCCAAATGGCAATTCAAGTTGGACACTGTGTGGACCAAGGGCCTCAATGATAGGATCCAATGGAGTGTTTTTTGACATGATTCCAGTTGTTGACATGCTAACCCTGATGTTTCCGATTCATTCCTCACACATTGCCTATCATTACCCATACATGTGATAGAAACAGGTCCGTGAGCCCATCACTGTAGAGACATCCCCATGCATTCTCAGGATTCTATTGTCATAGAATGTCATATACATGATTTATACCACAGCACCATATATTGACCCAGCACGATTGGGACATAGTTGTTTACGGTTGCACTTCCAAGAGCCTTGGGGTTCATGAGACATCCCCCGTGCCTTTAATTTCGATAATTTACCACACGGTAATGAAGGTAATTACAAATTAGTTTTCATATACTTGACACTACATAGATTCACTAAGACACTTGGAGCTTCAATTTGTATGCACACTTTTTTCCTACAGCTCTGGTCAGTGACCGCTGACGTCACGGTAACACGGATGGCCTTGGTTGTCATGACTACGGCGGAGAGCTTCCCCGGCACCGCAGTTTGGATGTTGCCATGGTGACGTCCCGGATTCCCGAGACGCAGCGTGATCACATGACCAGAGCGTCACACACGTCACACCAGCCAGGACGGAAGCGATAGGCTTCCTGATTCGTAGCTGTTCTTCTTCTCCTCTCACATAAAGGTATTTGTTTTTTCATATTATTCACTTTCTGTTTGTTCACCTTGACAAAGGGGCGGTTGTGCCCCGAAACGTTGGAATGCTATATTGGACACATTAAAGCACATGCTGATTTTACAGTTTTGACATTTGTCCAGTCTCTGAGTGCCGCTGATTGGAGGTGGTTACCACACATATATATATATATATATATACACAGATGTAACCTCGTTGCTGCATGCATACACATCATGGCAAGCTGCAGCGTACGCCATGCTGCAACTACTCATAGCTGGCGTTTGCTCCATAGAAGTCTATGGTGTCGTGTATGCACACACATCACAGTCACGAGCACGCTAATCATGCCTTCCATGCTGCAATGCATAACATTATTGTTTGAATAATAATAATAATTATGGTGCAGAATCAGGAGAACACAAGGACGCCAGATCCCTGCCTTCTTGGTGGCAGCTCAGTCGTGTATTTATTGTGAGTGCATGAACAGTAACTCCAGATTGGGGTGCTTGGTTTGTGACAGAATTGCAGACATAAAAACTGAAGAGCTAAAACATTTGGATATCTCAATGCCAAGGACAAGTAATAAAAAGATATTTGGTCCATGTACAGGCTATATTATTATATGTTTAAAAAAATAATTGTGAAGCATAATAGTATTAAGAGAAATTATTTTATGAACCTTTCCACTTCATTCATTTTTCTATTTTCCAGGGAAGAACATGCTAAAGAAGAAAATAATATAGAAAGGTAATGCAATATTTATCACCATGGATTACTTGATAAACCTACCACTGTCTTTATATTATAATGGGACATTTCAAAATTGGAAATGTAATAACAACTGAACGTTTTTGGACTATATGATAAGCTTGTAATTAAAATAAGAAAATAGTAACTGAAGGATATGCACACAGGTTTCAGACAACTATTTACCTTGTATCATTTAATGGACATTGTGTTTACATTTTACACATAAAAATTCGTACAAATTCAAAAAGAGGGCATGGCCACGGGTAAAGTGGCGTGGCCACGCCCGTTTTCTATACTTTCTATGGAAGTTTGGAGAGCCAAAAATCGGTACATACCATAACAAAAAGGTACTGTACCTGCCAAAAAGGTACAGCTGGAGGGTATGCCACTGAATCTGCAGCAAGTCTCTGCACTGTTGATAGGGGGGGGGGGGGGAACAAACCTTTTACTGCAGCATCCTATGTCCTGCTGCCAGTCCACCTGCCCCCTCCTGCATCAACAATCCCCACTCCCTAGCCGCAGCGCAGGTGGAGAAAAAGCTGCTGCGGCCACCGGCATAGATGTGTATGAAAGCGTTGCAGCGGAAGTCTTTCATAGCCCTCCCTGCGCCGCATACTCTCTGAGCCCCGGAGCCTCCTCTGCGCGTGATGTCACAGAAGTGCCTCCCCACCACAGCCGCGCCCAGATCCCGCTCACACCGCTGCAAGGTGCTTTGACCTCTTAACCATCGCCCTGACTCCACAACACAGCCCCTGGGCTGCCAGCCTGGAAGCCCCGAGATGGCTCATGTAACGGATAGAGTGGGTGATATCGCGGAGGCTAATGTCTGGATGCTGAATCAATGTAAAAGGTGACAGTGCAGTGGGTGTGTCACTGACACTGCACTCTCACCTTTTACATTGCTTCAGCCAGTCAGTCAGTTCTGCCAGCCAGTCACTATTGTTAGCACCGGTGTCCCAAAGTGCCGCATTACAGGGAAGTAGACGCACTAAATAAACTACAGCTCCCAGCAGCCCTTAGTGCCGAAGCATTCCGGCCCTTAGGGCTGCTGGGAGCTGCAGTTTATTGAGTGCATCTTCTTCCCTGTAATGCAGGGCGTTGGGACACTGCCGCTAACAATAGTGACTGGCTGCTTGGCTGCTGTGTGAGTCTCCGGGAGAACCACTGCCAAAGGGAGGACAGCAGCTTAGCTGCTTCTAGGAGGAGAAGCAGGAGAAGTATTACCCACCCCTCCCCCACTCACAGTACCTCTGGGCCCCATCCGTGGCACCCCCACACCCCCCCCTCCTGCACCCACGGTGGCTCCGGACCCCCTCCCCCACCCACAGCACCCCGCACCTCCCCCACCTGCTGCACCACCGCAGCTGCCCCTCCCCCACCCACGGCATCCCTGCAACTGCTCCTCCTCCACTCGCAATGGCTCCGGAAACCCACCCGCAGCACCCATGCACTCTCGCCCACCCATGGCACCACTGCACCAGCCCCTCTCCCACACGCGGCATCCACGCAACCGCCCCTCCCCCACACGCAGCAACCCCAGCCCCCTCCGCGTCTCCCGCGCACCCGCCACTCCCCCAACCACAGCACCTACTAGGGGATTCATCAGGCCCTGGGTGCACTGTTCACGCCGCTGCAAGGTGCTTTGACCTCTTAACCAGCGCACCCCTTTGTCCATGCAATATTTAACCACTCACACAATTATGATTAGAGGTAATACTCCATATTACAAAAATATTGCATGCCACGGGTGTGCAAGGGTTAAGGGGGCGTAGCCCCATACGATGGTGTGAAGAGTGCCCGTAGGGCGCAATGAATCACCTAGTAATGAAATATTGCCTTACACACCTAGTAAACTAGTATATGCTCTATGTTTTCTTTTGCTTCTTGTTGCACAGAGAAGCTAACGAACAGAAAAATGGTGGTTGCAAGGTCCACTAGTAAAGTTTAAAATGTAAAACATAACTTTTATTAATAACTAGTAAAATCACAAAAATCCCCACAAAACAAACCAATAAATTAGCAAAATAATAGTTAAAATAAAAGTTTTAACAAAAATATCCCAACGCCCTATCAAAGCAGCTGGAGAGGGTTTGTCAGACTCAGACTTGAAGCAATAAAATGTGTCGGTGGTACCAGCGCTTGAGTTCCAGAGTTGTTAGTCTGAAACATATATACATGATGGATCAAGTAAAAAAACGATAGATTTATATAGATATAATTTAGAGAAAAAGAAATGGCACAATATATCTGAGAATCAATAAATTAAAGCTGCTAGGACAATGGGGGTCATTTCGAGTTGATCGCTCGCTAGCAGTTTTTAGCAGCCGTGCAAACGCTATGCCGCCGCCCACGGGGGAGTGTATTTTTGCTTTGCAGGAGTGGGAACACCTGTGCAGCACAGCGCCTGCAAACACATTTTGTGCAAAACAAGACCAGCCCTGTGCGATGATTGCTGCGACGAGTGACATGGTAATGACGTCAGACACCCACCCAGCAAACGCCCGGCCACGCCTGCGTTTTTCCAAACACTCCCAGAAAACGGTCAGTTGCCACCCAGATACTCCCACTTCCTGTCAATCTCCTTGCGTTCGGCTGTGTGATTGGAATCGTCGATGGAAGCTGAGCAACCTACAGTAGCTCAGAGAAACACGTTAAGCTCCACTGCTAACAGGACCAGTACTTTACACCACCTTCAACGGATCCTGATAAGGACTCTCCATCTTTTAAAATCATTGGGACTACCCTCCTGCTTTAACCAACACTTTCAGCGATTTATGGGCACCCACTAAAGTCTACACAAACAAGTCAACAGCTTCAGTCTCGTGGAACTGCGTAGGCGCTTCGTTAATTGGGTAATACTAGCTGACTGTGTGTGCTTATTTGATATGCTCAATAGTGAAATAACCCATACTTACTCATGTTCAGGATCCTGTATGTGGATATTGGTGGTCATTCCAAGTCGTTCGCTCGTTGCCGATTTTCGCTATGCTGCGATTTGTTGCTAAATGCGCATGCGCATGGTACGCAGCGCACATGCGCTTAGTTATTTAACTAAAAACTTAGCAGTTTTGCTGTGGATTCTGCGGCGCTTTTCAGTCGCACTGCTGATCGGTGAGTGATTGACAAGAAAGGGGCGTTTCTGGGTGGTAACTGAGCGTTTTTCAGGAGTGTGCTAAAAAAACGCAGGCGTGTCAGGGAAAAACGCGGGAGTGTCTGGAGAAACGGGGGAGTGGCTGGCCGAACGCAGGGCGTGTTTGTGACGTCAAACAAGGAACTAAACGGACCGAGCTGATCGCAATCTAGGAGTAGGTCTGGAGCTACTCAAACTGCAAGAAAATATTTAGTAGCAATTCTGCTACTCTTTCGTTCGCTATTCTGCTAAGCTAAGATACACTCCCAGAGGGTGGCTGCCTAGCGTTTCCAATGCTGCTAAAAGCAGCTAGCGAGCGAACAACTCGGAATGACCACCATTGTCCTAAATAGCAGCTTTAATTTATTGACTCTCAGATATATTGTGCCATTTCTATTTATCGAAATGTGTTGTTTTTAATAAATAGATTTTTTATTTGATCCATCGTGTATATATTTAGACTAACAACTCATAGTGCTGGTACCACCCACACACAATAAGTTGTGCATTATTGACCCATGACATATTATGATATATTCACTGTAAAATCAGTTAGTCATGCTCTATGTGAAAATACAATTAATTTGCCATTAAAAATATTGACGGATAAATATATATCCTCTAGCAGACTCGGTCTAATACTGGAATTATTAGTATGGTTTTTTCCAGTTTAAAATGTTTTAGTTGTCTTTCAATATATACAGTATGTTATAAAAATTGCAAAGACCTTACTGATATTAGCAAGTATGATGGAGTCATTGGGATTACTAAATCCCTGTAAAAAGGAGATTTATGGTAAGATTTACCATGGTTATATCTCTTTCTGAGAGGTACACTGGATTCAACAGGGAATAACATCAGGGTGTAGAGTTGGATCTTGATCCGAGGCACCAACAGGCTAAAAGCTTTGACTGTTCCCAGGATGCACCGCACCGCATCCTCTATAACCCCGCCTCCGTGTACAGGAGCTCAGTTTTGTTAACCAGTCCAATGCAATAGCAGGTAAAGAGACGGTAGATGTTAGTCACATAGAACCACGTTCTCACGACAGGAGAAGGGACCAGCGGCTAATGCCATACAAACCCAAAGAAGCTAAGTGCGTCAGGGTGGGCGCCCTGTGGAATCCAGTGTATCTTTGCAGAAAGAGATTAAACCATGGTAAGTCTTACCATAAATCTCCTTTTCTGCAGCGGGTTACACTGGGATTCCACAGGGAATAACATCGGGGATGTCTTAAAGCAGTTCCTCATGGGAGGGGATGTACTGTTGCGGGCACTAGAACCCGGCATCCAAAGGAAGCATCCTGGGAGGCGGAAGTATCAAAGGCATAGAACCTGATGAACGTGTTCACAGAGGACCACGTAGTTGCCTTGCACAATTGTTCAGCGGGCGCGCAACGGTGGGCAGCCCAAGAGGTCCAACAGACCGAGTAGAATGGGCCTTGATAGCAGCAGGAGCTGGGAGACAAGCCTGCGCATAAGCTTGTGAAATCACCATTCTAATCCATCTGGCCAAGGTTTGCTTGTTTGCAGGCCAGCCACGTTTGTGAAAACCAAACAGTACGAAGATGGAATCTGACCTCCTGATAGAGGCAGTCCTCTCCACATATATACGGAGAGCCCATACCACATCCAAAGACCGCTCTTTGGAGAACAAACCAGAAGAGCAGTGGCATAACTACTGCCCCCGCAGTCCTCGCGGTGGCTTGGGGGCGAGGGGCTGCGGGGGCGCCACTGACTTGGCACAGATTGACATGCGGACGAGCGTCCGCATGTCAATCTGCGGTCTCCTTCCCTCCGCTGCTGTGTTGGAGGGACACGGAGGGCACATTACGCGCCTCTCCCGTGTCCCTCCTCCTGGCTCTCCGGCCGGTCTAATAAAGGAAGTGCCGTTCGTGAGCTCTGATTGGCTCACGAACCGAACTTCCTTTAACAGACCCGCCTGAGAGCCAGGAGGGACACAGGAGAGGCGCGCGCTATGCGCTCCGTGTCCCTCCAGCACAAAGAAGGGGGGAGGGGGAGCAGGCACTGAGGAAGGGCATATGTGGCACTGTGGGGGAATATCTGGCACTGGGGGCATATGCCTGGCACTGTGGGGGAATATCTGGCACTGGGGGGAGCAGGCACTGAGGGGGCATATGTGGCACTGTGGGGGAATATCTGGCACTGGGGGCATATACCTGGCACTGTGGGGGAATGTCTGGCACTGGGGGGGAGCAGGCACTGAGGGGGCATATGTGGCACTGTGGGGAATATCTGGCACTGGGGGCATATACCTGGCACTATGGGGGAATATCTGGCACTGAGGGGAGCAGGCACTGAGGGGGCATATGTGGCACTGTGGGGGAATATCTGGCACTGGGGGCATATGTGGCACTGGGGGGGTATATTTGGCACTGGGGGCATGTACCTGGCACTGTGGGTGAATATCTGGGACTGGGGGCATATACCTGGCACTGTGGGGGAATATCTGGCACTGGGGGGAGCAGGCACTGAGGGGGCATATGTGGCACTGTGGGGGAATATCTGGCACTGGGGGCATATGTGGCACTGGGGGGGAATATCTGGCACTGGGGGCATATGTGGCACTGGGGGGGGTATATTTGGCACTTGGGGCATGTACCTGGCACTGTGGGGGAATATCTGGGACTGGGGGCATATACCTGGCACTGTGGGGGAATATCTGGCACTGGGGGCATATGTGGCACTGGGGGCATGTACCTGGCACTGTGGGGGAATATCTGGCACTGGGGGCATATGTGGCACTGGGGGGGTATATTTGGCACTGGGGGCATATATCTGGCACTGGGGGCATATGTGGCACTGGGGGGGTATATTTGGCACTGGGGGCATATACCTGGCACTGTGGGGGAATATCTGGCACTGGGGGCATATGTGGCACTGGGAGCACGGCCCTAGCAACAAGCACTACCCCCTAGCAACGAGCATGACACCCAGTGCATGAAACCCCTGGCAACGAGCATGACACCCTGAGCATGAAAATCCCTGGCACCGTGCATGGAACCAAGAGCATGAAACCCCTGGCAACGAGCAGGTAATTTAAAAGTAATTAGACGCCTTACTGTAGAACTTAATGTGTAATGGGCATTACAGTGTGTGGCATAATGTATCACGGACATTGCGGTGTGTGTCATAATGTGCCAGGCATTACGGTGTGTTGTATACTATATCACGGGCATTGTGGTATGTGGTATAATGTCTCAGGGTCATTGCGGTGTGTGTCATTGTGTCACAGGCATTGTATGTGCTATAATGTATCAGGGGCATTGCAGTGTGTAGCATAATGTATAACGGGCATTGCGATTCCTGTCATAATGTGTCACAGGCATTACGGTGTGTGGCATAATGTGTCGGGGGCATTACAGTGTGTGCATATTGTGTCATGTGCATTATTGTGTGTGGCATAATATCTAAGGGCCTTTGCAGTATGTGGCATAATGTATACTGGGCATTACTATAAGGAGGAAAAATGACAAATAATGTAAGGGGCATGAATCGGGATTATTTTTCTTTCCTGTGGTGGCTAACGTCTGGGCGTGCAGGTTGCAAAACTGGGGTATAAGGTAGTCTTTTCCTGCAATGCCACGTCCCTTTATGCGAAGCCACGCCCATTTAAATGAAACCACGCCCCTTTTTGGCAACGCGCGCCTTTGGCGCGTGCATGTTTGTCCCTTTACTAGTGGCAATTATGGGGGGGGGGGGGGCCAAAGAATTTTTTGGCTTGGGGGAGAAAAATTTCTAGTTACGCCACTGCAGAAGAGATAAAGACCGGAACCACAATCTCTTGGTTAAGGTGGAAAGATGACACCACCTTAGGCAAATAACCAGGGCGAGTTCGATGAACTGCCCAATCACGGTGAAATATCATAAAGGGTGGACGACAGGGCAAGGAGCCTAGATCCGACCAGCGGTGCAAGTGGGAGGGTACGGGTGGGTACGGCGTACCCTTAAGAATTTAGCCTTGGGTACACTGTACCCACCGCCGACGGGCCGACGCTCCCTCTGCTGCTCACCGCCGCTGCTGCCAGGGGAGGAGAGCGCAGTGTTCGCCTCTCCTGCCTCTCAGTGTCTTCCTTCAATTCAGCGCCACCCATGAGCCAATCAGAGCTTGCGGACCGGCAGCCAAGGCTCATGGATCGGCGCTGAATTGAAGGAATACACCCGCACCGCCGCCAGAGACTGAGGGGCAGGAGAGGTGCACGCTGCGCTCTCCTCCCCTCACACACACACAGGACAGCAGCAGCGGTGAGCAATAGGGGAAGGGGGGGCATGTATACCTGGCACTGGGGGCATATCTGGCACTGGGGGAACATGTGTATCTGGCACTGGGGGCTTATCTGGCACTTGGGGGGACATGTGTATCTGGAACTGTGGGCATATCTGGCACTGCGGAGGACATGTGTATCTGGCACTGGGGGCTTATCTGGCACTGGGGGGATGTGTATCTGGCACTGGGGGCATATCTGGCACTGGGGGACAAGTGTATCTGGCACTGGGGGCATATCTGGCACTGGGGGGGACAAGTGTATCTGGCACTGGGGGCTTATCTGGCACGACATGTGTATCTGGCACTGTCGGCATATCTGGCACTGCGGAGGACATGTGTAGCTGGCACGGGGGGCATATCTGGCACTGCGGGGACATGTGTATCTGGCACTGGGAGTATATCTAGCACTGGGGGGACATGTGTATCTGGCACTGTGGCCATATCTGGCACTGCGGGGACATGTGTATCTGGCACTGGGGGCATATCTGACACTGAGGGCATATCTGGCACTGGGGGGACATGTGTATCTGGCACTGGGGGCATTTCTGAATCTGGCACTGGGGGCATATCTGTCACTGTGGGGGCATTTCTGTATCTGGCACTGGGGGCAATGTATATCTAACACAGTGGGGGCATTTGTGTATCTGGTACTGTGAGGCAATATATATCTGGCAGTCTGGGGGCATTTGTGTATCTGGCACTGTGGGGCAATGTGTATCTGCCACTGAGAGGAAATGTATATCTGGCACTCTGGGGGCATTTGTGTATCTGGCACTGTGGGGCAATGTGTATCTAGCATTGTGAGGCAATGTATATCTGGCACTTTTGGGGCATTTGTGTATCTGGCACTGTGGGGCAATGTATATCTGGCACTGTGGGGCAACATGTATCTGGCACTACTGGGGTCATATGTGTATCTGCCCCTCCCCCATATGTGTATCACGCACCCATTTTCATTGTCCACACCCCATGTGGCATTTGGCTACACACATTTTTTGGCGCGCACACAGCATCTATATAGAAATTTTTTCTACTTGCACCACTGGATCCGACATCCTCCTAGCAGAGGCAATAGCCATTTCAGGTCCACAGACACAAGAGGTTCAAATGGAGACTCTTGCAGGGCGTTAAGAACAACAGACAGATCCCATGGAGCCACAGGAGGGACATAGGGAGGTTGTATCCGCAAAACACCCTGAGTAAAGGTATGAGCGTCAGGAATAGAAGCAATCTTCCTCTGAAACCACACCGACAAGGCAGAAATCTGAACCTTGAGGGAGGCCAGACGAAGGTCTAAGTCCAGGCCTTGTTGCAGAAAAGCCAGAAGCCATAAAGTTCTGAACTTATAGACATTGTAGTTCTTAGCAGCACCAGGTGAAGTAAGAGTTCCAGACCGTGTAGTAAAACCGAGCCGAAGCTGGTTTACAGGCATTCAGCATAGTTTGGAAGACCGCCTCAGAGAATCCTTTGGCCCTCAGGACTGACGCTTCAAGAGCCATGCCGTCAAAGTCAGTCTGGCCAGGTCTGGGTAGACACAGGGGCCCTGAACAAGGAGGGCTGGACATTGAGGAAGAAGTAGAGGACATTTCATCAATAGATCCTGCAGATCTGAGAACCAATGCCGTCTGGGCCACGCCGGAGCGACCAGAAACAGGACTCCTCCTTCTTGCTTGAACTTCCGCAGTACCCTGGGCAGGAGAGACACCAGAGGGAACATGTACGGCAGCTGAAATTCCCATGGAATTGCTAGTGCGTCCACGAACGCTGCTTGTGGATCCCTTGTCCTTGATCCGAAGACCGGAACTTTGTCATTGTGTCGAGACGCCATCAGGTCTACATCTGGTAGGCCCCACTTGTCTAATAGGAGTTGAAAGACCTCCGGATGAAGGCTCCATTCTCCAGCGTGTACGTCCTGATGACTGAGAAAATCCGCTTCCCAGTTGAGGACACCTGGAATGAACACTGCCGATATTGCTGGCAGATGGCGTTCCGCCCAATGAAGAATTCTTGACACTTCCGTTATTGCAGTGCGGCTTTGAGTGCCACCTTGATGATTTATGTATGTCACCATGGTTGCATTGTCTGATTGTACTTGAACAGGCCTGTTCCTTATCAGAGGCAGGGCCAGCGTCAATGCATTGAACACTGCCCGCAGTTCCATAATGTTGATGCGGAGGAGAAACTCCTCCTTGGTCCAGCAACCCTAAAGAGAATGTTGCTCGAACACCAAGCCCCAGCCCCTCAGACTGGCATCCGCAGTCAAGAGGACCCAGTGAGGAATCCAGAAGGGACGGCCCCTGCTCAACTTTTGATCCTGGAGCCACCAGGCTAAAGACAAGTGGACCTCTGGAGTCAGGAATATAATTTGAGACCTGGTCCGCTGAGGTAGACCGTCCCACTTGGAGGGGATTAAATGAAGGAGAGGATGAGAATGGAAATGAGAATACTCCACCTTGTCGAAAGAAGACACCATCAGGCCTAGTACTTGCATCGCCGAGTGAAGGGACACTCTTGGGCGAGAGAGGAAGTATCTGATCCTGTCCTGAAGCCTCAGGACCTTCTCCGGAGACAGAAATAGCCTCTGGCTGTGTGTATCCAATAAAGCCCCCAGGTGCACCATGCACCTCTCAGGGACCAGGGAGGACTTCCAATTGATCAGCCACCCGAAGGCTGTGAGGAATTGCACCGTCAGCTGGAGATGACTCAGGAGGACATCTTGGGAACTTGCCAGGATCAGTAGGTCATCCAGATATGGCAGGCTCCTGATTCCCTGTTGACGGAGATGAGCTGTCATCATGGCCATGACCTTGGTGAAAATCCAAGTGGCCATGGTTTGTCCAAATGGCAGAGCCCTAAATTGACAATGGAGGTTGCCATGAGCAAACCGCAGATATTGCTGATGTGAAATGTCAATAGTTATATGCAGGTAAGCATCCTGTATATCCAGGGATTCCATGTAGTCCCCAGGTTCCATGGCCAGTACAATGAAGTGCAGTGTTTCTATACGAAACTTGGAAACTCTCACAAATTTGTTCAGTGACTTGAGGTTGAGAATAGGCCAGAAAGACCCATTGGGTTTTGGAACTAGAAACAGGGTCGAGTTGTAGCCCATTCCTTTTTGAGAGATAGGCACCGGCACCTCCACTCCTGTCTCCAGGAGGGATTGTACAACCAAGTGTAGAACTTGTGCCTTCAATGGGTCCGATGGGATGACCGTGCAGATTGTGCAGAACTGGCGAGGGGGATGTCTCTTGAAAGAGACCGCGTACCCGTGAGAGACAACTTCCTGCACCCACGCATCTGAAGTGGTCCTTATCCAGACCTGGGTGAACTGCAGAAGTCCGCCTCCCATCCAGGGGTCCCCCAGGGGGAGGCTCGTCCCGTCATGCTGCAGGCTTGTCCTGTTTGGAAGCAGGCTGACGGGCAGCCCGAGATTGTTTAGATTTGGGCTTACTGGTCTTGGAAGCATGAGGTTGTCTCGAGTATACCTGACCCTTCGATTTACCTGAAGTCGGAAATGAATGAAAAGTAGTACTTTTGGCTTTCGGAGCAGAAAGTGTAGTATTAGGAAGGTACGCAGTCTTCGCAGAGGCTAATCAGTCACAATCTTGTTTAGATCTTCTTCAAAAAGGATGTCTCCCTTAAAGAGAGCACCTCCAGTGTCTTCTTGGAATCCAGGTCCACCTTCCAGGACCACAACCAGAGAATACGGTGAGCCAAAATAGACATAGTGGCCGCTTTGGATGTCATGATGCCCGCCTCAGTGGATGCCTCCTGAATATAGTGGGAGGTGGTGGTAATGTGAGACAGACACTGTCTGGTAATGTCAGAAATATCCGACGGTAGCTCATCCTCCAATACCTGGACACATGCTTCGATACCTTTTGCAGTCCAGGAGGCCGCAATAGTCAGTCTATGTATCGCCCCATTTAAGGAAAAATTACAATTCAGGCATCCCTTCACACGCTTATCTGTCGGTTCCTTCAAGGAGGTGACAGTGGTGACAGGCAGAGAAGAGGACACCACAATCCGTGGTGTCAGGTTCCATGGTGCGACATGAGAATCTACCAGAGGTGGAGTTTCTCACTTGGTACTCAACTCAGTAGGGATAGGATAGCGAGCTAGCATCTTCTTAGACGGGGAGAATTTCTTCCCTTGTGAAGCCCATGCCTCCTGACATATGTCAATTAAACTGTCAGAGTGAGGGAAAAAAACTTTAACCACCTTCTGACGCTTGAATTTATCAGGCTTCTTTGACACAGTAGAGGGATCTGCTTCATCACCAATCTGGAGAACCATTTTGATAGCTTCCACTAAGTCAGGGGCATCAACCTGAGTTACAGGCTCCCCGTCAGAGGCCGCTGAGTCAGAGTCAGTTTGATCATAATAAGCCCCATCCTCATCAGAAGTATCCGAAACAGGAGTGGATTGGGAGGAGGAAACCTCACGCTTGCAGTGCACCTTGGCCCCAGAGGGCTGAGGTGTAGGCTTCTGTTTAGCCAAAGATTTATTAAAAATCTGTATCTGATCATACAGAGTGTCCGCCCAAGGCGGATTTGCTACAGGGACAATTTGTGGCTTTAATGGCACAGGTAGTCCCACAGGAGGCGTAAGACGTGTTACCAATGTATTTAACATACAGGAGAAGGCAGCCCAGGGTGGCTCTTGATTGGCCACAGGAGCTACAGGTGGAGTGGGAGAGGTATGGAACACAGCACCCACGTCCCCAGCAGCAGTTTCTCCCCCATGTAAATCCGTGGGATCAGCACTGCCTGAGGCAGGAGCGTCCCCAGAATTCCCGCACTGTGTGGCAGAGATTATGAGGAATGTAGCGTGGGGCACATAGTACAATATAGCCAGACAATAGGAATACCGTACACCAATCCCCTGATTTATGTTATAATAAGAGCAGGACCCATACAGAGAATTAAGTTGGCATGGGGTGACTGAAATACACAAAAGAAATACACCCAGCACTATATATATATATATATATATATATATATATATATATATATAATGTGGACCCTGACGCACTTATCCACTCAGGGCACACAATATAGTGATAGCAAGGGTGTGATACACTAAATGAAAACACACAGCAGCTATAGGCGCGCTGAGTCACAAACACAATGCAGATATAAAGTGCACAACGATAATACTGCACTGAACAGGCAAATTACATATGACAATAGATATGTATATGCAGAGAGATATAACAATGTACAGTAATACTGGATTTATATATAACTGTACCACCTATTCTGTTATAATTACACTTGTTCTTAACTAACGCTGTCTAAATGACATGTAGAATACTCAAGTGACTGTAAAAGTATGGTGCTGTGATAGGCGGATTTACAGAGTAGACATCAGCCCAGTAATCCCGTTGAGAGCAGCCCTTGCTATAAAAATGGCGCCAGATCTCTGCAGGGAGTGAGGGAGAAAGTGAAATCAGCTCCAGGGTGGGAGCACCTGCGGAAGATGGTGCTCGGAGCTGGGGGGAGGGGCTTCAGGTCAGCGCCTTATCCCCTCACACTGGACTTCACCACCGGTACTTATGGAGCCTTTATCAAACGTTTTTTCAAGAAAACCGACCTGCGCTACAGCTGCCCTGGTGGATATAGTGGGGTCCCTGAGCCGTACAGTGTCCACACAAGCCGCGTGGCCCGTCTCCTGGAGACCACGCGGGATTGCGATATAGCCTGGTGGGTCCTACCTGGGGGACCCTCTTACTTCCTTCCCGTGTCCTGCAGCCACGTGATCCTGGAGATGTGCAGCGGCGGTGTGTCAGAATACAGATGCGTCTCCGCTGTAAGTACCCGGGAACCAGGGGAGGTGATGGAGCCGCAGCACCGTATGTCCCCTGGACATAAAAGTGCTGCAGCCCATGAAGTATCTTCAATAAAGCTTTATTCCTCTTTTCTGCTATGCAGGCACCAACTTTAAAACTGAGCTCCTGTGCACGTTGGCGGGGTTATAGAGGAGGCGGTGCGGTGCATCCTGGCAGGGGCAAATGCAGGATTCTTAGAGAGGGGTTTACGTATATGTTTTAGATCTATCTATCTACACGTCACGCTGTGCGATGCTTTTGCACTTCTGCGGGGGGAAACCGGCACTGACATGCGGGGCGGGATAGCCCTGTGCTGGGCGTCCTCCCGCATGTCTATGGACATGATTGTAGCCCTGCAAAATTTTGCATGGCTACGATCAACTCGGAATGACCCCCAATGTGTAGATGCAAATAAATATTTTGGTATATCATATTTTTCCAGTGGTGATTAATTTATATTTAATCATTAAAATTTATAGATTTGTTTTTATATTTTATAGCTTTTCTTTATTTGAGAACTGTGGAAATAAATAATGATCTGATTTACTATACACCTCATTATATACAATTATGAATGTTGCTTTTTTATTTAAAAAAGATCATTCAGATGATGTTTTGTTATATTTGGCTTTTTTCCCCTTTTAACCTAGCTTCTGGATATTACAGCATGCCTCCCAACTGTCCCGTTTTTCGCGGGAGAGTCCCATTTTTTGGGGTCTGTTCCGCTGTCCCTCCCGCGGGCCGCAGTGTCCCGCGGTGGGGGGCTTGGGCAGTTGGGATGCTCCTGATCACTTGCTGCTCTGCTCAGTTCAGAGCAGAGCAGCGGAGAAAAGACATGCGCATGCTCACAGCATCTATTCCAGTGAGGGAGAGGGACTGGGGGCATGGCCAGCAGCTCACAGAGTGCTGGCCGTGCCCCCACTGTGACGAAATTTGAAGCCGTGGCTCGCGATCGCATCACCCACACAAAGCCATGTCCCCTTTCCATTAGATCACGCCCCCTTTTCGGCGTCGCACGGCTACGCTGCGCGAAGAGTCCCTCCTTGCAACACCAGAATGTTGAGAGGTATGATTACAGCACTTTCAGGAGGTGCCAGGGTTCTCAGTAAATATTGAATAACCGATAGCACTCTGCCTGGGTGCACGTCCTGCACAGTCCTTAGTGGTGGGACTAGGAGATACCCCAATCAAGTGGATCAAAGACTATTTTACCTATCTCAGGGTTTGCATACTTCCTTGTCTGGGTAGTTTTTATTTTTTAAATTACTCTGATATTATAATGGTGATCTCAGATGAGCTGGAGTGTTAGAGGGATCTTCCCATATTCTATTTGGGATGGTCAAACTTAATTAAAATATTATCTGTATTTTCTCCAAGCTCTTCCCTTATTTCTCACAATTAAAGACTGGCAAAGTCGCAATACATTTTTTATTGTTGTTGGTGCAGGAAGAGACCAAAACCAGACTCCTGAGACTGCAACAGACTATGTTGAATGGTGGGATAGGTTCCATAGACATAAAAATGTGCAATTTAGCAGCCATGTTTAGGTACCTATCTGTCTGGATTTATGACTGTGATACTTATGCAAATACCTCTATTGAGAGAGGCTTTTTGGACAGTGGTAGGTTACTCACTTTCCTACATCTCCATGAACAAGAGTTACCTCATCATCTAAAAGATAATCCCCTAATGCGTAATACCAAGAAATCCAAATTGGTCAGGCCACACACCCATTCAAAGGAGGAGTGAGATTGTTCAATATTTAGAGACAGTGGGGTATATTTACTACGATTTGTGTTTCTGCCGAATTGGTGGGAGTTTGAACTCGAATTTTATCGGACTTATTTTTCTGCAACTTTTTGTAATCATTAACTGGAATTTACTAAGCTGCCAAGTTTTAGATTTTCGGATTTTCCGATGCTATTCGTATTGTCGGGCAGTGTTTTACGGGAGTGATGAGTAAAACACTGCCGGACATAACATAATGAAGCCCGGCCCGATCAGTGAGATCTGTGCAGGGCTACATTCTATTCTATACAGTATGAATAGAGTTAAAACAGTTAAAAGTGTGAAAAAAAAATGCGTGGGGTCCCCCCTCCTAAGCATAACTAGCCTCGGGCTTTTTGAGCCGGCCCTGGTTGTTGAAATACCAGGGGGAAATTGCCTGGGGTCCCCCGTATTTAGTTAACAAGCACCGGGCTCTTGGGCCGGTCCTGGTTCCAAAAATATGGAGGACAAAAGACGTAGGGGTCCCCTGTATTTTTAAAACCAGAACCTGGCTCCACTAGCTGAGAAGATAATGCCACAGCCGGGGGACACTTTTATATAGGTCCCTGCGGCCATGGCATTACCCCCCCCCTAGCTAGTCACCCCTGGCCGGGGTTCCCTGGAGTGGGGCCCCTTAAATCAAGGGGTCCCCCTCCAGGCACCCAAGGACCAGGGGTGAAGCCCGTGGCTGCCCCCCCCCCCCCATCCCTGGGTGGTGGATGGAGGACTGATAGCCTTTGTTTGTGTAAAATAAAGAATATTGTTTTTTGTCATAGAACTACAAGTTCCAGCAAGCCTCCCCCGCTTGCTAGTACTTGGAGAACCACAAGTACCAGCATGCAGGGAAATAACGGGCCCTCTGGTACCTGTAGTTCTACAACAAAAAAATACCCAAATATAAACAATACACACACACACACACACACACACACACACACCTTGAAAGTATAACTTTTATTCAAACATACTTACACACTCATACATACTTACCTACATCCCACGCCAGGCAATCACGTCCCCTTGTCCAGTAGTATCAAATAAGGATACCTGTGGAAAAAAGACCCAAATACTTACCTATTCTCCAGTGATGATCTGTCCTCTTCATTCCAGTAGTAATCCAGGGGTTAAAAAAAAAAACCGCAAAAAAATGAACCATGCCACTAAAGTGGATCCATGTTTACACATGGATCCCCTTTCCTCGAATGCTGGGACCCCCCGTGACTGCTGTCACTGGAGATCCCGCCAGCCAATCAGGGAGAGCCACGTCATGGCGCTCTCCTGATTGGCTGTGTGCTCCTGGTCTGTCAATCAGGTGGAGCGCAGCGGCTAGAATGGAGGATCGCGGTCCTCCATTCTAGCCTATGATGAGAACTTTGCGGTCTGCGGTTAGCTGCAAAGTTAATTGGGGTCACTCTTGTGGGTGACCCCAATTAACTTTGTGGTTAGCCGCAGACCGCAAAGTTCCCATCATAGGCCAGAATGGAGCTGCACTAAGCCCCATTCTAGCCGCTGCGATCTGCCTGATTGACAGACCAGGAGCGGACAGCCAATCATTGTGGTTCCATGTGGATTGTGACTAGGCTCTCTCCAGTAATCCTGTCCTGCTTCAGCTATACCTGTAGTCTGGTGTTACCTATGCCTTGTTTCAAGACTTCTTGCCCTGCTGGATCAATATCTGCATTCCTGAGTTATTATCTGCAGTCTGTTACCGCCCCTGCCTGGTTACCTGATTTTGTATCCTATTGAAGTATTTCTCTGCCATCATCGAGAAACTCATTGGATCAGATGTTGTGCATCTACGCAGATCTGGATCATACACGCTTGACAAATCTGAGATGTTTGTGAGTGCAAAACCTAACTGCGAATAAAAATATCTTCCTTTTATCTTGGTTGTATGCACTATTGTGCTCCCTTCTGTCATTTTAGTTCGATATGTGAATGATGCATAAGGGTTTCCCTTCCATTTACTTTCTTAAAGTTGAATGAAAGCTGCTGCATTTCCTTGTCCTTTGTGATGCTCGCGAAAAAGAACAAGGAGAGCAGTTACAATTTTTGGGAGGAATTGGTTAAAAGTGAATTCAGCCTGTGTATTCATGTTTCCAGTGTAAGCACAATTATAAATTTTTACTATTTCTGTGCAGACTTATCAGTGCGTCCCCGCCCCTTCATAGACACTGCCAGTTCTGCCTGAACTGAGTTCTGTCAAGGGGAGAGGGACTGTGATGATAGAGGGGGGATTAGGGGACAGAGATAAAAGAGAGAGACAGAAATGGGGAAAGAAGAGACAGAGATTACAGAGACAGAAAGGTGGGTGTGAGGGATTCGTGGCCTCAGAAACCGTTCCTTATAGAGATCAGAGAGAGAGGGAAAAAGGGGTTGAAGCAGATATGAGAAAGGCCTAACAGAGAGATAGTGGAGAAAAGACTGAGATGAAATAGACACAGGGAGCTCAACACTGGAGGGACATGAGGCTCAGTGACGTGTGGTGAGGTGAGGCAGGTGAGGCAGAGCCTTTCCTGCCATACTTATGCATACGAGTTTTTACTACATAAAGTATATGAAATATACAAAGAATATATTAGAAATATCTTCTTTGTATTACTCTAATCATTTTTATTGTCAAAACTAAAAAGTCTATGGCAGGTGAAGCACTGTCTCCTCCGCCTGCCTTTTCCACACATCTAAGATCAAAACTCACCAAAGTTCCAGCAGTTTATACTGCTGCACCTTTGTATAATGCTCACTCTTTGGCTCATATATTGTGTTTAAATCTGGGAATGGTACTAGTCAGTGCCTCCTGAGCCATTTACCTCACTGCACGTCACTGAGGCTGGAGAGACACTGTGGTGGTATGAAGTTGGGGAGACAGAGGGGAAGGCATGAAGCTTGAGAGACACAGGGGGAGACATAAGGCTGGAGAGACACAGCTGAGCATGAGCTTGAGAGACCCTGTGGGAGGAATAGGGCTGGAGAGTCTGGAGAGACACAGAAGGGGCATGAGGTTGGAGAGACATGGGGGCAAAGGGGGGCTTGAGGTTGTAGAGAAAACTGATGGATGGGCTAGCCAGAATAGACAGTGCCCTGACAAATAATGAGTCAAATGTACTAGTACTGCCCATATTTAGATGTGAATTTTTTTATGTTATTTGAGTTGGTTGTGGCACATATTAACAAGTGGTTATTATGGATAACACCTCCCCAGGAAAACACCAGCATAATTGAGGTAATATATGTACTTGGTGGTTTTGTTGATGGCTCTATCTATCTCTTACAAGCAAGTCAGATCTGGAAACAAATGTGTAAATATGGACAGTATAGCTGGACCCATGATGGTTCTTTATCACTTTTAATATTCATATTTGGCGCACCTGAAACCTTCATTCACAAACAGTATCACATTAAAAGTGTATCCCCATAAACCCAGTCACCAACAGCTATACTGAAATTTACATTTAAAAATATTCCAGTCAAATTGGTAAATAAACACATAAGTATGTTTACAAAGCATTGGGTCGTAAAACCCATTGGTTCTGATCATGTTTATATCAGATATTTAAAAGGGCAATGTTTCTACTAGCTGTGTCTTACTAGTAAAACGATTGCCCTTCTAAATATTGGGTATAAAGAGGTTTTACAGCACCGGGTTTGACAACCTGCTTTGTAAATAAACCCTTTGGAACTGATCATAATTTTAACAACATTAGGATATCAGCTATGTATCATGACATTTGCAGAACAGTCCTTTTCAGTAACTATCTCCTGACACTAAAAAAAAAAAAATGGAGACAATTTTCAGATATAGATGCAATGTGCAATGGATGTAAAATTGGTTTAAGACCTAAAAAGAACTTCACTGCCAGTGCCAGTTCAAAGCCAGATCCAAAGTAAATCTTGGATAAAACTATTATTATTCCTAGAGGGCTTTCAGAGGCTTTGCTTTTACCACTAGTGTTGTGGTAGGCCCTTTTGACTTCTATTCTGTGTTTGTGCTTTTTATCTTAAAGGCCTCACATATCTACAATGGATTTGGGCTTTTCCCTGTTCCCTTGCTGTGTTGGACTGCCCTGATTTGCTGATCAAAAAATTATTGGGATCCGCAAATCACAGATTTTTTAACATTCAGAATTTTCTGCATTCTCAGACAGATTGCTGCATGTTTGATCTGCAGATCAGGGAAAGGCGGAAATACGGTGCAGATGTGTTGCCTGCAGTACTTTATGTTACATTGTTATAAAAAAAAATATTTTTTGTAGAAGATACATTTTGTCATTGCTAAGCTGATTAATTTTCAGCAGCTTATTTGAGCATTGAATAATAGTTCTCTCTCTCTCTCTCTCTCTCTCTCTCTCTCCATATATATATATATATATAGAGAGAGAGAGAGAGAGAGAGAGAGATGACATCAGAAATTGTGGGGCTCAGGACCAACAAAATAGGCAGGCTGCCCCACTGCAGAAAGGCTGCAAACAGTCCTAATACCCTGCAAATATAAGACACGTTGCACACACAGGCACGCACAGTGTAACATGTAGATATAGGCAGTTGCACACAGGCACTTTAAAGTTGGGGTCATGGCTTCAGGCAAGGTGAATAGGCGGCGTTTCAGGTAGATAGGGCAGGGTTTAAATCAGTCGGTGGGATTGGCAGAGATTCGGGTAAGGGGAGTAAACAGGCAGAGCTTCGGGAGGCCAGGAGTAATGACAGGCCGGAGGTGGGGCTTTGAACAGCTGTGGGATAGTGGTTGTGTCTATGGCTGACTAGGGATTGGGACGTAAGACTGCCACTAGTGAGTGGGCAGGGCTTCCGGTACCCAAGGGGTGAAGCTTTGATTTGTCAAGAGTAAATATTCTGGGTTCCTCCTTCACCTCTCTTCTCACCTGCCCCACACTCAGTGATCCAGGCCAGTGCCCACAGAGAGGAGGATTAGATCAATAGAAGCACCATTACGGGAGGTGACAGTAGCCCAGTACTAGCGCCAGTACTAGCCGGTGGTAAGGGGGAGTGCCCCCCTCTCTCTCGGGGCCCCAGGATTTTATTCACAGCAGTCCCCCTCTGATGGCAGCCCTGTATGTATGTATCTGATACACAGTCAGTCTTATCTGTGAATGTATTAAGGTATTTTTTGTGCTTTCTTTATAATTAATCTCTCTTGTTATATACCACCTGTAGAGTTAACATGAACATCTATGATAATGAAGCACTTGATGAAGAAGAAGTGGATTATAACAAAGAAGAAAAGAAGGAGAACAAGAAGGCTACGGGGCAGTGGGAAGAAAAAGAAAATGAGGAGCAGAAAGTCACTGCCATGTGATAACATTTATAGCTCTAGTACTGTTTCTGCACTAGGCCGCCTATATAGGCCTAGTAGAGATATACAGAGATACAAGACATCATCATGCATCAAGTATTCGTACAGCTTTTTCTTATATTTTTAACAATCTTTATGCTAAAAGTGATCAAAGATTTGTATGCTAAATAATAAATCATACACAGTTGATTTACATTGTATGCGAGTTTTAAAAAAAATATTTGTTACATAATGAAACAGAGAAGCAGCATTTATGATCCTGTGTAAGAAAGTCCTCCCGCTATCATAAGCAGATGGTAATGGCATGATAGAAAGACACATTCCTTTGATCAGTATTATTTTTACTTGGCCAGGATCTCTAATAAACCAATGTGATAAAATGTAGAACTACACTGCAATTGACAGGAATGCCAGTCTGTAATGTAGTAAGGACTGTAAATAAAATGAAAAAGAGTTACCAGAAATATTTGCCTGGGAACAGAAAAAACGCATAGACACAAAATAGCACAGCTGACACCCAGGCAGGCTTCTTTAGCAGACAGTTCCACTCAAACCTGACTTTACTGGAATAACTGCACCTTTTTTTAGTATGCGCATGAAATCTATCGTACACTGAAAACTGCTGCCTTTTCACAGGCAGGCTGGCAACATCTGTAACCTTCCATCCGCTTGAAAATGGTGGAAACAGTAAAAAAAAACAGTAAAGTAACTTTAAAAAAAGTCCTGCTACTATCACTTTATATCTACCCCCTTTGTATAATACATTTTTACAGTATTTTTCTTCTAAAGTACAGCATGTTTCAGGCTTATTTATGTCTTACATGAGAATGACAGTATATCAGATCTACTGTATCTTATTTTCCTGGATCCCTTTTGTGTGTTGAATATTTTATTGCATTGGTATTCGGGTGTATATAACTGCGACTACCCACATCAAATGTGAATAATTAGTACAAAGTAATACACATTAATAAATATTTTAAAACTATTTTTATCATCTCAATGTAGCTTTACCATAGTGCTGCCTACAAATATACAGTAGGTATTATCTGCATCTTTCTGTAAATTGTACAAATAAATGAAAAATCCAGGCACAACTCGGGAAGTTCTACACTTATAACTGGAATATCAGTGTGTTTCTGGTAAGAATAATATGGAAATACATGGTTGAGTCAGATTATTATGACCACCAGCTAATAGCCAGAATAACCGCCATGTGCAGCACGGACAGCAGCTAGACCTGCTGAACTGTCATTTTAGACACCCGTCTGGTAAACCCAAGGTACATTTTACAGTGAGCTGCTCCACTGTAGTGCGTCGGTTGGCCCTCACGCACCTTCGTAGCTGTTGTTTACCTCTCCCATCAATGGCACGGTGTGCGCCGCAGGTTCCACGTTGGTTATTTGCAATAGTGCCATTTGTCCAGTCACAATACACCTTCACTACAGCAGCACACGAACATGCTGTTTCAGAAATACTGCCACCTATAGCCCTAAAGCCAAAAATCATCCCTTTTTGCAACTCAGATAAATTGCACCTTTTACCCATGACAGCAATAAGTGATGTGTGCAGATGGCCTATCATACACTTTATATACCCACCAAGCCAGCGCATGACACGTGACGTACTTCATGGACTATGCACTGCCGACGTCAAATGTAGGAGGTGGTCATATTAATGAGCCTCGACCATGTAGAATACATAGGAATGTATGGGTTTGGTTTATTTTGTCGACAATCGTCATCTCAACATTCATAATGTCGATAGAAGAATGTTATCATGGTCGTAATGTCAACATGGACCATATCCATATGCTTTGCATTTTGACATTGACCATGTTAACATTCAACATGTTGACATTGATGTAATGTCAGCATGATTAGAATGTTGACAAAACAGTTACGCTGGTGCTCTAGCAATATCTTGTGGTCCAGCGGTCAGCTGACGCAGAGTTCCGGGGTAGTCATCTGATGACTGCTGCTATCCATAACCTTGCCCCTGCAGCCTACATCGTAACATGGTTAATGAGGATGATAAAAGACAAAATGTCCATCAAGTTCACACCTTTATTATAATATTTACACTAATCTGTAATTAACACTAGTTTAAATATAATGACCCAGATGAAGTTAAGTTATTAAGTTTAACTAACAACTTTAATACGTGATTTTTCTTAAATACACTCTCTTTAAATGCTATATGCTTTTTCTAAAATACATGCTCTTTAAATGCTATACCCTTGGATATTTCTTTCAGTTAGGAGTTTATCTAATCCATTTTTAAACATATTGACTGAGTCCACCATTACTATCGTCTCAGTCAGAGAATTCCAAATACTTACTGCCCTTACTGTGAAGAACACTTTCCTTCGTTGGGTATGAAATTTTCTTTCCTCTAACCTCAGGGGGGTGTCCGCATGTCCTGTGTAGAGATTTTTCAATAAACAGAGCTCCTGATAGATCCTTGTATTGTCCCTTTATATATTTGAAGATATTAAAAATGTCTCCTCTTAGCCACCTCTTTTCGAGTGTAAAGATATCTAACCTATAGGGCCGGGGCTTCTGGCGCCCCGGGCGGCATTAGGGGGCGTGGCTTCATACAGGGGGCGTGGTTAGTTACGCCCCCTGTACTGTTGTAGGATGTGCGGTGTGCGATGACGTCATCGCGCACCGCACTGCAAAGGTCCTCTCCACAAAGGTAAACTAGACGCTAAGCGTCTAGTTCCCTTCGTGGAGAGGACCTTTGCTGTGCGGTGCGCGATGACGTCAACGCGCACCGCACATCATTACAGTGAAGGTCCTCTCCAGGAAGGGAAATTAGACGCGTAGCGTCTAGTTTCCCTTCACAGCGGGCAGCCCACGAAGGGAAACTAGACGCGTAGCGTCTAGTTTCCCTTCACAACGGACAGCGGGACAGCGGGCCGCGGCAGCAGGGGGCACCACAGCAGCAGCGGATCTTGCCATGGTGCGGCGCCCTCCGGAAGGCGGCGTCCCGGAGAAAAGTCCTGCTTGCCCGTGGCAAGATCCGCTACTGCTAACCTAGTAAGCCTTTCCTCATACTCCAGTGCCGCTAACCCCTTAATTCATTTGGTGGACTGCTTCTGAACCCTTTCAAGTTCCAAGATGTCTTTTTTATAGAGCAGTGCCCAGAACTGAACACAATATTCAAGGTGCGGCCGTGCCAATGATTTATACAATGGCAGGATTACACTCTCATCCCTTGTCTCAATTCCCTGTTTCATGCATGCTAACACCTTATTTGCCTTTTATGCTGCACTATGACATTGGGTACTGCTACTAAGTCTATTATCAATAAGCTCCCCCAATTCTTTTTCAACTACCATTCACCCTACATTTATCCCATTTAGTTTATAGGTTGCATGATTCTTTTTAGTCCCACAGTGCATAACTTTATATTTTTCTAGATTGAACCTCATTCTCCATTTGTCTGCCCAAACTTCCAGTTTAAATAGGTCGTTCTCTAGAGATTCCACATCCTTATCTAAATTAATTATTCTACACAGTTTAGTATCATCTGCAAAAATTTACATTGTGCTATCCAGACCTTCTCCTAGGTAATTAATAAATATGTTAAACAGTAATGACCTGAGTACGGACCCTTGCGGTATTCCAATGAGAACTGGGGACCAGTCAAGATCATCTCATTAACCACCACTCGCTGTTCCAGCCAATTACTTACCCAATTACAAACAGTGTTTCCTAAACCAAGCTCTCTTAATTTGAAAATCAGTCTCATGTGTGGCACTGTATCGAAGGCTTTTGCAAAATCTAAATAGACCACATTCACTGCCTTTCCATGATCAATATTTCCGCTCACTCTCTCATAGAAGCTAATGAAGTTAGTGTGACATGACCTGTCCCTCACAAAATCATACTAGTTCTTATTTATAAACTTGGAGGTTTCCAAGTACTCCTGTATGCTATCCCTTATCATACCCTCAAGTATTTTCCCCACTATAGATGTCAAACTTACCGGTCTATAGTTTCCGGTATGAGTTGTAATTCCCTTTTTAAATACTGGGACTACCTCTGCTATTCTCCAGTGCTTCAGTATCATGCCTGATGTAATTGAATCATAGAAAATCAAATATAAAGGCCTTGCTAGTTCTGAGTTAAGCTCCATAAGCACCCTTGGGTGAAGTCCATCTGGACCTGGAGATTTATTTATCTTAATTTGACTTAGACTCTTCTGGATTATTTCCTCATTTAACCAAGTACTTAGCAACGGGACGTTATCACAGCTTTTGTTGTGCACTACTCCCACCAACTGGTCCTCTCTAGTAAACACTGATGAAAAAAATGGTTCAATAAATCTGCATTATCTTGGTCATCATTTATCAATACACCCAACTCGTCCTTTAATGGTTCTATATTTTCCTTATTTAACATTTTACCTTTTATATACTTATAAAACTTTTTAGGGTTTATTTTACTCGTGTGTGGTATGAGTTGCCAGTGCTTGGGATCCCGGCGCCCAACATACCGGTGCCGGGATCCCGACTGCCGGAAAGCCGGCAGCGGGGAGAGCACAATAGAGCCCCTTGCGGGCTCACTGTGCTCACGACGCTGCGGGCACAGTGGCGTGCCACGGGCGCCATGCTATTTATTCTCTCTCTTCAGAATGTTGAAATTAGCTTTTCTAAAGTTAAAATCTTAGTTGGACCCTTATAATGATGTTTTTGAAAGCTAATATAAAATATGACCATATTATGATCGCTATTTCCCAAGGTCCCCCCTACTTTAATATTTGATATAATCCCCACATTATTGGTTAGTACTAGATCCAGTATAGTCCTAAGTCTAGTTGGTTTCTCGATTGCTTGAGACAAGTAGTGATCTTTTAGCATGTTACCCCTAGCTGTATTATCTGATTAGTTACCCCTAACCCTCCCCTAGTCTCTAACCCTGAGTTGCAGTGACCAAAGCAACAGGTGGGAAAATTCATGCTGGGGGAAGAAGACATAGGGGTATATTTACTAAAGCTTCTTAAGTTGAAAAGGGATGTTGCCCATAGCAACCAATCATATTCTATCATTTTCCAGGATGCAATACAGAAATATTAGAGTCTGATTGGTTGCTATGGGCAACATCACTTTTCATTTTTAGAAGCTGTAGAGAATTTACACCATAGTGCTGTCTACTGCCCCTAGGATGGTGCCTCCTGAGATTAGGTTACCACCTTGCTTCATTGTAGCAAAGGCCTTGACAGGGAAACACAGCCTCTGTCAGAAGTCTCTTGTAAATGTGCTCTATGGTGGTCATTCCGAGTTGATCGCAGCCAGCAACTTTTTGCTGCTTCTGCGATCAACTAATCTCTGCCTATGGGGCAGTGTATTTTAGCATAGCAGGGCTGCGATCGCTTGTGCAGCCCTGCTATGCTTAAAAAGTTTCCTGCAAAAGAAGACCAGCCCTACAGCTACTTACCCAGTGCGACGGATCCAGCGATGAAGGTCCTGGTCCTGACGTCAGACATCCGCCGTCTGTTCGCCTAGACACGCCTGCGTTCTTCTTACCACTCCCCGAAAACGGCCTCCAACGGTGAGTATCCGCCCTGGACCGCCTCTCCGCTGTCAATCTTCTTTCTGTCCAGCACTGTGTCTTTTCCTCACGCTAGGCGCTCCATTGCCTGGCGATGTCTGTCGCCGGGCAATGGCGCATGTTTGCAATGCACATGCCGTGTATGCGCAGTTCTGACCCGTTTGCACTGCAGCGAACAACCGCTGCGTGCGAACGGGTCAGAATGACCCCCTATATCCCTCTAATACAGTACCTCATCTCATGCAAAGTTAAATTTTATCTTTGCACACAGGCCAAATTTAAGGCACATGTGTGAACCCATCCTATGTTTAGTTAGGAATACCATCTCCTCCACCTATAAAATTCCAACTTTTTCACCCCCATGACACAGTAATCTTCCCATGACAAGTGGCGCATTAGAACAACATAGGTGCATAATATAGTGCACATTTTCCATATTTATAAATATCTTTAATAGCTTTCATTTAGAAGCATTCCTACAACAATCCTGCTTGACCACCATTACCATCTTTGTGGAAAATCCTTGTGAACCTTGCTTAAGAACAAAAAAACAGTGATAAAAACAGTGATAGAAACAAAGGTGGAAAGCCGGGGATTGACCATCTGATGGGTGAGTGGTTTGTGGCCTGATTGGCAGTCACAGGCTGATCCATGCTTATCCATTCAGTGGCCTGGCTGAGCAACTTCCCCTTGTGGTTCTCTGCTCAGCAGGAAGGATGTATTGCACAACATGACGTATATTGGGGGAGGATGGGAGCCTATGTGGCCTATTGCATTTGAAATCCTGGGGAGCTTTGTAGTCCCAGCCTGGCCCTGATACACACTATCCTATATAATAAAAGCCAACTCTGCTCCTCACCTCTGTTAGCTGAGACAGCTCAAACTGAAAGTGAAACTACAGGGAGATGGTACAGCCTTCTACCCTGCTGCTGGTTATATTAATAATACTGATCTGACTGTTTCACACTTTCTGCATATGGTGAGAGGGGGCTGGTGAGATAGAGTGGTGGTAGTGGTGGTCTGTTGTTCTGCGGACATGCCAACAGACTGGGGGATGGAGAGTGGGGTAGCGCAGATAGGGACTGGAGGAGAAAGAAAGAGGGCAGCAGGCTTGTGGCAGATAGGGACTGGGGAGAGAGGGGGAAAGTGGCAGACAGAATATGGGGAGAGAGAGGGGCGAGGGGTTGGGTTAGATAGGAACTGGGGAGAGAGTGGAGTGGTATGGGCAGATAGGGTTAGTGGAGAGAGAGATGCAGATTTTTTCAATATAGTCACCTTTGTGTGACACGGACACACATGCCCTATGTACACTACACCACCATCCTCTTCCATATTCTGCACCCCCCACAATATACTGCCCCTATATACACACTGCACCCCCATACCTCTTGATAGAGTGCCCCCTTTATACATGGCACCCCCTCCTCCATATACTGCTCCCACCATATACAACTTACTCTGCACCCAATCCTCTATATACTCTGCTGCTACCTCAGGTTACTTGCCATCCTGGGACTCAGTAACAAGTAGCAGCAGTAACCAGGGCCGAAACTAGGAGTTTTGTCACCCGGGGCGAGGCATTAACTTGGCGCCCCCCTCCCGTGTCAGTGTTTTTATATATATATATATATATATATATATACATATATATAAAAGGGCAAAGGGGATAGCTAGGTATTTTCATACTTTTTATTTTTAATTTATATGGGCTGCAATGAAGAAAAAATAAAGTAACAACCCATACATTGATACATAAAATCACACACCTAAACACATACACGCACACATACGTTCACTTACATACATACATACATACATACATACAATCACACACCTGTTTAAATACATATGGGTTGGGGCTGTTTCACCGACGGTCAGCATCCTGACACCGGGATCCCAGCTGTAAGATGGCGGCGGTGGGAGGGGATGAGCGCAACAAAGGTTCTATTTCCACAGGTTCTATTCCCTCGACACAGGTTCTATTACCACTCTATGGGTGTCGTGAACACCCATGAGTGGAAATAGTCTCTGTTAGTCGGCATGCTGACTGTCAGGATGTTCAGGGGGCGGGATGTAGGTGCCGGTATTGTGACCCGGTTACATAACTACATCCCATACATATATAGTGACATGTATACATACACATGAGCACACATACAAATATGTAGTCACACGCAAGCACACATTCATACACACATATATAGTAGTCACACACACATATAGTGACCCTTCCCTGAGTCATACTCACTATTTAGGCTTTGCTGCTGCTCTCTTCCTCTCCTCTTTCCCATGCTGCTGGCTGGCTGGCTGTCAGAAGGTAACATAGACACAACCTGGCTGGCATGGCACTGTGTAAAGTGCCGTTAAGCCCCGCCCCCTTTTCGGACCCCAGGATACTTCTTACCAGTGCAGCAATGCACTGTATGCAATGATTAAATGCACTGGCGGGGTGGGAGGAAGGGGGGTAACATCCCCTGTGCTCAGTCTTTAATCCTGCTCTGCCGGGCACATCATCACACGCTGCAAAGATTAAACTGAAAGTAAACTACAGCTCCCGGCAGCATGGGCTGCTGGGAGATGTAGTTTATTTACAGTTTCATCTCAGCGATGCGGTGCTCGGCTTCTTCATAGGCGGCGCAGCACTGTCTTCTAAGCGAACGCTGCCGTATAGGAAGGTGGCGTTAGGGGGGTTAAAGTGCCAGTCTCGGCGCCCTCTCCAAGACGGCGCCCAGGTCACATGCCCCCCTAGCCCCCCCTTAGTTACGGCCATGGCAGTAACTAGGAAACGGATGCAGGAACCACCAGACGGTCCCGCAGTGCTCAGAGCGGAGGCACCAGGGACACTTGTGGCCACTTACCTGCGGGGGGAGAAGGTGAATCAGTCTGGTAGGAAGAGGTAAGACCCCGTGTCAGGTGAGCAGTGCAGTGACTGGGAGGAGGAGGGGTTGGTGATTGGGCTGCAGATGATGCGGGTGAGGAGGCAGATAACGGTCTCAGCTGCTTTATATAAACTGCACACCAACGGAGGGGCAGGGTTCTGTGCTTGCCCCTCCCACACCCTGGACATTCCATGCCCAGACCCCTTGGGACAGCTGCTGGTGGCTACTGGTGTCTTCTACCCCCAGACTGGCCAGGAGTTGTGCGGGGACTGGTGAGTTTACATGTGGCAGTACTGGTGTATGGAGTGAAGCATCATTATAGCCTGCACATTACAGATATACAGCATCTATATTTATAAAAGGTTAACACTACACACACACACACACACACACACACACACACACACCAACACACACCAACACACACACACACACACACACACACACCAACACACACACACACACACACACACACACACACACACCATGACAGAGCCTGGGCTCACAGCAACAGGACTTCCTTAAACCCAACAGCTCTTGTGTGAGTAGCGGCCGCCCTCCTAATATAATACTGCCTTGGTGTCCATCATTTTGAAGGGCTTTTAACTAGTACTAGATCAATTTGAAAGTATGGGTTGTTAAAAGGAGAGCTATGGTAGACTTACCATTGTTAACTCTCTTTCTGTGAGGTACATTGGGTAGAACAGGAAACATCAGGGTATAGAGTGGATCTTGATCCAGAGGCACCAACAGGCTAAAGCTTTAGGCTGTCCCAGGATGCATTGTGGCCTCCTCTATAACCCCACCTTCAGGCACTTTGAGCTCATTTTCGTTAACCAGTCCAATACAGGAGCAAGTAAGAGAGAAGGTAGATGTAAGTCACATTGAACTAGATTCTCATGACAGGAGAAGGGACCAGTGGCTAATGCCATACTAACCCATAGAAGCTAGGTGCATCAGGGTGGGCGCCCTGTGGAACGCAATGTACCTTGCAGCAAGAGAGTTAACAATGGTAAGTCTACCATAACTCTCCTTTTCTGCAGCAGGTTACATTGTTTTCCACAGTGAAACATTGGGGATGTCCTAAAGCAGTTCCTCAAGGGAGGGGACTTGCCTTAGCGGGTATGAGAAACCGATGTCCAAAGGAGGCATCCTGGGAGGCGGAAGTATCAAAGGCATAGAACCTAATAAATGTGTTCAAGTGGACCACGTAGCCGCCTTGCACAATTGTTCTGCGGACATGCCAACAGACCGAGTAGAATGGGCATTAAAAGCAGCAGAACCTGGGAGACCAGCTTGCGCATAAGCTTGTGCAATCACCATTCTAAACCATGTGGCCAAAGTTAGCTTTTTCGCAGGCCAGCCACGTTTGTGAAAACCAAACAAGATAAAAAGGAAGTCTGACCTCCTGATAGAGGCAGTCCTCTCCACATATATACGGAGAGCCAATACCACATCCAAAGAACGCTCTTTGGAGGACAAATCAGAAGAGATAAAGGCCGTAACCACAATCTCTTGGTTAAGGTGAAACGATGACACCACCTTAGGTAAATAACCTGGACAAGTTCTAAGAACTGCCCGGTCATAAGAAAACATTAGGAAGGGTGGACGACAGGACAATGCGCCTAAGTCTGACACCCTTCTAGCAGAGGCAATAGCCAGTAAAAACAAGACCTTGGACGTGAGCCATTTAAGGTCCACCATCCCAAGAGGTTCAAATTGAGGCTCTTTCAGGGCATTCAGGACAACAGCCAGATCCCATGGAGCAACAGCAGGGACATAGGGAGGCTGAATCCGTAAGACATCCTGAGTGAATGTATTAATGCCAGGTAGAGACGCAATTTTTCTCTGAAACCATACCAACAAGGCAGATATGTGAACCTTGAGGGAAGCCAGATGAAGGCCTAAGTCCAGGCCTCTTTGCAGAAAAGCCAGAATTCTGGAAGTTCTGAATCTGTATGCATCATAATTCTTATCAGCACACCAGGTGAAGTAAGAATTCCAGACCCTGTTATAAATCCGAGCTGAAGCCGGTTTACAGGCTTTTAACATAGTTTGGATGACCGCCTCAGAGAATCCTTTGGCTGTCAGGAGTGATGCTTCAAGAGCCATGCCTGGCCAGGTCTGGATAAAGACAAGGACCCTGTATGAGGAGGTCTGGTCATTGAGGAAGTAGAAGAGAACGCTCTGTCAATAGACCCTGCAGGTCTGAGAACCAATGCCATCTGGGCCACACTGCAGTGACTAGATGTAGAAATCCTCCTTCTTGTTTGAACTTCCGCAGGACCCTGGGCAGGAGTGACACTTGAGGGAACACGTAGGGCAGCCAAAAGTTCCATGGAATTGCCAGTGCATCCACGAACGCTGCTTGAGGATCCTTGGTCCTTGATCCGAAGACCGGTGCCTTGTCATTGTGTTGAGACGCCATCAGGTCTACGTCTGGTAGGCCCCACTTATCTACTAGGAGTTGAAAGACTTCCGAATGAAGACTCCACTCTCCAGCGTGCACGTCCTGGCGACCGAGGAAGTCTACTTCCAAGTTTAGGATGCCCGGAATGAACACTGCTGATATTGCTGGCAGATGGCGCTCCGCCCAACGAAGGATTTTTGAAACTTCCATCATAGCCATGCGGCTTCAAAAGCCATCTTGATGGTTTATGTATGCCACTGTAGTGGCATTTTCTGACCGTACTTGAACAGGCCTGTTCTGTACCAGTGGTAGGGCATGAGTTAATGCATTGAACACTGCCCGCATCTGAAGAATGTTTATTGGGAGAAGTGACTCATCCTTGGTCCAGCAACCCTGAAAAGAGTGTTGCTCCAACACCGCACCCCATCCCCTCAGACTGGTATCTGTTGTCAGCAGGACCCAGTCAGGGATCAAGAAAGGATAGCCCCTGCTCACTTGCTGGTCCTGTAGCCACCAGGTCAGCAACAGATGAACCTTCGGAGTCAAAGTGATCATGTGAGATCTGATCCGATGAGGTAGGCCATTCCACTTGGAAAGGATTAACCTCTGCAGGAGGCGAGAATGAAATTGAGCGTAATCTACCATGTTGAATGCTGAAACCATCTGGGGTGACAAAGGAAGCATCTTATCCTGTCTTGAAGTCTCAGGACTGTGTGTGTCCAGGAGTGCCCCCAGGAGTTCCATGCACTGAGCTTGGACCAGCGAGGATTTCTTCCAATTGATGAGCCAACCGCGGGCTTGTAGGAAGCTTACCGTCAGTTGCAGATGACTGAGGAGGACATTGTGGGAGTTTTCCAGAATCAGCAAGTTTTCCAGATACAGCAGAATCCCTGGCGACGGAGCTGGGCCATCATCATGGCCATGACCTTGGTGAAGATCCAAGGAGCCGTAGCCAGTCCAAATGGCAGAGCCTGGAACTGATAGTGGAGGTTGCCAATAGCAAACCTCAGATACTGCTGATGCGACATGGCAATAGGTATACACAGATACGCATCCTGTATATCCAGGGATACCATATACAGTAGTCTCCGCGTTCCATAGCCAGTACAATCAAGCGCAATGTTTCCATACGGAACTTGGACGCTCTCACAAACTTGTTCAGTGATTTGAGGATGAGCATACTGTATGCCGGAAAGACCCATTGGATTTCGGAACTAGAAATAGGGTCGAGTAGTAACCCCTGCCTCTCTTGGCCAGAGGAACCGGCACTACCACTCCTGTATTCAGGAGGGAACCCACAACCTTTTCACACTTGCTTGCGCCTTTAATGGATCCAAAGGGATAACCGTGGTGCAAACAGGTGAGGGGGATGTCTCTTGAAGGAGACTGCGTACCCGTGAGAGACAACTTCCCACACCAATGCATCTGAAGTGGTCTTTAACCAGACCTGGGTGAACTGCAGAAGTTGGCCTCCCACCCTGGGGTCCCCCAGGGCTAGGCCCACCCTGTCATGCGACAGACTTGTCTTGTTTAGAAGCAGGCTGATGGGCCGCCCAGGACTGCTCGCCTTGTGCTTGGTTGTTTTGGGAGCACGAGAATGTCTCGGGCATGCCTGACATTTTGCTTTCCCTTGAGGCCGAAAAGAACGAAAGGTGGTACCTTTTGCCTTCTGTGCAGAAGGAATAGTATGTGGGAGAAAAGCAGTCTTAGCGGCTGCTAATTCAGACACAATTTTATTCAAGTCTTCCCCAAACAAATGTCCCCAGTGAAGGGGAGAACCTCCAAGGTCTTTTTGGAATCTAGGTCCACCTTCCATGACCTCAACCACAGAATACGGCGAGCCAGGACAGACGTAGTCGACGCCTTGGCTGCCAAGACACCCGCCTCAGAGGACGACTCCTGAATGTAATAGGCGGCGGTGGTAATGTCAGACAGGTATTGTCTGGCATTGTCAGATATATCCTCGGGCAGCTCTTCCTCTAATACTTGAACCCATGCTTCAATTCCTTTTGCAGCACAAGAGGCTGCAATAGTGGGTCTATGTACAGCACCTGTAAGGGAGTATATAGACATTAGTGGAAACAGGAATTGTGGTGGATTATTGCGCACTTAGGGAAGGAATATGCCACAAACCAAGCAATACCACAAGAAGACACTAACATCAAATGTCGAAAATTATAGCACAATACAAGATTTGGGTATTATAGGTGAGCGCTGTTCCTTCCCAGGGACGTATGCAAAATTAATGTCCAATTTTTTTAAAAAGACATTTTTATTTTTCCATGATAATTAAGTGACACAGTGCACATTATACATGGATTAAACATACATATAATATAAAAGGTTTCATTAAAAATTAATGGATTATTGCACAGACCCTTATGTAAACAATTGACAAATCAGTCTAAGTGCAAATCATGAATGGTGGAACTTCTGGCTCATACCGTAGGAGGCATGTGGTGTGTGCCTTTGATGTAGATGGGGTTCCAGCTGGCAGCCCAGCAACACACCACACGCTTTGCCAATGTAGATGGATATCACAGGTTTCTGGTAAGAGTCCAAGAAGGTCACAGTCCCATTAGTGATACGGCACAACGCGTTTCGGATAGTATATCCTTTTTCAAGTGCATCTGTAGAGTTATGTGTTGCTGTCCTTTTTAAACTCCTTTTCCGGAAAGGAGCTCATTCAGATTTCCCGCCGTTTGCGGTTCAGAACTCTCCCGGAACCGGAAGCTTGCGTCTCACATTCCGTCAGCAGAAGCGGAAGTGACCCTCCGCTACTTCTCCTTCCGGTGGACCCGGAGGTTAAGCGGACTTGTATTCCACATTCGTTTCACTATTTACATCCGCAATCGTCGGCGGAAGTGAGATCATTTGCGTTCCACCTTTGGTCCGGACCCGGAAGTATGCGTTCCACACACCATAAATGAAATTAAAAGATGATGTAACTTGTCGGGAGCTTCAATTTATATCACATCTTGATCTAAAAACCATATGGTGTCTTTTCTTGATACTATTGACATTCAACAATATAAGTTGCCTCTAAAAATCTGCATGGTACTTTATATTCCCATGAAGTCCATCCCTACCGGCAACATTATATTACGTTTTGACATGTAAGAAAAGAGATAAAAAAACATGTTAGAAAAGGGTGGACATGAACTATTTCATTACATCATAAACCATTTTAGTTCAAAGTCTGAATTCAGACCATTAGGAACTAATGTATTCAAGGTGTATATCCATTCCATTTCTTTTTTTGCTAAGCGTATGTCAATATCTCTATTTCTGCTGGTTTCTTTTATTTGCTCGATCCCCATAAATCGTTTAATCTCGAATTCACAATTTTTATGGGAATTTTTAAAATGCTGTGATAAAGGGTGATTTAATTGTCCCTTCCTTATATTATAGATGTGCTCTGCCATCCGTGTTTTTAGGTTACGAGTGGTCTTGCCTATATATAATAGTCCACACATGCATTCTATTAAATAAATTATATTGCGTGAATGACAAGTGATAAAACTTCCTATGTTATAAGTCTTATTGTCTACTTCAAAAGTAGTAATTTTCCTAGAATTAAAAGAATTGTTGGTGGAGCGACACATCAAACACGAACCACACCGATGGAACCCCTTCGTTCTTTCACTAGTTATTTTAGAATCATGTAGAGTACTATTTACTAATTTATCTTTAAGTGATGGGGCTCGCCGGTAGATAAATTTTGTTTTTTTGGGGAGGTGTTCTTTCAAAATGGGGTCTTCCTGTAGGACCCTCCAATTCTTTTGTATACTTTTTTCCATTATTTTGAAATGAGATCCATATTGACATATGAAGGCCCATTGTAATGAGGGATCTTCTTTCTTCTTATTGTTATTACACTTTAGAAGGTCCTCCCTATTGATTGTGTTAGCTCTCGTTTTTGCTTTAAGGATATCACTATCTGAATATCCTTTTTCTTTGAAACGTTCCCCAACCAATTCCAACTCATTTTGACATACCTCTTCTTCAGTACAGTTTCTTTTTATTCTTTTAAATTGGCCTAGAGGTATACCCTCCAGCCATTTTTGATGATGTTGGCTTGTAATGTCGATATATGAGTTGGAATCAGTTTCCTTTCTAAATATACACGTAAATAACACATCATCCTTTATGTAAATTTTTAAATCAAGAAAGGAGACTGTTTGTGTATTTGTCTGGAAAGTAAACATAATATTGAAATTATTGGTATTGAGATGGGTACAAAATGATGATAGGCTTTCACAGTCTCCACGCCAAATAAAAAATACATTGTCGATAAAACGAAACCAGCACACCAGGTTTGCCCCTTCAGCCAGCCATTGATTAACTGTAATATGTTCCCAATATGCCATATACAGGTTGGCATAGCTAGGGGCAAACCTGGTGCCCATGGCCGTTCCCTGTATTTGTAAATAAAAACAGCCATTAAAATAGAAATAATTATTATGTAAAATAAAGTGAATTGATTCAATCAGGAATGCCTTTAGATCTTCAGTGTAATCACTTTTTTCCAGATAGAATCGTATGGCTTCACATCCTTTTTCCCAATTAATAATCGTGTATAAGCTACTAACATCGCCCGTCCCCAAAATAAAGTCGGGTTCCCACTGAATGTTTTTAAGCTTATTGAGAGTATCTGTTGTATCTCTCAAATAAGAATTAGTTTTGATTACCAGTTGTTGTAGATAATGATCTACTAGGGCGGAAAGATTTGACGTAATACTGTTTGAGCCAGAGATTATCGGTCTCCCAGGTGGTTTTGTGGCATGTTTATGTATTTTGGGTAATACGTATATGGTGGGTGTAGTTGGATTCTGTATATTAATGAAGTTATTTTCATCTTGAGTTATAACCCCTTTCAGACAAGCCTCATCCGTCAATGTCTTTAATTTCTTTATAATGCTACCAGAGGGATCACTTCTTAATTTTTTATAGGTTTTTATATCTCCCAACTGGCGATTTACCTCATCAATGTAATCATTTTTATTTAGAACTACCACCGATCCGCCTTTATCAGCTGGCTTGATTATTATTTCTTTATTTTCCTTTAAAGATTTAATCGCTAGTTGTTCCTTCTTAGTGATGTTGAATTTCTTATTTTTATTTTGTTGCATGTTTCTGATATCTTTTTCTACTAAAGTGCTGAAACAATTGATGCAGTTACCTTTCATCTGTTTGGGAAAAAAGGTGGATCTTGGTTTGAATAACGATTTTGATGTCTCATTAGGGACATCCTCGCCTTCATTCTCCTTTGATAAGAAGAATTTTTTAACACATAATTTGCGTATATATTTTTGTAAGTCTACATAGACTTCGAATGGATTTACATTCGAAGTAGGAGCAAACTTTAAACCCTTTTGAAGAATTGTTAGTTCTTCTGGTTTTAATTCATAGGTACTTAAATTGTACACTTTTCCCTTTTCACACTTTTTATTGGTGCTTGATTCTTTATTTAGGGGTTTGGGGGGGGTTGTTTTTCTTCTTACCTCCCCATTTGCCCCTATTGGTTTTTTTCTTTACCTGAGAAATAATAATCAAGCCAGCTGATAAAGGCGGATCGGTGGTAGTTCTAAATAAAAATGATTACATTGATGTGGTAAATCGCCAGTTGGGAGATATAAAAACCTATAAAAAATTAAGAAGTGATCCCTCTGGTAGCATTATAAAGAAATTAAAGACATTGACGGATGAGGCTTGTCTGAAAGGGGTTATAACTCAAGATGAAAATAACTTCATTAATATACAGAATCCAACTACACCCACCATATACGTATTACCCAAAATACATAAACATGCCACAAAACCGCCCGGGAGACCGATAATCTCTGGCCCAAACAGTATTATGTCAAATCTTTCCGCCCTAGTAGATCATTATCTACAACCACTGGTAATCAAAACTAATTCTTATTTGAGAGATACAACAAATACTCTCAATAAGCTTAAAAACATTCAGTGGGAACCCGACTTTATTTTGGGGACGGGCGATGTTAGTAGCTTATACACGATTATTAATTGGGAAAAAGGATGTGAAGCCATACGATTCTATCTGGAAAAAAGTGATTACACTGAAGATCTAAAGGCATTCCTGATTGAATCAATTCACTTTATTTTACATAATAATTATTTCTATTTTAATGGCTGTTTTTATTTACAAATACAGGGAACGGCCATGGGCACCAGGTTTGCCCCTAGCTATGCCAACCTGTATATGGCATATTGGGAACATATTACAGTTAATCAATGGCTGGCTGAAGGGGCAAACCTGGTGTGCTGGTTTCGTTTTATCGACGATGTATTTTTTATTTGGCGTGGAGACTGTGAAAGCCTATCATCATTTTGTACCCATCTCAATACCAATAATTTCAATATTATGTTTACTTTCCAGACAAATACACAAACAGTCTCCTTTCTTGATTTAAAAATTTACATAAAGGATGATGTGTTATTTACGTGTATATTTAGAAAGGAAACTGATTCCAACTCATATATCGACATTACAAGCCAACATCATCAAAAATGGCTGGAGGGTATACCTCTAGGCCAATTTAAAAGAATAAAAAGAAACTGTACTGAAGAAGAGGTATGTCAAAATGAGTTGGAATTGGTTGGGGAACGTTTCAAAGAAAAAGGATATTCAGATAGTGATATCCTTAAAGCAAAAACGAGAGCTAACACAATCAATAGGGAGGACCTTCTATAGTGTAATAACAATAAGAAGAAAGAAGATCCCTCATTACAATGGGCCTTCATATGTCAATATGGATCTCATTTCAAAATAATGGAAAAAAGTATACAAAAGAATTGGAGGGTCCTACAGGAAGACCCCATTTTGAAAGAACACCTCCCCAAAAAACCAAAATTTATCTACCGGCGAGCCCCATCACTTAAAGATAAATTAGTAAATAGTACTCTACATGATTCTAAAATAACTAGTGAAAGAACGAAGGGGTTCCATCGGTGTGGTTCGTGTTTGATGTGTCGCTCCACCAACAATTCTTTTAATTCTAGGAAAATTACTACTTTTGAAGTAGACAATAAGACTTATAACATAGGAAGTTTTATCACTTGTCATTCACGCAATATAATTTATTTAATAGAATGCATGTGTGGACTATTATATATAGGCAAGACCACTCGTAACCTAAAAACACGGATGGCAGAGCACATCTATAATATAAGGAAGGGACAATTAAATCACCCTTTATCACAGCATTTTAAAAATTCCCATAAAAATTGTGAATTCGAGATTAAACGATTTATGGGGATCGAGCAAATAAAAGAAACCAGCAGAAATAGAGATATTGACATACGCTTAGCAAAAAAAGAAATGGAATGGATATACACCTTGAATACATTAGTTCCTAATGGTCTGAATTCAGACTTTGAACTAAAATGGTTTATGATGTAATGAAATAGTTCATGTCCACCCTTTTCTAACATGTTTTTTTTATCTCTTTTCTTACATGTCAAAACGTAATATAATGTTGCCGGTAGGGATGGACTTCATGGGAATATAAAGTACCATGCAGATTTTTAGAGGCAACTTATATTGTTGAATGTCAATAGTATCAAGAAAAGACACCATATGGTTTTTAGATCAAGATGTGATATAAATTGAAGCTCCCGACAAGTTACATCATCTTTTAATTTCATTTATGGTGTGTGGAACGCATACTTCCGGGTCCGGACCAAAGGTGGAACGCAAATGATCTCACTTCCGCCGACGATTGCGGATGTAAATAGTGAAACGAATGTGGAATACAAGTCCGCTTAACCTCCGGGTCCACCGGAAGGAGAAGTAGCGGAGGGTCACTTCCGCTTCTGCTGACGGAATGTGAGACGCAAGCTTCCGGTTCCGGGAGAGTTCTGAACCGCAAACGGCGGGAAATCTGAATGAGCTCCTTTCCGGAAAAGGAGTTTAAAAAGGACAGCAACACATAACTCTACAGATGCACTTGAAAAAGGATATACTATCCGAAACGCGTTGTGCCGTATCACTAATGGGACTGTGACCTTCTTGGACTCTTACCAGAAACCTGTGATATCCATCTACATTGGCAAAGCGTGTGGTGTGTTGCTGGGTTGCCAGCTGGAACCCCATCTACATCAAAGGCACACACCACATGCCTCCTACGGTATGAGCCAGAAGTTCCACCATTCATGATTTGCACTTAGACTGATTTGTCAATTGTTTACATAAGGGTCTGTGCAATAATCCATTAATTTTTAATGAAACCTTTTATATTATATGTATGTTTAATCCATGTATAATGTGCACTGTGTCACTTAATTATCATGGAAAAATAAAAATGTCTTTTTAAAAAAATTGGACATTAATTTTGCATACGTCCCTGGGAAGGAACAGCGCTCCCCTATAATACCCAAATCCAGTATATAGACATTAGGCATCCCTCCACATGCTTATCTGTCAGTTCCTTCAGTGAAGTGACAGTGGTGACAGGCAGAGTGGACATCACCACTAGGTGGTGATATGAGAATCCACTGGCTGTGAATTTTCCCACTTGTCACATAACTCTGCAGGGAGAGAATAGCGAGCCAAGGCCCGTTTAGACAGAGAGAATTTCTTCCCTGGATTAGACCAGGGTTCCTGCTTGATGCCCACTAAATGGCCAGAATGGAGTAATATATTTTGAATCATTTTCTGCTATTTAAACATATCAGTTTTCTTAGCCACAGTAGTGGAATCCTCATTATCAGTGATTTGTAGGATCTGCTTAATAGCAACCACAAGGGCAGGGACATCAATTTGCAATGGAGAATCCTCATCAGAAACAGCTGATTCAGTGTCTGACAAGACAGTATGCTCGCCCTCCTCTTCAGATGAAACATCTGAGAGATCTGTGGATTGTGAGGAGTAGGCAGCCAGCTTAGATGACCAAGAGACATGACAGTAACCGGGAGTATACTTTTGTCTGACTAAGGAATGATTTAATTGCTGCAACTGGTTAGACAAATTTTCCGCCCAAGGTGGATTAACCATAGGGACAAATTTGAGGCTGTAATGGCACAGGTGGTCACAGGAGCTGCGGACTGACTGGGAGATGTATGACACATAGTACACAGACATCATACACAGCTTCCCCCTCTGGTAAATCTTTGGCGCATGCTCTGCATGATGCAGGAGCGTCCACAGACTTACTGCCCTTCTTGTTAGACATTGTACACAAATGCAACAACAGAGTGAATTAGTGCCATAAAGCCAGACAGAGTACAATACCTGCAAATAAATCCGTTAGCATGTGACTGTAGACACAGAACACAACACCAGCAAATAAATCCGGTATTAATTACATGTAATAGGTAAATACTGTGACACACTATATATATGACCCTGATGCACCTAGTCCCTTAGGGTACAGAATATAGTGATAGATATATCTGGGAAACACTGAAAGTGAAACCACACAGCAGATACTGGCACACACAGTCACAGGCAATGCAGATATTTATTATGACAATAAAACTGCACTGGACTAGTATATGTACAGGGATATATATATATATATATATATATGTATAACACAGCACGGTCCTAGACCGGAGGTATATATCAGAATACTCGTACAATATATACTGTGATAGGTACACTTTTTCTTAAGTAACGCTGTCTGTATAAAAACATGTAGAATACTCAAGTGTTTGTAAAGTCACGGCGCTGTATACAGGCGGCTTTACAAGGGAGACCTTGCCCTGCTTTCCCAGAGACCAGCCGCACCTATGCTTATAAGATGGCGCCCAGCGTCTCAGTTAGGGAGTGAGGGAGAGTGTGAGGCAGCTCCAAGGCGGGAAAATCTACAGTAGATGATGCCTTGGGCCGGGGGAGGGGCTACAAGTCAAGCGCCGACTCCCCTATGCTGGACCCGGGTAATGTGAGCCTTAATAAATAGGGTGTTTGTACACCCGACCTGTACTCAATACGGCCCGGTGGTCTAGTGTGGTCCCTGCTTGGTGACAGTGTCCACGTCAGCGTCTCCCTAGGTCGCAGATAGAACGCAATTTAATCTTACCTTCTTACCTCCTCCCCGTAGAAGCCACACGAACCAGGAGAGCGACTGCGACCATGTACCTAAAACCATAGCATTTCCGCTGCAAGTACCTGGGTACTGAGCCAGCGGGAGTATGTGACGCAGCTTGGGAGGTGATGGAGCTGCAGCGCTGAAGTGTCACCATGGCATACAGCGCTGAGAGCCCAGTTTTGAAGACCTTTTTTGTCAGAAAAAGCTTTTTAAGGGCTGCTCAGTGCAGCCCACCTGTTAAGTGATCTGCTGTTGCAGACACCAACTGAAATTGCCTGGAGGCGGGGTTATAGAGGAGGCCCCAATGCATACTGGGACAGCCTAAAGCTTTAGCCTGTTGGTGTCTCTCAATCAAAATCGACTCTACACCCCGATGTTTCCCTGTGGAAACCAATGTAACCTGCTGTAGAAAACGTGATGGAAGTTTTGTATTATTTATCCCCTGGTCTTTAAAAAATGTGTATTTATTGAACTGGAGTATTTAAAATATAAGTTAAATTACGTTATAAATATCTCCTATATAATTGCCCAGATCTGTCACTCTGTGACTGTGTAGCTAACGTTGGGCGGAGTCACAGTCACAGAGTCACAGTGCTAGAGCTAGGCCACCAGGAAGAGGAGGAGGAGGACGGCGCCCCTGAGTCAGTCAGTGCAGTCGCTGTATGTATGGCCGCTCTGTCTCCCGCCCTCGCATCCTCCTCTCTCCTCCCGCCCTCTCTCCCCGACTCCATCTCCACCTCCTCGGCCGGCGGTGACTCCCAGGCTGAGGCGGAGAGAAGCCAGCCGGCCACGGTCAGACTCACTGCCGCCGCTGGGTGCCCACCGCTCCACGGAAATCCGCGGTCAGCTCTCAGCCGCAGGCCACCTGTCGACCACTTCCCTCAGCCCGTGGACAGCTGTCACAGCTGACATGGCCCGCGCGCTCCCCTAATTCGGCCACGGACATCGCTCATTGCTGCTGCGTGCCGCACAGCGCTCCCCTGTGTTGGGCACAAATTACCAGACCGCGGCTCACATATAAACGGTGGGGGGAGCGTCATGGCAGCAATTCACACATTACATATATATACATACATACAGGGCACTACTGCACTATATACATACACTGCACAAATTATGTACAGTATATATATACATACATACATACATACACACTGCACACATTGCATACATACACTGCACTGCTGCACACCATATATATATATATATATATATATATATATACATACGCATACATACATACATACATCATACATTGCATTACTACTATACATAATACATACACTGCATTGCTTCACACCATACATATACTGCACACCATACCTCCCCCATCCGTGACACCCCCACACTTGTCCATCCCCCTCCAGCAGCACCTCCGGACCCCCCAGCCCACCCGTGACACCTCCACACCCGTCCCTCCCACACCCACGCCACACCTGCCCCTCCCCCACCCGCGGTGGCTCTGGACTAGCACCCTCGGCACACCTGCACGTGGCCCTTCCACACCCGTGGCGGCTCCGGATTCCCACTCCCACCCACGGCACACCCGCACGTGGCCCTCCCCCATCCGCCGCTCCACCGCAACTGCCCCTCTGCCACTCGCAGCACCCCCGCAACCGCCCCTCCCCACCCATGGTACCCCCCATCCCATATCCACTGCACCCGCCACTTCCCCAACCACAGCACCTACTAGGTAATTCATCGTCCCCTGCGTGTGCTGTTCACGCCGTCACAAGGGGCTATGGCCCCTTAACCATCGCATGATCTTTGTCCATGCAATATTTAACCACTCAGAATTATAATCTAAATATTGCACGGCCCAAGTGATCAGTAAACACCCAAAATTCAGCATGTACTGTAATGTTTTTAGATTCACTTTCCAAGCAGAAAGTGTTCCTGTAAATCACAGGTTCTCAAACTCGGTCCTCGGGGGCCCACATAGTGCATGTTTTGCAGGTCTCCTCACAGAATCACAAGTGAAATAATTAGCTCCACCTGTGGACCTTTTAAAATGTGTCAGTGAGTAATTAATACACCTGTGCCCCTGCTGGGTTACCTGCAAAACATGCACTGTGTGGGCTCCTGAGGACCGAGTTTGAGAACCTATGCTGTAAATGATTTCAAGATTAATACAGTACTGTGCAACAGTTTAGACAGGTGTGGAAAAAATGTTTTCCAAAAATAGAACTGTTAATATTTTATTTTTATCAATTAACAAAATGCAAAGCGAATGAACAGAAATCTAAATCAAATCAATATTTGGTGTGACCACCCTTTGCCTTCAAAACAGCATCAATTCTTCTAGGTATTCTTACAAATTTCTTCTGCAGCAGGACAACGACCGCAAACATACAGCCAATGGGGGTAATTCCAAGTTGATCGCAGCAGGAATTTTGTTAGTAGTTGGGCAAAACCATGGCCCTCATTCCGAGTTGTTCGCTCGCAAGCTGCTTTTAGCAGCATTGCACACGCTAAGCCGCCGCCTACTGGGAGTGAATCTTAGCTTAGCAAAATTGCGAACGAGAGATTAGCAATATTGCGAAAAGACTTCTCTGTGCAGTTTCTGAGTAGCTCGAGACTTACTCTTCCAGTGCGATCAGTTCAGTGCTTGTCGTTCCTGGTTTGACGTCACAAACACACCCAGCGTTCGCCCAGACACTCCTCCGTTTCTCCAGCCACTCCCGCGTTTTTCCCAGAAACGGTAGCGTTTTTTCACACACTCCCATAAAACGGCCAGTTTCCGCCCAGAAACACCCACTTCCTGTCAATCACACTCCGATCTCCCGAACGAAGAAAAAACCTCGTAAAGCCGTGAGTAAAATACCAATCTTCATAGCAAATTTACTTGGCGCAGTCGCAGTGCGAACATTGCGCATGCTCAGTTAGCGGAAAATCGCTGCGATGCGAAGAAAATTACAGAGCGAACAACTCGGAATGACCACCCATGTGCACTGCAGGGAAGGCAGATATAACATGTGCAGAGAGAGTTAGATTTGGATGGGTTATGTTGTTTCTGTGCAGGGTAAATACTGGCTGCTTTATTTTTACACTGCAAATTAGATTGCAGGTTGAACACACCACACCCAAATCTAACTCTCTCTGCACATGTTAAATCTGCCTCCCCTGCAGTGCACATGGTTTTGCCCAACTGCTAACAAAAATCCTGCTGCGATCAACTCAGAATTACCCCCAATGTCATTAAGAACTATCTTCAGAGTAAAGAAGAATAAGGAGTCCTGGAAGTGATGATTTGGACCCCACAGAGCCCTGATCTCCAGAGCCATCTTAACAGCAGTGTAGGCCCCTGGGCACAGCAATGCACTGGGCCCCCTACCCATGCTCCAGCGGTAGCGGTGGGAGGAGCTATCAGCAGCAGCTTTGATGTCCCGCGGGCAGTAGGGGGTGTTCTATCTTCTGCCCAGCATGTAGGACCTGAAGCAGTGATTTCTGCTAATTGCTCCTTTACTGCACAGCAGTGGCGTGCGGTGAGGTCATTGGCTGGTGAGGCACTGCAGCCATAATGATCCGAAAAGTCCGGCATCGCCACTTGTGATGTCATGGAAGTAGGCTGACAGTGCCTGTCTACTTCTATTTTTCTATTTAAACATTATATATTTTTTGAAGATATGTGTTTTAGGTAGCCCTTGATTTGAAATAGTTGGGGGATTTGGGATCAGAGTTAGGTACCCCTTTTTACACATTACGGCAGACAGCGTCTCCTTTTTACACATGACGGCAGACAGCGTCACCTTTTTACACATTACGGCAGACAGTCCCCCTTTTTTTAGACATTACGGCAGACAGCGTCCCCCTCTTTTACTCATGACGGCAGACAGTCCCCCTTTTTTACACATTACGGCAGACAGCGTCCCCCTCTTTTACTCATGACGGCAGACGGTCCCCTTTTTTACACATTACGGCAGACAGTCCCCCTTTTTTACACATTACGGCAGACAGAGTTCCCTTTTTTGCACATTACGGCAGACAGCATCCCCCTTTTTGCACATTACAGCAGACAGTCCCCCTTTTTAGACATTTCGGCAGACAGCGTCCCCTTTTTTGCACATTACGGCAGACAGCATCCCCCTTTTTACACATAACGGCAGACAGTCCCCCTATTTTACACATTACGGCAGACAGTCCCCTTTTTTTACACATAACGGCAGACAGTCCCCCTTTTTACACATTACGGCAGACAGTCCCCCTATTTTACACATAACGGCAGACAGTCCCCTTTTTTTACACATAACGGCAGACAGTCCCCTTTTTTTACACATAACGGCAGACAGTCCCCCTTTTTACACATTACGGCAGACAGTCCCCCTATTTTACACATAACGGCAGACAGTCCCCTTTTTTACACATAACGGCAGACAGTCACCATTTTTTACACATAACGGCAGACAGTCCCCCTTTTTTTACACATAACGGCAGACAGTCCCCCTTTTTTTACACATAACGGCAGACAGTCCCCCTTTTTTTTTTTTTTACACATAACGGCAGACAGTCCCCTTTTTTTTACACATTACGGCAGACAGTCCCCTTTTTTTACACATAACGGCAGACAGTCCCCTTTTTTTTACACATAACGGCAGACAGTACCCTTTTTTACACATAACGGCAGACAGTACCCTTTTTTTTACACATAACGGCAGACAGTACCCTTTTTTTACACATAACGGCAGACAGTCCCCTTTTTTTACACATAACGGCAGACATTACCCTTTTTTTTACACATAACGGCAGACAGTACCCTTTTTTTTACACATAACGGCAGACAGTCCCCCTATTTTACACATAACGGCAGACAGTACCCTTTTTTTTACACATAACGGCAGACAGTCCCCTTTTTTTACACATAACGGCAGCTTTTTTTTTTGTGTGTGTGTGTGTTACTCGCCTTGGGGGGCCACGGTCCAGACACTCTCGGCTGCGCGATGAAGGTCTCAGGCGCTGAGTAGGAGCAGCGGGACTCGGGGACGACGGCAGTGGCGGGACAAGGGGAAGGCGCGTCTCACACTCCTTCCACCGGCGGTACAGAGGGTTAGGCTCCCGGACAGATCTCCTCCCGCGCTGCTGACTCCGGCCTGACAGGGCCAGCCGCCAGCCGCCCGCTCCACCGCTGCTGCTCACTGCTACAGGGGCGTGCTATGTGTTGAAAGCACGCCCCTGACACTCCTCTGTCAAAGCGGCACTTCCACAAAGCGCCGCTTCACATGTATTTTTTCATGGGCTTTTACTGCCCAATTCTTAGTACCGCCTACCCGCTTCCTGCCGTTGCGATGACAGCGGGAGGCACCGACAGCGGTGCCTCCTAAACTGACTTAAAATGATTATTTTAAACTAAAAGAATCATTCAAATAATATAAAGCCTAAATCATATACTTATGACACAGTATATGTGTCATAAGTATTTTCTTTATATTATTTTAATGATTATGACAGGGGAGGCACTGCCTCCCCTGCCTCCCCTGACTGCACGTCCCTGCTGCACAGATGGGGCTAAACTGTAGAAGGGGTCATTGGGCTGAATGAAGAAGCCCTGGTATATGACTTCCAGGGTGGTAGGGGGTGTTTATTTAATACGTAGGGGAGGGGTGGCTAGTGGAGTGGGCTTAATATTTATCATTTTACGGTGGGAAGGCAGCATGCTTGACTGCAGATATCTTAAGTTCCTGAAAATATATTTCTTAGCTTTGAATTGGATTAAATACTAGACAGTCCCACCTTTCAGAAGATTCTGGGGACTTGGGGATCAGAGTTCTGGAGCCAGAGCAATTCACCAATGAATATCTAAAACTGCATATTAGGCATGTGGAGCTGGAGCAATGACCAGCTGCTTGAAGACTGATCTCTCTGGTTCTGGGCATAGTAGAGACACACTGCCAGTGTCCACTAAAAGGGAAGAGTCCAAGCTTTTGGCTTATACCCTTAAAAATACTCAAAGTCATACAGAACCCGAAATATCTGGCTGGGAATAGCAATTAACAGGCTTGGATGGGGACCACTGCTTTCAAGTCGGATATCTTCGGTTCCCAGGGCTGATTTTCAAAAATCTGGTACCCCTGGAAATAGGGGACCCTCAGCTATCAGCCTAGGGCCCTTATTCTCTTGGGACCCTGGGCAAGAGCCCATTGAGCCCATACGAAAAGACGGCCCTGCTGATCTCAACATCATCAAGTCTGTCTGGGATTACATGAAGAGACAGAATGATTTGAGCAAGCCGGCAAGTTAGTTCTCCAAGGTGTTTGGAACAACCTCCCTCCCGAGGTTCTTCAAAAATTGTGTATAAGTGTACCTAGAAGAATTGATGCTGGTTTGAAGGCAAGGAGTGGTCACACCAAATATTGATTTGATTTAGATTTATTTTCTGTTCACTTTAAATTTTGTTAATTGATAAAAATAAACTATTAACACTTCTATTTTTGAAAGCATTCTTACTTTGCAGCATTTTTCCCACACCTGTCTAAAACTTTTGCATGGTACTGTATGTATATATATATATATATATATATATATTAGTTTGAGATCTCTCCTCCAGTGGGACCGGGGTATGCAAGTGGCAAGTGGCAAGTCTTGCCACTGGCCGTTAGCATAATTATGGGACCATGTCTGTGGTCTGGGTCCTCTGCAGACACGTCTCCTCTCCAGCGGCAGGAGGTTTTATTTGGCTCAGCAGCTGTCACATTGTCACAGCAGCAGCAACAGTGTAAAAAGGCAGGAAACAACACTTGGGGGCAGGGGCGTTTTAAGAGAGGAGTAGGCCCGGGTGCAGCCTTCTCCGTTCGGGGCCCCTCCTCTCAGCTGGCAGCGCTGAGAGTCTGAGCACTAGAGCGCTCAGACTCTACTGCGCATGCGCAGATCTCAGGCAAAATGGGCGCTGCGCCATTTTCACAGAGTTTTAACACCGCCGTGGACGTCGCCGCGGGACTCCGGAGGGGTGAGTATTCAGAAAATGGGTGCAGCGTGTGGGGCCCCCTCTGGACTCAGGGACCCGTGTGCACCGCACACACTGCACCCATTATAGGAACACCAATGCTTGGGGGGGTCTTTCAGTTCAGTCAGAGTCGGGCATTCAGCCAGGGAATGAATAAGAAGGCATCATTGGAGTATACTATATCCTCCCGACACTGAGGATACAGAAAAGTGTTAAATTAGGAGGGAAGCATCCGATATCCCGGCTGTCAGGATCCCGGTGCTCAGCATACCGGCGCCGGGATATCGTCAACTATTCTCCCTCTTGAGATGTCCACGACAACCCTGGAGGGAGAATAAATAGCATAGCACACCCCAGTGCCCGCAAGAGGCTCTTTGCACTCGCCCCACTGCCGGCATTCCAGCGGTCAGGATCCCGGCATCGGTATGCTGGGCGCCAGGATCCCGACAGCCAGGATATCATAGTAGTAGCGCTCCTGGAGGCTCCCGTGGATTGCGGTCTACCTACTGCCCAGAAGCTAGGGACTAAAGTTAAAGGCCTGCCTGGGCCGGACTTCCGGAGCCGGGGAAAACACAACGCGCACCGCAGGACAGCTCCTACCTCTCTCCGCTGGTTCCTGGAGGGTCTCTTGGGGCTCCCAGAGGACCCGAGGATCCTTGTGTTCCCCCTCTTGTGTGCTGGGAATCTATCTCTGTGTCCTGCTAGGAGGGAGACATTCACAGCCGGTGGCCACCTTGGATTTCTGGGCAGTCTGCAGCTACATATTCTGTTGCAGAGACTAGGTCTTAGGCAGGACCAGGACTGGTGTTCTCTGCCCAAAGCTCTCCTCCAGCACTCACCACTGCCATCTCCCTTGGTGTGCATATTACACTGCATTATAGTGCTGTCTGTTTCTGCTGGAAGTCTCTGTTTTGGATCTGTGAGTGCCCCTCTGCTGGGAATTGTTGTGCCTCTCTCATATTTGTCATCTCTCTGCCTGTCCCCTCAAGGGTATTCTGCATGTAATAATGTTCGGATAGGGGTCTGATGTGCTCTGTCCCCTTTACGCCTCCACCCGGAGTTCTCATGCATACATAATAGCTTTTGTTTGGAACTAGCGTACTAGTCTGCCTCCAGGGACTGTGACGCATTGGCCTTTCAGCTTCACCCGCTTATTCCCTTCTACTGTAGTCCTCTAGCGATGTCCCCTACAAAAATCAAGGGCACGCTCCCGCCCTCGATGGTCTTCTCTAATCAATAAGGGGTGCATGTCTCCTCATCCCCTGTCAGGGGCACCACCCCGTTGAGCCAGCCTGACCGCACTATGGAGGGCTATGGCCACTCCTTATTGGTTCCTGGGGTGGACCCTAACTGTACGGATCCTCTCACTGTCAAGACTTTGTGTCAAGTCCTTGCAGCCTTTAAATCTGAGTTCACTCAAGACCTCTCTATGGCTATAAGTGAAGTCAAACTGGAGTTAACTGCTTTAAGTGACCGTACGGACCACCTTAAACGTAAAATGGAAGAACTGGTGTCCTCCCATAATGAGCTTATTTCTGCCCATGACCAACAACAAGCTGAGATGGAGTTGTTTAGAGACAAAATGTCAGATATGGAGGACAGCAGGTCACGGAGAAATAATATTAAATCCCGGGGATCCCTGATTTGGTGGCCAATTTGGAACTTCTGGACTATGCCATGAACCTTTTCCGTAAACTGCTACTTGGGGCGGAGGACAGAGATCTTCTCATTGACCGAATTCACCGGCTTCCAAAACCGTGGTCGGTTTCTGCTTCCTATTCTTGAGACACCCTCCTACGTGTTAATTTCTTCACGACCAAAGAGCGGATTATGCAAGCTGCAAGAGCCGCATCTGACTTGGATAAGCTTAGAGGTCTACAGATATTCCATGACTTCTCAGCATTGACCATCTCTAAACGTAGAGCTCTGGCTCCTATCACGGAGGCACTACGTTCTCACGACATTAGATACAGATGGAGCTTCCCAGTGAAATTGGTGATCTCCCATGAGAATTCTTCATATGTGGTTGCCAACCTGGACGCTGGGGTTAAGCTGCTTGCTGATTGGGATATCTCCGTCAAAGTGCCTTCTACATTGAAGAATTGCCCGCCACTTACACGTGAGTGGTCTGTGTCTTGACTGATCACTCTATATTCCACTTAACATAGTTTCTGGTTGATTTTATTGTTCAGTTGGGGTCTTAGTCCTCCCTATAATCCATTCCACTTAACATAGTTTCTGGTTGATTTTATTGTTCAGTTGGGGTCTTAGTCCTCCCTATAATCCACATTGGATACGTGAGTTCATCTGCTGTATATGTGTATGCTTTTGGTTCCTTCATTTGCTGTTTATGTAACTATGTGTGCCTGCATTTTCTTCTGATTCTATCCCTGATATCCTTCTTTTCCGCTATTAATGCAAACCTAAGGGTATATCACTGGTAACTCAAAATGTTTGAAAGTGTACTTGTCTGTACCCTTATTGTTACTTGTATTTTGGATATACATTACTGCTCCAGGTGTACATGTGTCTTTTGTACCCAGGGTGGTGATGCTACCGCCGCCTCCCCATACTTTCCCTACTGCACACCTTTCCCCTGCAGTAGCAATGCGGACCCAATATACTGGACCCTTTTTGGTTTTTCCTATCAGTTCTTTCCTCTTTTTTCCCTAGTTTGTCCTCCCCCCTCCCATATAAGATGTCAGATGTTTTCGTTCTTTTTCTATTTTAAATGGTGCGAATATACTCAATGAATGTTAAAGGGTGAAACTCCCCCAATAAATGCAGGCTAGCCTTGTCCACTTTTCATAAACACAGGGCTGACATAGTTGCTCTGCAAGAAACACCATTTTCGTCAACAGGTCCCCCGGCTCTAAAAGACTGCAGACACCCACTTGGCTTTTTTGCAAATGGCCCCTTCAAGCGAAATGGCGTGGCCGTTATTTTTCGGAGCTCTGTTTCATTTGAACTGCTATCCCAATCAGCCGACAAAAATGGTCGTTTCCTCATTTTAGTTGGAAAATTGGAGGGCAAATTAGTCACGATAGTTTCTCTCTATGCTCCCAATTCTAAACAAGTCCCATTCCTTAGAAAAGTTTGCTCGCCTATTGCGAAGGTTCGTCAAGGTGCCTTAATTGTTTAGGGTGACTATAATTTAGTGCTAGATCCAAAATTAGGTCTACTCAATCTCCTTCCCAGACTTCTACAGCTCCAGCTGGCCCATCCATAGCCTTTCGTAATTTGCTGGCAGAATATGACCTGTATGACCTGTGGAGAGTTCAGAATCCAACTGGGAGAGATTATACGTATTTCTCTCCAGTGCATAATTCCTACTCTCACATAGATCTTATTCTTTGCGATAAATGCACTTTGCAACACTCAGAACAGGTGGATGTTCTGCCTATTTCTTGGTCGGATCATGCCCCACTCCTATGGTCATGGAATATTTGCCATCAATTTACTCCCCTGCGGCTGTGGCGCCTATCCCCCCACCTTTTATCGGACCCTATATCTAAAAAAATGATAGATGATTTCGTCTCCCTTATGGAAACTAATTCTCCCTCAGATACTTCTATCACAACTTTCTGATGTGCCCTTAAGGCAGTTGTGCGAGGCACGGAGATCCAGGTCAGTGCTAGAATTAAAAAACAGCAACATGACTTGAAATCTAAACTTAAAGAGGTTGAGGATAGGAATAAGCTCCACCCCTCTAGGGCCTTAAGTAAGGAATTAAATATTCAAGGCCAGCTTCAGAAACTCCTTATGAGACGGTCCCAATTTGCTTTAAATAGGCTGAGACAGAATATTTACTTGACTGGTAATAGGCCAGGGAAAATGCTGGCTCGCATGCTCCATGCTCTGCAGGCTTGAAATAGGATTAGACATCTGATTTCCCCTCAAGGTGGTAAGGTGTCCAACCCATATGACATAGCAAACCAATTTGCTATACATTATACAACTCTGTACAATCTATCTTCTGATCGGTTTTTGGACAAGTTTGGTTTTAGTGGTCACATTCTTTCTTCGGTATTGTCGTTATACAGCTCCCCCTCCGCACGGGTATTTAGTAACGGTTTCCAATCAGATGCATTCCCTATTACCCACAGACATCTCCATGCTATATTTTCAAATGTATGTTGATTTCTGCTTGCTGATCCCTGAAAACTATAACTCTTGATCTCTATTCACACCAATGTATATTTTAGCAGTGTATGTAATTGTATTTGTAGAATATTAGTACTTGCTTATAGCTGATATTATCTCTTGTATAGATGTGGGTCAGTGGAGTGGAGTTTATTAGCATACATGGCCTGGTGTTTACTTAACACAGGGTAATATAATTCCTTTGATTAGATGTCCAATTAGCTTCAGCTGAAGCCTTTGTAAATTAGAACTAGTATATGTTAGCATTCAGTTATGGGGCAGTTGTCTGCGGGGCAGTTGTCAGAAGTTTAGAAATATCCGAAGTTTGGAAATTACAAAGTTAGGAAATTTTAAAAAGAACAGTTAAACCAACAGTTGAACAAACATTGAAAAACATTGGAAAGCAGGTAAATCTACCATTTAATTAACAATTTCCATAAGCATTTTCCTATCTATACTTTTCTCTTTATAAACACCATGCTCCACAAACTGTTTTTCCTCATAGCACTTCATGGTATCCTCTATAAAATGACATCGTCCTTCACTATTCCTGTTATGTATCGCTCTGTACACATTGCAGCCTCATTAATCCACTCCCCTCTTATTAACACTCATGAGCTTTTAACCTATCTATGTACACTAACTGTCGCATCCTCTACCTGTCACCATAAGAAACTATCACACACCTCCCCCAACTATACCTATCTCTCTCTTCTTCTGCTTCTACTAGCTGGTGACATATCCCCAAATCCAGGTCCCATCCACATACCACGCTCACATTCAGCTGATTCACAACAGAATATAAAATCAACAAACCTTATCAACATCACTTGTCTCCCATCTACCTCCAAGTCACTAAAATGTGCTTTATGGAATGCACGCTCTGTTTGCAACAAATTAACAGCTATTCATGACCTTTTCATAGCAAAAAAATTCAATATGCTGGCTATAACAGAAACCTGGCTCACACAATCAGACACTGCCTCCCCTGCAGCACTGTCACATGGTGGCCTCCACTTCACACACACCCCCAGGCCTGGTAACATCAAAGGAGGGGGTGTTGGAATATTACTATCCAAATGTTACACGCACATTATTTTACCACCTGTTCCCTCACTCACATTTACATCCTTTGAAGTACACTCTATTAGGATTTTCACCCCTTTCTCTCTGCGTGTTGCAGCTATCTATCGCCCACCTGGGCAACCCAAAAAGTTTCTGGAAGATTTTTCTGCATGGCTCCCTCACTTTCTATCCTCTGACATCTCCACCATCATTATGGGTGATTTCAATCTCTCTATTGACAGTCCACAATCTCCCCATGCATCTAAACTACTCTCTCTAACCTCCTCTCTTGGCCTCTCCCAATGGACTGACTCCCCTACTCATCAGGAGAGCCACTGCCTTGATCTTGTATTCACCAGACTATGCTCTGTTTCTGAACTCACTAACACTCCTTTCCCTCTCTCAGATCACAACCTTATCACATGCATGCTCTCCTCCATTACTTCAAACTCCATGTCCCTAAAGTCTACAAGGACACCTCTTACCCGCAGAAATATTAACGCTATTAATTTTCAACAACTATCTACCTCTCTGCAACCACTGCTTTCACCAATTTCTACATTCACCTCTCCAGAGACTGCTGTGTCACACCTTAACCAAACTCTAGTAACAGCACTTGATGAAGTGGCTCCAGCTACCCATCACACTCCACGTAGACTTAGATGTCAACCGTGGCACTCTAAATACACTAGACACTTACAAAAACTCTCACGAAAAGTTGAACGCCAGTGGCGTAAATCTCGTAGTTCAAGTGACTTTCTCACATATAAGACCACCTACCACTCTTATCGTACTGCTCTGGACACTGCCAAACAAACATATTTTCAATCTCTCATCTCTGCTCAAGCCTCTAACCCCAAGCGACTTTTTAATTCATTTAAATCACTTCTTGTCCCTCCCTCACCTAACCCACCAGCCACTGTCAGTGCGCAAGATCTTGCTTCCTATTTCAAGGACAAGATTGACAAGATCCGAAATGAAATGGTATGCTCTTCCACAGCAAGTGACCTGCTCAATTCCCTGCCTGAACCCTCTAACACCTTCTCTTCTTTTGATCCTACAAATGAAGATGAAGTATCTGCACTCTTTTCATCTGCCTACTCTAATACCTCTCCCCTTGACTCTATACCCTCACAAATTAGTAAAGCTCTGTCTACTGTGCTCATCCCAACCTTAACGAAAATCTGTAATCTCTCCCTGTCTACTGGTATCTTTCCTTCTCTATACAAGCATGCAGTGATTACTCCCATTCTAAAAAAACAAAACTCTGACCCGAACTCTCTCTCTAACTACCGTCCCATCTCTCAGCTCCCATGCCCCTCCAAGCTACTTGAGAGACTTGCTTACACTCGCCTCACACACTTAACTCACACAGCCTACTGGACCCACTTCAGTCAGGATTTCGTGCCCAACACTCCACAGAGACAGCACTGACTAAGGTTGTGAATGATTTGGTCACTGCTAAATCTAAAGGACATTTCTCTCTCCTTATTCTCCTTGATCTCTCTGCTGCTTTTGACACTGTTGACCACTCTCTTCTCATACAAACACTACAATCCCTAGGTATTCAGGACACAGCCCTTTCTTGGTTCTCATCCTACCTATCTAATCGCTCCTTCAGTGTTCGTTTCTCTGATTCCACCTCTCCTTCGCTACCTCTCTCAGTTGGAGTACCGCAAGGCTCAGTCCTAGGTCCTCTGCTTTTCTCTATCTATACCACATCTCTTGGCAAACTAATCAACTCTTTCGGATTTCAGTACCATCTGTATGCGGATGATACTCAAATCTACCTATCCTCCCCTGATTTGTCACCATCTGTATTGGGCCGTGTCACTGAATGCCTTTCTGCCATTTCATCTTGGATGACATCTCGCCACCTCAAACTTAATATTTCCAAAACAGAATTAATTATATTTCCACCGGCCAATAGTAGTTTCCAACCTGATATCTCTATCACTGTTGAGAACTCTGCAATCACCCCTACCCCACAAGCTCGCTGTCTAGGTGTCATTCTTGACTCTGAACTGTCCATTGTTACCCACATTCAATCTGTCTCAAGATCATGTTACATACATCTAAGAAACATATCCAAAATACGCCCTTATCTTACACAAGACACAGCAAAAACTCTAATCCATGCTCTCATTATCTCCCGCATTGATTATTGTAATAGTCTCCTGACCGGTCTTCCCAAACATAGGCTCTCACCACTACAATCCATTTTGAATGCAGCTGCGAGGCTAATCTTTCTTGCCAGATGTTCATCGTCTGCAGATCCGCTCTGTCAGTCCCTCCATTGGTTACCGGTATTCTACCGTATTAAATATAAAATACTTTTACTCACATACAAGGCTATTAACCAAACTGCACCAACATACATCTCTTCACTCATCTCAAAATATCTCCCTACCCGACCTCTCCGCTCTGCACAAGATCTACGTCTCTCATCCACATACATTACTTGTTCACACTCAAAATTACAGGACTTTATCCGGGCTTCACCCACTCTGTGGAATGCCCTCCCACGCACAGTAAGACTCGCCTCTAGTCTCCAAACCTTTAAATGTTCCCTGAAAACTCATCTCTTCAGACAAGCCTATCAAATTCCAGACCCACCCATATAACCTTCAGTGCTTCCCTATCTAATTACATCCTCTGTAGAATATTCATAACATCACATATCTTGTCTTTCTTTAGTCTCACAGCCTCCTGACACTTGGATAACTTTGTGGGGTATCATCATACAACCCATTAGAACCTAGCAATCTGGTGGACCATTATGCAATAGTTAGCATCAATCCTTGTGTATCTATGCCTATTTCCCTATAGATTGTAAGCTTGCGAGCAGGGCCTTCCTACCTCTGTCTGTCTGTTTTTACCCAGTTTTGTTCTATTACTGTTGTTCTAATTGTAAAGCGCAACGGAATATGCTGCGCTATATAAGAAACTGTTAATAAATAAATAATAATAAATATTACGAATGGAACCTGACAGGGTTGCCCTCTGTCACCCTTGATATTTATGTTGGGCATAGAGCCTCTTGCTGAGAAGATTAGGATGTCTGGGGATTTTCCAGGGGTGACGATTGGCAATAATACACACAAGTTGTGCCTCCTTGCGGACATCGTCCTTTTATTTGTTACAGACCCACTATCCTCTCTCCCATGTTTGCATGATATCTTGGGACGATATAGTGAAACTTCCTATTATAAAATGAATACAACAAAGACAGATGCTCTCCCCATTAATATTCCAGCTCCCATAGTGTCCACCCTTCAATCACAATATCCATATAACTGCCGTTTGGCTTCACTTCAATATTTAGGGACCCATATCCCACCCTCTACGACCTTTGTCTTTGACGTTAACTTACCCCCACTCATTAATAGTTTTTTTTAGACCTGACTAAGTCCTGGCTATCTTATGACATTTCGTGGAGTGGTCACTTAGCGGCCTTTAAAATGACCCTCTTACCTAAACTCATGTACTTATACCGAACCATACCATTTCTTTTCGGTAAAAAGTACCTAGATAGGTGTTGCTCCATACATTACGTTATGTCTAGAAGGCACGACCACCTAGACTGACCCAGTCCAGAATGATTCTCCCTCGCAGAAAGGGAGGGCTAGATATGCCCGACTTAGTTCTCTACCAGGAGGCTTGTGTGCTAGCCCAGCTCAAATACTGGTTGAGTTGAGCGCCTGCAGTGGGATAGGTAACCCTCCAACGTACAGGGATCTTGGACTTCCCGTTAGAAGATCTTTTAAGATACACCCAAACTTAAGACCCTGTTCTTTGACCCTCCTCCAAGCCACGAGAACATCTTTACAGATCTGGGATAAATTAGTGAATCGCCTACCTGGGCATCAATTTCCTTATTCTACTATCTCACTATGAGCCATAGCTAAATTAATCCCTAATTTAAATCTCTCTGCCTGGTATGTTTGTGAATTGAATGTCTTGGGTGATCTTCTGGATGGTAATGTTATGCTCTCATTTTCCCGACTCCAGTCTCGATTTAACCTCCCCAGTAGAGAATTATTGCATTTTTTCCAAATTCAACACTGGTACAGAAGTTTACCTAAACATGTGGCTCCTCCAAATCCGTTGTCCCAGGTTGTATTAGCGTGTGTGTCTCTGTGTGATTCTAGGAGGGACATATCTTTTTGGTATAAGACTGTTGTCAGTTTACTTGTTACCACAAAATCTAATGCGCAGCTGAAATGGGAAGAAGACTTGGATCTCCCCTTTTCTGAAGCCCAATGGGAACAAATATTTATTTCTTCCTATCGAATGTCTAAGTGTTTGAATCACACAGAGATGCATATCAAACTTCTTAATAGACTGTATTTAACACCTGATAGGTTACATACATTTTGGCAGTCTTGTTCCAAATATTGTTGGCGTAACTGTGGGGAAGTAGGCAATATTTTTCATAATTTCTGGTCCTGTCTGTCCCTTCGAAATTTCTGGTGCAAGATATTTACACTGATGAATAAGGTCTTAAACCTGTCGCTCACCCCCTCTCCGGCCTTGGCTCTATTCCATTTTTTTCCTGCTGAGGTATCACCTCATCAAAGATATTTGGTGGGGCATATTTGTATAGCAGCTAAGGCTGCACTGGCCCAAAGTTGGAAACAACCTTCTCCTCCTCCCCTAGCCCTAGTCACCAATAAAATCCAATTCCATTTTACTATGGAAACTGAGTTTATGCCTTATTCCTCCTCAGCTTCCTCCCCGTTGGTAAAATGGATGGCATGGCATGAGCACAAAACTGTTGACGGGGGCGTTTCTCCTCCCTCCTGACTCTGCTTCCATTTTTGCCTTGAGTACTGACCATAATAGCCCCGTTTTCCAGATATCGTTGTATTTCTTGTATTTTGCCTATATTGGACTGTTATATTTGACATCTCTGATATCTGTATGTCTACATCCTGTTCCCCTGGATCTGGATCCCTCCCCCTCCTCTTTTCTTTTCTGTACCTCTCCCCCCTGCAAAAAAAAAAAAAGAAAAGCAAACTGGGACTCTTGTTAAATGATGACAAAGAAAAAACTGAATTATTGAACACATTTTTTCATCAGTGTTTACTAGAGAGGACCAGATGGTGGGATTAGTGAGTATCATTAATAATAGTAATGTTAAAGGCCCGGCACTTAGTACTTATCTGTCTGAGGAAGTAGTCCGTGAGTGATAAAAAAAAACCAAGACTAATAAATTTCCTGGTCCAGGTGGACTTCATCCTAGGGTTCTGATGAAATTAAACCCTGAAATAGCTAGGCCTCTGCATCTGATTTTCACTGATTCACTTACATTGGGCATGGTATTCAAGGACTGGCATATAGCAGAGATATTCCCAATATTTAAAAAGGGTATTAAACTCGATCCTGATAACTATAGACCGGTTAGCCTGACATCAATAGCGGGGAAACTTTTGGAAAGTATACTAAGGGATAGCATAAAGAAATACTTGGTGAACTCCCATGCTATTAGTAAGATCCAGCATGGTTTTGTGAGAAATAGGTAGTGTCAAACTAATCTGATTAGCTTCTATGAGAAAGTAAGAGACAATCTTAACCAGGGTGTCACAACTGAGGGCTGGCACTGGTGGTGGGTAGCCTCAGTTGCAGGGGCTGATGGATAGCTGAACTTAGGAGGTGAGATGAAACTCCTAGACATGTAGAGCAGCTGCAGAACCAAAGCCCGAAGGTGTGACCACGACAACTGGAAATAGCATTTAAGACTTTTATTAAACTTATACCACAGTGTTTATTTGTAAAAGGTATAAGATAGTTCTTGAGAGTCTCTGAGTGTTGCCGGATTAGACAGGTGCCCAAGGAAGTTAGCTGGGAGTGCTTGTGGATGTTGGGGATCGCAGATGTAGCACTGAGATGATATGGGTTGTTAAGAATGGTATTAGTAGCAAAGTCCTGATAGGAAACATAAACCAGGCACCGCTGGAAGCTGCTGGTGGGAGCTGATAATAGAACAGAGTGCAAAGGCAGGGAAATCAGGCTGCACCGCAAGGTGTTAAACTGGTGCTGGTCTCTGGAGAACTGAAGACTGGAACATTCACAGCAGAGGAGAGACTGGAATCACCGGAATGACAATTGAAGCACTGACAGCTTCCTGGTTGCTGGGACAGGATATTTATACCTGCTGGGAAGCAGGCATTGGTTGACAATTACCCCAGGCTCCAGCAGCACAGCAGATTGGTGGAAAGAGTAACATGTGATTACATCCAACATGGCTGCGCCCATGACAGAGTTTGAAGGGGAAAAGAACCATGTGCCAAACTAGAATGGCGGCGAAGGCCGCGGTAACAGAAGGCTCCACACTCTTTCACACACACAGCGGCATAGGGATGGCGGCAGCAGCCGCTGTGCAGCGAGAATGTCACCTTCGGCTCCAATGCCGTAAGATCATGCGCGCGGCGGCGCTAGCCGCTGCGGGACTGAGAACACCATACTGGTAGTAAGTGACATCACTGAGAAGGCCGCTGAGCCAGCGCTGTGGAACAACAAACAAGGTAATGTTAACAATACACCACCTAGCAAGCTGAACCCCCGGTCCTGGAACGCTGAGCCAATCTCAGGAGGCACGTAACTGGCAGAAAATGGTGTCTAGTTACCCGGATTGTGACACAGGGTAACAAAGTAGATGTGGTCTATCTGGATTTTGCAAAGGTTTTCGAAACAGTGCCTCACAAGAGGCTGATTTTCAAATTAAAGGAGCATGGTATAGGAAACACTATTTATACATGGATGAGTAATTGGCTTGAAAACCGAAAACAGCGAGTGGTGGTTAATGGGATGTTTGCCACCTGGGCTAAAGTAATCAGTGGAATTCTAAATGATCTAGTAGAAGGATTAGAAAGCACAGTGTCAATTTTTGCAGTTGATACTAAAATATGTACGGTATTTAAGTCAGATGTGGATGTGGAGTCTCTTCAGAGCGATTTATATAAACTGGAAGTTTGGACAATGAAATGGAGAATGAGGTTTAATGTGGAAAAATGTAAAGTTATGCACTTTGGAACTAAGAATAAACACACAAATTACCAATTAAATGGAGAAATTATAGGGAAAATGGTATTAGAATAGGATTTGGGGGTGTTAATTGATAGTAGATTTAGCGGCAGTACACAATGTCAAAGTGCAGCAACAAAGGCAAATAAGGTGTTAGCATGTATTAAAAGGGATATTGAGACAAGGGACAAGGGATGAGAGTGTAATCCTGTATAATTCATTGGTGCGACCACATCTTGAGTATTGTGTACAATTCTGGGCACCACACTATAAAAGAGACATGTTAGAACTTGAACAGGTTCAGAGGGGAGCTACCAAATTAATTAAGGCTTTGGAGACACTGGACTATGATGAGAGGCTTTCTAGGTTAGATATGTTTACAGTAGAAATGAGACGACTAAGAAGAGATATGATTGAGGGGCGTGGCCTAGCTTTCATACCGAGAGGACGTGCTCTCCTACAGCTCCTGAGGGCACCTCAATATATTGCTCCTTTAACCTGCCTGCTCCCCTCCTGAAAGCCCCTGTGTTCCTCCTGTGGCCCCTCTTACCCTGTAACAGTCGTTGTGGGGGTCACGCGGAATCGGGGAGTGCTTTTCAGCCCTCCTGCGGATTGCGGCCTTCCCCCCAGCGTGAAGCCGGGACCTGGAGTTGGAGAGCGATCCGGGCCGGACATCCGAGGCTGCAGTCTTGGTTCTTCTGTGCCGCCGGAGACCCCTGTGGGAGCTCTACAGACCTCCGTGCGGCTACTCCATGCCCTCCTCTGCTATTATATACGGCCCCGGCGTGCGGAGGACAAGTGAGGAGATGCGGCCCGCCGAGAACCGGGGAGCGCTGTTGTCCTCGCTGTGCGCCGAGACGCCTGCTGGGTGGGCTCTTGCCCTCCCTCCAACGGCTGCTCCTTGCGATCTCCTTGCTGCTGAGGTCCGTCGGCGCGTGTGAGCGGGATCGCTGGGCTCCCGCGATCTCTCCCGCCGCCGCCCGGCCGCCTCCTGCTGCCCCCTGCTTGCTGTCTCCGGAGCTCCCAGTGTGAGGACGGCGCTGTGCGGCCCTGGTCCCTCAGAACGTGAGCCGCGGACGGCAGCACTCACTGGGGCTCCACTGCACGGGCTACGCTGGCCTGAGTGATTGCCCCAGCTGATATAGGAATAAGCCCTGCTCCCCCCCCTCCTCCCTCCCGGCTCCATTATCCTTTATCCATTGTCTATAATCAGTCTCCTTCTATCACTGGGCTGCTGCAGTACACAGGAGATTACTGCCTCCCCCTCCTTCCTCCTATCCCTAGGTATTGGATCTTGGTTGAGTCCGGCCAGGGTTCTGTGGTGAACCCTACTACCAGCACCCCCTTCAACGGCCAGTCGCACCCGGAGGCGGGTATACCGCATGCCACCCCTCAACTTCATCCACTCCACGAGATCACGGGTGGACCGCGGGGTGTCCCTGTTCAGTCCCGTTGCACTGACGCCGGTCGCTGGCTGGTCCGTGGCCGCGTAGGCGTGCTCCCCTCTACCGCTTGGCTACCTGACAGGTTCACACCACACACCTGATTGCTATTCGCCTCATCCTCTGCGATGTGAGATCCTGTTCTATGCTAAATCATTCTGCGGCCTTATAGTGTTTAGGGGCTCTTCTTGATACTAGCTATAGGGTCTATTGGAGTTGTCATTTACCCACTTCACGGTTGAATCAACTGATCTGCTGAGCCGATAGCTTCCTCTGCTATCTACCTACCTCTCTCATTCCACTATGTCACAGAGGAACCGCAAAACCCCTGCTCTTGCTAAACCTAGTATCCTCCGGGCCTGGGAGCTACACCTCGTAACTCCCCCACTGTGGACCCCATATCGGATACCGACGATGCACCCTCTCCGAAGGCTGGTCTTACGACCCAAGACGTAATTGCTATCGTCACTAAGACTATACAGACAGAAATTAGGTCGATCCTTGCCGAATTCAGAACTGAACTCGCTGATCTTGGCACCCGCACTGACTCCCTGGAACGTAAAGTGGCCGAAGTATGCCAATACCAGGTGGTGTTCGAACAGGAACTGTCTGAGATTCGCGCAGATTTGGCTCGACATGGAGACCACCTAGAGGATTTGGACAACCAGAATCGCCGGAATAATGTCCGGATCCGCAACATACCGGAGTGCGTCTCCATGGAGGGCCTCCCGAGCTTTCTGGCAGGCTTGCTGCAGACTATGATTCCCGAGGTTTCGAAAGATCTTCTTCTTCTCGATAGAGCGCACAGGGCTCTGCGCCCACGTCCTCCCCCCACTCAACCCCCTCGGGATGTTATCCTGCGGTTCCACAATTACAAAACAAAAGAGAAATTCATGATGGCGGCTCAGGAACACCAATCAGTTGCTTATTCTGGAACCCAGCTACAAATTTTCCAGGATTTGGCCCCCTCTACGCTTCGAAAACGTTGAGACCTCACCGCTATCACCAAAGTCCTCCGGGACCACTCAATCAAGTATAAATGGGGATTCCCGTTCCAACTCCATGTCTCCAAAGATGGTTCCCACCATTCAATTAAAACGCCTGCCCAAGGCTACAACCTCCTTAGGTCCTTTGGCATCTTTGATTCCCTCCCTGACGAGGTCCAAAATCATCACACTACCATCTCCCCTAGAAGACCCGTGGCGCCTACTCCTGATTGGTCTACTAAATGAGCAGTTGAGATGCTCTCTACAAATTAGCTACTATACTTGACATTGCTCATTAGCTCCCCCCTTCTTATGGTACATTATTTTACTCGTTTGACTTTTATGGTTCAATGGACTCTAGCGGTGTTTCGGACTTCTGCACGATGGCCCATGGCAACCCCACTCTTATGATGGTTACTCGCTTTGATGTGGGACGGCTGTACTACCGCTTTGCTTCGAGAGATAACATAGTCTTATAGAAACACCTTGTCCGTTCCAAATGTTATGCTCTTTATGTGTATCCACTAGTCCCCCTAGACTTTAAGGTATTCCTGCCCGCTATTTCCTTTTCTTCAGATAAGAAACCGCTATCTTTGATCTTTAAGGATTCAGTTATATCAGGTATGGTTCCCAAAGACTGGCGTATAGCGGAAGTAGTGCCTATATTCAAAAAGGGAAGTAAAGCTGAACCAGGTAATTATAGACCAGTTAGTCTTACATCTATAGTGGGGAAAGTATTGGAAGGTATTCTAAGAGATAGTATTCAGAAGTTCCTTGAAGTCAATAAGGTCATTAAAAGGAATCAACATGGGTTTATGAAGGACAGATCCTGTCAAACCAACTTACTTGGCTTTTATGAAACAGTAAGCGCAAACCTAGATCAGGGTAAAGACGTGGATGTAATCTTTTTAGACTTTGCCAAAGCGTTCGATACTGTACCACACATGAGACTTATCTACAAGCTACAAGAATCAGGGCTAGGAAGCATAATATGCACTTGGGTCAAAAACTGGTTAGATAATAGGGAGCAGCGCATTGTGGTTAATGGATCTTTTTCAACTTGGACTGAAGTGCTGAGTGGTGTGCCGCAAGGCTCAGTATTAGGACCGATATTGTTCAATATTTTCATTAACGACCTAACAGAAGGTCTAGAGAGCATGGTGTCAATTTTTGCAGATGATACCAAATTGTGTAAGGCTATAAATACAGAGGAGGATGCCGAGTCTCTTCAGAACGACTTAGTTAAATTAGAAGCATGGGCAGCCAAATGGAGAATGCGCTTCAACACAGACAAGTGTAAGGTAATGCACTGTGGTAACAAGAACAAAAATTACACCTACCTACTAAATGGGGTAAAATTAGGGGATTCTGTACTGGAAAAGGACTTGGGTGTCCTCATAGATAGCAAGCTAAGCAGTAGTACCCAAAGTAGGACTGCAGCAAAGAAGGCTAATAAGATATTAGCATGCATAAAACGGGGTATTGATGCTAGGGACGAGAGTATTATACTCCCGTTATATAAATCACTAGTGAGGCCACACCTTGAATACTGTGTACAATTCTGGGCACCGTACTACAAAAAGGATATCCTGGAGCTTGAAAAGGTACAGAGGAGGGCGACCAAACTAATTAAGGGCATGGAGACGATGGAATACAAGGAAAGGCTTGAAAGACTAGGCATGTTTACATTGGAAAAGCGGAGACTAAGAGGGGATATGATCAACATCTACAAATATATAAGGGGACAATACACAGAGCTTGCGCGGGACCTGTTTTTGGTTAGATCAACACAGAGGACTCGTGGACACTCGCTCAGGTTAGAGGAGAGGAGATTCCGCACAATACGGCGTAAAGGCTTTTTCACGGTAAGGACAATACGTGTTTGGAATTACCTGCCTGAGGGAGTTGTAATGGCGGAATCTGTCAACACCTTTAAGAATGGGTTAGATAAATTCCTAATGGATAAGGATATCCAGGGGTATGGTGCATAGTCATGCATTATAGTTACTATAAATAGGGATAAAATGCAATGGCTGACAGCAGCATCAGTCAGAAATTTTAGTCAAATCATCATGCATAGGAGACCACAAATAGGTTGAACTCGATGGACAATTGTCTTTTTTTAACCTCAGATACTATGTTACTATGTTAAGTTAACCAATTTTACATTTAGATGTCCCGTGATTATTTTTGTTATTACATACTAGTCCATCCCCCTTCCTATTACATTGTTTCACAGTTATTATATTTAATGTTTGGTGGTCTATGCGTTGTTTAGATTTTTAGCGCATCAGTTCTTGATAGTCCCATTTTAATGATGGTTTCGTGCCTTGACTTGGTAAGGCTAATCTGCCGTTCAACCCTAAGGGACTGCCCAGACTTATAGCTTAGATATGCTCGCTGCGAATGCTATTGTTTTCGCAAACCACCACTGATTCACTCATGTTTCACTGTATAGCTGTAAAAAAAATATATATTTTTTTTTTCTTTTTCTTTTTATGTCTTGGTTAATGTTACACCTTAATGTACTGTTATTATATGCGTAGATATTATCTGCAATGTCTTTTCTTTCCCTGCTCCTTTTTACTCACTGACCTAATTTTCTCATGCCCCTTACCCTGGCTCGCAGAATGTACTTTTCCTTTTTCCTTATGTTCCTCTTTCTTCTTGTTGTTTGTTTTTACTGGTGCTACCCCCCACACCGAAGGGGATGCCCACCTGGCACCCGCCCTTTCACTTCTAGACCCAACCCGTTTTTAGGAAAAGGTCTATCCTTTAAATTTATTCTTCCGTTCCCCCTCCTCCGTTTCTATTATTGTCCTTCTCTTTCTTCTCCTATGCCCCCTGGTCGGCCATATCGTGAGTTATTCTCTCTACTGAGCTTTACTGTTCTTCATCCTCCATGACTCTAAAAGTTTTGTCCATTAATGTCAATGGCCTAAATTCCCCGACCAAGCGGTCCATGGCGTTTCAATTTTCTGCCCGGCAGAAAGCGGATATAATCTTCTTACAGGAGACCCATTTTAAGGCCCCCCACCCCTCTTTAAGCTCCAAACGCTATCCCCATGCCTTTTATTCAACAATGTCAGCTAAGCGCAGAGGTACTGCTATTCTGGTCCATCGTGACCTCCCCTTGGTCGTCCGGGACACGGTTCTGGATGACCATGGCAGGTTTGTGATTCTCTCTGGCTCCCTTAATCAAACCCCCATCACCTTGGCATCGATTTACGCCCCAAACATGCAGCAGGGTTCCTTTTTTAAGACGTTCTCTGATAATCTCTCTAAATTTTCGAATCCCTGGGTTATTGTGGCTGGTGATTGTAACGCTACCCTGGACCCCCATGTTGATAGGTCACGTCCGTGCTTGGGGCCCTCTCCCCATACAAAACTATCTAAACTTCTTCAATCATGCATCACAGTACACAAATCTATATGATAGCTGGAAAACGCTTTACCCGTCTGCTAGGGGCTATACTCACTATTCCCCACAACATGATATATATACTCGTATTGATTACGTTTTTATAGATAGGGATTCCACTCAAACCCTCTCGGGAGCTCAAGTGATCCCGACCACCTGGTCTGACCACTATGCGATATCACTTGATTTCATTATCCCTCATAAACCCTCGGCAACACGTACGTGGCGCTTAATGAGTCTCTACTCCTTAACTCTTCTAATGTGTCTCAAATTGATGCTGCGATTCATCATTATCTTGCTGAAAATGTTTCTCCAGATATCTCACCGGCTATACTCTGGGAAGCACATAAAGCTACACTGCGAGGTCTCCTCATTAACCTTACTTCTGCCCAGAGGAAGATTGAGTCTAAACGGATCGCTGACCTAGAAGCTGAATTAGCTTCATTGACTCTTCGTCATCAACGCTTCCCTAAACGCAAACTATACCTTAAGATCCTCGCTTTGAAAGGGCAACTGTCACAAATCCTCACTAAAAAGACGATCAAATCACTCTTGTGGATCCGTCAGAAATTTTACGAAGAATCAGATAAGGCGGATACTCTGTTGGCCCGCCGATTGCGAGCGAAATGCACGCTTAATCGTATACTGGCTTTGAGATGCCCTGATGTATCCACGACCTGTGATCCTAAACGTATGGCCTCCCACTTCCAAGATTACTATACCTCCCTTTATAACCTCCATTCCGAGGTTTCTACCAAACCGCACCATATTTCAGCTATCCAACGATATCTCGCCTCTTGTCACTTACCGACACTCTCCGCAGTAGATCTTAAGACACTCAATGCTCCTATCACTCATGAGGAAATCCTTACTACGGTTAAGCAACTCCGCCGCTCTTCCGCCCCAGGTCCAGATGGTTACACTGCTATCTATTATAAAAAATTCTCCCAAGCCTTTCTTCCTATGTTACATTCACTCTTTAATTCACTACTAGAAGGGAGCTCCCTTGATGCAGCCACCACCAGAGCCAATATTATAGTTATTGCCAAACCTGACCGTGATCCACTGGAAATGAAAAACTATAGGCCCATTTCATTGTTAAACACGGATCTAAAGTTATTCGCTAAAATCCTTGCAAACCGCCTCGCCCCTTATCTCCCCGCACTTCTACACCCGGACCAGTTGGGTTTTATTCCCAACCGTCAAGCTGCGGACAATACACGGCGCCTTATTGATCTCATTCACCTTTCCCATAGAGACTCCCTTCCGACTCTGGTGGTGGCTCTCGATGCAGAAAAGGCCTTCGATAGAGTGGCCTGGCCTTTCATTCAGCAAGTCTTGCAGACTATGGGATTACATGGTCCATTTTATAATGCCATCACTTTGCTCTATTCTAACCCCTCGGCGTCTATCTTAGTTAATGGTCTCTCCTCCCCATCTCTACCTATTAGAAACGGCACCCAACAGGGATGCCCGCTCTCTCCTCTACTTTTTGCCCTCGTGATGGAGCCGTTAGCGGCAAAGATCCGACTGGACCCCAACATCTCGGGTATTCTAGTAGACAACCATGAATACAAAATCGCACTATATGCGGATGACGTCATTTTAACCCTGACCAACCCGTACACCTCCCTTCAACATCTCTTTGAGGAGATTCAGACATATGGCTCTCTAACTATAAACTCAATACGGATAAAACAGAGGTTCTGGACCTACACATATCTCAACAAATCTTTGTCTTTTACATTCCTCTTATTCCTTTAAATGGCAAAACGCTAAAGTCAAATATTTAGGTATTTATTTAACCAAATCCTATTCATCGTTATATGCAGCCAACTTCCTACGTTTATTATCTTCACTGAAATCTGATCTAACCGCTTGGAATAAATTGTTTATTTCTTGGTTTGGTCGCATCGCGGCAGTTAAGATGAACCTATTGCCGCGCTTATTATACTTATGGCAAACCCTTCCTATTCACATCCCCGTTAAGATTTTGAAGAATCTCCAACGAGAACTATCTAATTTCATCTGGGCTGGGAAAAAACCCAGAGTCAAAATGCGGCTACTCCAACAACACCGCTCAGAGGGTGGTCTTGGCGTGCCGGACCTTATTCGATACTACCGAGCAACGCATTTGGCCTCTTGTGTTCTTTGGCACTCACCCCCGGCACAGAGAACAGGGACTCTTATTGAGGCGTACTCTCTCCATATGTTCTCACCCTCAACCTTACTGTGGTGTCCGCCCCGCTCCCGCCCGAATTCTACTCTTCTCTTACCAACGGTGCGTTTCTCCTTGTCGATTTGGGATTTTTGTTCCTGCTTTTATCAGCTCCGTTCTCACAACCCTTATTTCATTCTTTTATGGAACAATACGCAATTCCCTCCGGGCAATAATCACCTTGTATTCCAGCACTGGACCACGCACAACATTCTTTTTCTACAAGATATTGCCCCTCTCTCCTCATTCCCATCCTTCGCAGATCTACAATCCCGTTTTGCGCTCCCCCATTCAGTTTTCTATCATTTTTTACAAATTAGACATTTCTATAATACTCTCACTAGACCCACCCACCCTATGGTAGCTACCCCCCTCGAGTTGTGGTGTCGTGGCCCTCATTCGACGAGGGGGCTACTTTCTCGTATTTATTGGGTGTTACTGTCACACAATGTCCCCCTCAAGGAGAGTCACGAATTGGCTTGGGAGAGAGAAGTGGGTGAAACCTTAACCGTCGAGGAATGGGAGGATATTAGACAAGAAATTACCAAAAGTTCTATCTCTGTTCGAATTGCTGAAAATTCTTATAAATTGTACTATCGTTGGTACCTGGTTCCTACTAGACTGCAAGCTATCTATCCCACATGCTCGTCTGCGTGCTGGAGATTGTGTGGGCATCGGGGGACTCTGCTGCATGTTTGGTGGTCTTGTTCATTGATCCGCCAATATTGGCGACAAATCCATAAATTGGTTTTGGATGTTACGAATGTAACCGTCCCCGACGTACCTCTTTATTCACTACTCCCCCGCCCAATTCCTGACACCCTACGCCACCAACGCACCTTAATTAAACACATTATGAACACGGCCAAATGTCAAATTGCATCTAATTGGAAGTCCGCGGCCCCTCCCACTCTGACTGCTACTATTAATGCAATTTGGTTCACATATAAGCTAGAACGCATTACAGCTGCGCTTCATGACTCCCCGGAATCCTTCACTAAAACATGGACACCCTGGACCCTACACTTTAATGCTGAACCGCCACTGACGACTATTTAATCTATTCCTTATTTATACCGCAGATTGTTATTGTACATGGCTCCGACTGGCCGACCTATGGGGGGATTATTTCCCCTCCCACCCCTGCCCCCTTTTCTTTTCTCCCCTCTATTTCAGTTTTTTCTTCTTTTTTCTCTTTCTTTGATGTTTGTCACTGTTTATGAAGCCTGTTTAACAGGAGGGTTATTTGATATTCCCCATTTGATACACCTGATTAGCACCCCCATGCCTGTTATTCCCTTATATGCTTCTTACTGTTTATTACAGTTCACTTATTTGTTTATATCGCTTATAAAATCAATAAAACGATAAAAAAAAGAAGAGATATGATTAATATTTACAAATATATAAAGGGGCAATATGCGGAGCTATCAGGTGATTTGTTTATTAAGAGGCCTCTACACAAAACGTGTGGACACCCACTAAGGCTTGAGGAGAGGAAATTTCGTACTCAGCGCAAGAAGGGATTCTTCACTGTTTGAGCAATACAAATATGGAATTCACTGCCAGTAAAGGTTGTAATGGTGGACTCGGTCAATGCGTTTAAAAATGGGTTCCATACATTTTCTAGCAGAAAAAAACATCTGAGGATATAGCCTTTAACCAGAATAGAATAGAATAGGGAGTATAATATATTTCAGGTTGAACTTAATAGCCTACCGGTCTTTTTTCAACCTCACCAACTATGTTACTATATATATATATATATGTACATTATCATCGCTTATGGAGGTGTAGCTGCTTGATAGCAGGTGACATCAGTAATCTAATATTATGCATGATATACAGTACACAAGCTATATAATGTAAACAGTGTTATATGCTAGGAAGGCTTCGCTGTGTGGGACTAATTTAGAAAGGATCATATTACTCCGATCCCCTGTACAGTTTCCCAATGATCGGGCACCTGCACAGGACCCCTTCTGCGTATGTGCAGAATGGGTTATGCGTGATCGCGTGCAGCCCTCTGTAAAACCCTGCTTGACAGGCAGGGACGTTTCAGGGGCTTAGCAGGGACGGGCTGCGTTGCTGGAAATAGGTGCGTCACCCCATTTTCCGGCAGTGGTAAGGCCAAGGTCTGCATCTAAATATGTTGATTTCTTGGCCTCGCAAGGCCCCCTGCGACGGCCAGACAGGGTAAGCTGAGGCTTACTTAGCTGTCCGTTTTTGGGGAACATCACAACAATCGGTCGCAAAGCTGATCCCAGGCTGTGGAGTCGGTCGTAACACTGTGATCACAAATGCAGCAAGGAGGTGTCTGACACTTCCTACTGCATTTGCATTTTCAGTGGATGCATTTGCTCAAATGATTGCAGTGTTTAGGTTGTCACTGAAATTGGAGTTGTCTTTTCACAATGGAAATTGCTGCATGACTTCTATAAATAATTACATAATATGTACAATCTCACAAAAAAATGGGATTTTGGTACCTAACGGTAAATCCTTTTCTCATAGTCCATTGGGGATACTGGGGAACGCTTGTTACAATGGGGTATAGATGGGTCCGCTGGAGCCGGTGCACTTTAAATCTTCAACTGACTGTGTGCTGGCTCCTCCCCTCTATGCCCCCTCCCACAGTTCAGTCTAGAAAAACTGTGCCCAAAGGAGTCTGAACATACTTTGAGAGGAGAAAGAAACAGAACAATGAGAAAGAACATAACCAGCACAATAAGAAGAATTAGAAGCGACAGCAAAAAGCTGATCCAAAAACCAGAAACAGAAAAGCTGATCCAACAATCTGTCACACAAGAACTTAACTTTTGCAGGAAAATTTACGAAGCACAGAGGTGGGTGCCCAGTATTCCCCATGGAGTACGAGAAAAGGATTTACCGGTAGGCACCAAAATCCCATTTTCTCTTGCATCCATAGGAAATACTGGGCAATGCTTATTACAATGGGGACATCCCAGAGCTCCCTTAATGGGCGGGAGTGTGCGGAGACCCCTGCAATCCTGAACGACCATGCTGACTGTCCTCTGATGCCAGGGTATCAAACCAATAGAATTGACAACATGTTTGTACCTGACCAGTTGGCCGCTCGGCATAGGTGTAATGCCGAGACTTTCCGGGCAGCTGCCCAAGAGGAGCCCACCAACCTTGAAGAGTGGGCTGTAATGGAATGTGGTAGAGGCAAAACAGCTGAGGATTAAGCCTGTTGGAGAGTGAGTCTGATCCAACCTGATTTGAAGTTGGGCAACCTATCTGGTTGGCATCGTTTAAAATGAAAAGAGAATCTGACATTCTGATACGAGAAGTTCTTCTGACATAGGGGGTCATTCCGAGTTGATCGCTAGCTGCCGTTGTTCGCAGAGCTTGCGTATGCACCGCAACGCGCATTACGTACGGGTACAAAGTTCTTTGTGGTTTTGCACCGGTTCTAGCGAAGCTTTTAGTCGCACGGCACGATGCAGGAAGTTTGACAGGAAGGGGGCATTTCTGGGTGTCAACTGATCGTTTTCTGGGAGTGTTTTGAAAAATGCAGGCGTGCCAGGGAAAACGCAGGTGTGGCTGGGCGAACGCTGGGCGGGTGTGTGACGTCAAAAGCCAACTCTCCAACGTTAGAATCAACGCACCCGAAGAGTAAGTTCAGGGCTGGTATTGTTTTGCACAAAATGTTTTTGCAGGCGCTCTGCTGCACAGGCGTTCACACTTCTGCAAAGCAAAAATACACTCCCCGGTGGGCGGCGACAATGCGTTTGCACGACTGCTAAAAACTGCTAGCGAGCGATCAACTCGGAATGACCCTCATAGATCTTCAGTGTTCGTACTACATCCAATGATCTTGGAGTAGCTGAGACGTCATTAATGACCTGAACCACTATCGATTGTTGATATGAAAAGCTGAGATAACTTCTGCTGAGTTCTGAGCTCTGCACTGTCAATGTGAAACAGAAGATAGGGACTCTTGGCCGACAATGGTGGTCATTCCGAGTTGTTCGCTCGCTGCCGTTTTTTGCAGAATTGCGATCAGGCTAAAATCTGGCAGTTCTGTGCATGCGTATGGGCCGCAGGGCGCACGCGCTAAGTACTTTCACACAAAACTATGCAATTTTACACACGGCCGAGCGACGCTTTTCAGGTGTGTTAGCATCTTACACTAGAACGATGTATCAGTTGGTGAAATCGTATACGATTTCCCTTGAACACTCACGGGAGCTTCCCGGGAGTGTTTACATACGATTCCAAACTATTTGGTACAATTTGACTTTTTTGAGCATGCTATACATCGCATACGATATGTCAAGCTCCGACATATCGCATGCGATGTATACCATGCATTCACAGGTACCATCAGATACATCTGGTGGACTGGATTAGGGTGCTTCAAACTTCAGACTATAGATCGCATGCAATATATTGTGAGCACAAAAAGCACACTTTTTTCCGTACAATTCCACACGATTCCATTTGATTACGACATATCACGAGTGCAGCACTAACGACCTGGAGGAACCGATCCGACGCTCACGGGGCCGCGCATCGGATCAGATCATATACACACCAAAAATGCACGACCGGAATGACCGAATTGAGCTGAAATTGGACAAAATCATTCTAGTGTATGGGGCCCTTAAGATATCAAATTCATTTTACAGTTAGTATGTGTAATACTTGTGTAACATGCACTTTTGAGGCATAAATGATAACAGGATTTTTTTGAACCTCCAGTCCACAGACCTTTACAGACTTTTTAAGAGTCTGTCCTGTCTGGCAACAGCCAGTTCTGAGTGGACAGCTAAACTGGTATCTTTGTTACTAAATTGTGACTTATACACTGCTCACAAAATAGTGATACTGCTAACACACACACACACACACACACACACACACACACACACACACACACACACACACACACACACACACACACACACACACACACACACCCCCCTCCCCACTGGAATAACACAAGTCTCGAATGCTAGTTTACCCAGATAGTGAACAGGAGAAGGTATGTAGATATATCTCAGACCAAGGGGCAGATTTATTAAGCCTGGTGAAGTGATAAAGTGGAAGGTGATAAAGTGCCAGCCAATCAAATCCTAACTAACATGTTACAGGATGGGTTTGAAAAAACAGGATTTTAATACCTACCGGTAAATCCTTTTCTCCTAGTCTGTAGAGGATGCTGGGGTCCATTTCAGTACCATGGGGTATAGGCGGTTCTGCAGGAGCCATGGGCACTTTAAGACTTTTCAAGGGTGTGAACTGGCTCCTCCCTCTATGCCCTCCTCCAGACCTCAGTATAGGAACTGTGCCCAAGGAGATGGACATTTTGAGGAAAGGATTAACTTTTTAAATTAATGGTGAGATTCATACCAGCTCACACCTCAACCATGCCGCACAACATGGCATTCAACATAACACATGCCAACGGGCATGAACAAATGCAGCAACATGCTGAAAAATAATCATAACACAACACTTGTGTAACTACAAACTAATAACTGCAGATAAAGTACGCACTGGGTCGGGTGCCCAGCATCCTCTATGGACTAGGAGAAAAGGATTTACCGGTAGGTATTAAAATCCTGTTTTCTCATACGTTCTAGAGGATGCTGGGGTGCACTTCAGTACCATGGGGTTATACCAAAGCTCCAGTATGGGCAGGAGAGTGCGGATGACCCTGCAGCACCGATTGACCAAACTTGAGGTCCTCATCGGCCAAGGTGTCAAACTTGTAAAATTTAGCAAACGTGTTTGACCCTGACCAAGTAGCCGCTCGGCAAAGCTGTAATGCCGAGACCCCCTGGGCAGCCGCCCAGGATGAGCCCACCTTTCTAGTAGAATGGGCATTTACCGACTTCGGTATCGGCAATCCTGCCGTGGAATGAGCCTCTGTTTTCCGTATCCTAGCTGTTCTTGTGACATAAATTTTCAAAGTTCTAACCACATCAAGAGACTTTGATGCAGTGAAGGTGTCAGTAGCCACTGGCACCACCATAGGTTGGTTTATATGGAAAGAAGAAACCACCTTTGGAAGAAATTGTTGGCGAGTTCTCAACTCTGCCCTATCTTCATGGAAGACCAGGTAAGGGCTCTTGTGAGACAAGGCCCCCAATTCAGACACCCGCCTTGCAGATGCCAAGGCCAAGAGCATCACCACTTTCCAAGTGAGAAACTTCAATTCTATCACCTGCAGAGGTTCAAAGCAATCTGATTGAAGGAACTGCAACACCACATTAAGGTCCCATGCTGCCACCGGAGGCACAAATGGAGGTTGGATGTTTAGCACCCCTTTCACGAATGTCTGAACTTCTGGAAGGGAGGCCAATTGTTTTTGAAAGAAAACTGACAAGGCCGAAATCAGAACCTTGATTGAACCCAATCTTAGGCCCGCATCCACACTTGCCTGCAGAAAATGGAGACAACGTCCTAACTGAAAACTCTTCCGTAGGAGCCTTCTTGGATTCACACCAAGACACATATTTTCTCCAAATACGGGGGTAATGTTTAGACGTTACTCCTTTCCTGGCCTGAACAAGAGTGGGAATGACTTCCTTGGGAATACTCTTTCAGGCTAGGATCTGGCGCTCAACAGCCATGCCGTCAAACGTAGCCGCGGTAAGTCTTGATACACGCACGGCCCCTGCTGCAGCAGGTCCTCGTGAGGAGGAAGAGGCCGAGGATCTTCTATGAGCAACTCCTGAAGATCTGGATACCAAGTCCTCCTTGGCCAGTCTGGGGCAATGAGGATTGCTCGAACCCTTGTTCTTCTTATTATTTTGAGAACTTTTGGTATTAGTGGAAGAGGAGGGAAAACATATACCGACCGAAACACCAACTGGGTCACCAGTGCATCCACTGCAACTGCTTGAGGGTCTCTCGACCTGGAACAATATCTCTGAAGCTTCTTGTTGAGACGAGATGCCATCATGTCTACTTGAGGAACTCTCCAAAGACTTGTCACCTCTGCGAAGGTGGAGGCCCCACTCTCCTGGATGGAGATCGTGTCTGCTGAGGAAGTCTGCTTCCCAGTTGTCCACTTCCGGAATGAAAATTGCTGACAGAGCTCTTGAATGTCTTTCTGCCCAGAGGAGGATCTTTGTCACCTCTGCCATTGCTGCTCTGCTTTTCGTTCCGCCCTGACGGTTTATGTACGCGACTGCTGTTACATTGTCCGACTGGATCTGCACGGGTTGATCTTGAAGAAGATGCACCGCTTGTAGAAGGCCGTTGTAAATGGCTCTCAATTCCAGAACGTTTATGTGAAGACAGGTTTCCTGACTTGACCATTTTCCTTGGAAACTTTTTCCCTGTGTGACTGCTCCCCAGCCTCGGAGACTTGCATCCGTGGTTACTAGGACCCAGTCCTGAATCCTGAACCTGCGTCCCTCTAATAGGTGAGAACTGTGCAGCCACCACAGGAGCGAAATCCTGGCTTTGGAGGACAGGATTATCTTCTGGTGCATGTGTAGGTGGAATCCGGACCACTTGTCCAACAGGTCCCACTGGAATACTCTGGCATGGAATCGGCCAAACTGTATGGCCTCGTAGGCCGCTACCATCTTTCCAACAACCGAATGCATTGATGGATCGACACTCTCGTTCGTTTCAAAACTTGTTTGACCATTCTCTGGATCTCCAGAGCTTTTTCCACCGGAAGAAATACCCTCTGAACTTCTGTGTCCAGTATCATCCCCAGAAAGGACAATCTTGTCGTCGGTTCCAACTGCAACTTTGGAAAATTCATGATCCAACCGTGTTGTTGGAGTACTGACAGGGAGAGTGCTATGTTCTGCACCAACCGTTCCTTGGATCTCGCTTTTATCAGGAGATCGTCCAGGTAAGGGATTATATGGACTCCTTGTTGTCGAAGGAGGACCATCATCTCTGCCATCACCTTGGTGAATACCCTCGGTGCCGTGGAGAGTCCGAACGGCAACGTCTAAAACTGGAATGGCAATCCTGTATTGAGAATCTCAGATAAGCTTGATGTGGAGGATAAATGGGAACATGTAAGTAGGCATCTTTTATGTCCACCGACACCATGACGTCTCCTTCCTCCAGATTGGAAATCACTGCCCTCAGAGATTCCATCTTGAACTTGAACCTTTTCAGGTAGAGATTCAGAGATTTCAGGTTTCAAATTGGTCTGACCGAGCCGTCCGGCTTAGGAACTATGAAGAGGCTTGAATAAAAACCTTCTTCCTGCTGTGACAAGGGTACCAGGACAATGACCTGATCCTGACATAATTTTTGAATTGCAGCCGTTAATACTTCTCTGTATGGAAGAGAAGCTGGCAAGGTCGATTTGAAAAATCGGCATGTGGGGACGTCTTGAAACTCCAGCTAGTAACCATGGGACACTATTTGCAAGACCCATGGGTCCAGGCCAGATTGAGCCTAGATCTGACCAAAAGTTTTAGACGTGCTCCCAACCGAGCAGACTCCCGCAAGGGAGCCCCAGCGTCATGCTGCAGATTTGGCAGAAGCAGGGGTGGACTTCTGCTCCTGCGATCCTGGAGACGCTGTGGACTTTTTCCCTCTTCCCCTCCCTCTACCTGCAAAGAAGAGGGAACCTTTGGCCTTTTTGTATTTGTTGGGCCGAAAGGACTGCATCTGAGGGTGATGTGTCTTTTTCGCCGGCGCAGGAGCATAAAGCAAGAATGTCGACTTACCATTGGTAGCCGCAGATACCAGTGCATCCAGCCCATCTCCAAACAAGGCCTCACCTTTATAAGGGAGAGCCTCCATATTTCTTTTGGAATCTGCATCAGCATTCCACTGGCGAATCCACAACGCCCTCTGAGCCGAGACTGCCAATGTAGCGGCTTTTGAACCCAAGAGCCCAATATCTTTCATGGCTTCTAGCATGTATGCAGCAGCGTCTTTGATATGACCTAACTTTATGAGTATCTCGTCTCTATCTACCGTGTCAATTTCAGATGACAAGTTATCTGACCATTTTTCGATAGCACTACTCACCCACGAGCAAGCAATAGTGGGCCTGAGCAGCGTACCATTGGCCACATAGATTTTAACGTAGCCTCCAACTTGCGGTCTGCCGGCTCCTTTAGTGAAGCCATCCCAGGTGCAGGGAGAATAACCTTTTTTGTTAACCGTGACAGGGCACTGTCTAAAACTGGGGGTGACTCCCACCTTTTCCTGTCCTCTGCCGGGAAAGGATAAGCAACCTCAATCCTTTTGGGAATCTGAAATTTCTTTTCAGAGTTTGCCCAAACTCCCTCAAAAAGAGTGTTCAGCTCGTGAGAAGGAGGGAAAGTTACATTAATTTTCTTTTCTTTATAAAAATAAGCCTTCTCCTGAGGTACAGGAGGTGCTTCCGTAACTTACAAGACCTCCTTTATAGCAACAATCATGTATTGAATGCTTTTTGCCAATTTAGGATCTATTCCCCTGGAATCACTAGTGTCGACACAGGAATCAGAGTCTGTGTCGGTATCAGTTTGTACTATCTGTGCAAATGGTCTTTTATGTGACCTGTGGACGAAAAAACAGAACTATGAAAAATCACGTCTTCCACTGATTTTCTCCAGTTTTCTGCATGAGACTCAGACTTATCCAATCTCTTATTGATATGATTCACACTATCACGTAATTCTTTCACCCATTCAGGCTCGTGGCATGCCGGCAGCGCCACCACATTACAACTCTGTGTCTCTAAAATGGCTCCCTCAGGGGAAGAGCTCCCTGCCTCAGACATGTCACACACGTGCACAAACACACCACAGACACTCCGAGACTTACAGGGGACAGACCCACAGTAAAATCTGTCAGAAGGACACAGATAGGATAGATAGTTCACAATCCAGCGCCAGTGATAAATATTCTGTGAAACACAAAATGGCCACAGACCTGTAGCGCTTTTATAATGATAATTTCACACTATAGCACCAAATTACACCGTGCCCCCCCCTGTTTTGCACCCTGATACTTGGTTCAGAAGTGGAGGAGGACCAGCGTTCTTCTCTGCAGCTTGGTAGGAGAGAAAATGGTGCTGAGCAGTGTGCTGGCTGCCTGAGGAGGAAGCCCCGCCCCCATAATGGCGCGTTTCCCCTCAGATCTTTCAATACTAATATTTATACTGGCGGGGGTAAGACAGTGCCTCAGCAACTTATGTCCCTGTATCTGCCAGTTTTGAGTAGGTTTCATGCTGCCCAGGGCGCCCCCCCGCACCCTGCTGTGCCTGTGTTACCACTGCACTGTACCTTTCAGCCGTCACGATGAAGATCCTTCTTCTTATACAGTCACCTGTCTTCTGACTTCTGGCTCTGTAAGGGGGGTGACGGTGGGCTGTGGGAGTGAGCACATAGCCGCAGCTAGCGTTCAGTACCCTTCAGGAGCTAATGTCCTGTCAGCCAGAAGCAGAGCCATGGAACTATTCAGGAAGTTGGTTCCTACTTCTGCCCCCTAAGTCCCACGATGCAGGGAGACTGCTGCCAGCAGTCCTCCCTGAAAATAAAAAAACTAACATAAAGTCTTTCAGAGAAACTCAGTAGAGCTCCCCTGTAGTGCATCCAGTCTGCCTGGGCACATTTTCTAAACTGAGGTCTGGAGGAGGGGCATAGAGGGAGAAGCCAGTTCACACCCTTGAAAAGTCTTAAAGTGCCCATGGCTCCTGCGGAACCGTCTATACCACATGGTACTGAAGTGAACCCCAGCATCCTCTAGGACGTATGAGAAATGACAGTTAGGAGCTGACTGGCTGGTGCTTTATCATTGTCCACTTTATCACTTCACCAGGCTTAATAAATCTGCCCCACAGTTCTTATAACAACAGTGTATGAATGGTAGTGTTAGCCAGACACAGGTCAATAACAGTGTATGCTATATACATATATGTATATCAGACACAGTCCTTATAATTACAGTATATGATGAAAGGAATATATAATTCAGACATGGTTAATCAGCGGTGTATGCTCTGTCAGTGTGGACAGCCAAACTGGTGTCTTTGTTACTAAATTGTGATGCAGACTTATACACTGCTCACAAAATAGTGATCCTGCTAATGCAGCATTTTCCTGCCATTTTCTCACAGCAAAATTCTACACACATACAGATACTGGAATAAAACAAGTCTCAAACACTAGTTTATCCAGATACTAGTAACATGAGAAGGCACAGAGAAGGAAGAACCAGCACACTCTGCTCTGCTCACTTATTATTTATACTGGCAGCGCTGATATATGTTTCTGAAAGCAGTGCTCCCTCACTCTAACAGCCTGAAATAGCCAGCTTTGCACTTTGCTGGTTGCAGTAGCTCTCTTTATGCATAACACTGTGATTAGTGCGCGTCTGTGCCGCCATTTGAACCGGGGACCCCGCTACTCAGGGCTCCGGTTTTTACTCACCAATCTTATCTTCAGCTCTGTTAGGGGTGGCGGCAGGCTGCAGGTCCCAGCGATAGTCCTCAATCTGACTGTGGTGCGAGTACCCTCAGGACTGATGTCCTGTCAGCCGGGGACCTGGGGCCATACCTCTATTTGAAGTCTGTACGGGCCCCCCCCCCTAAGTCCCACGAAGCAGACATGTAGTTGCCAGCTACCCTGTCTGAAAATAATAAAGTTTAAAATAAATATGAAGAAAAACTCTGGAGCCCTCCAGAGATGTGCCTGGCTCTGAGGGCACATTTTCCTAAACTGAACTGTTGGAGGGGGCATAGAGGGAGGAGCCAGCACACAGTCACTTGAAGATTTCTTAAAGTGCACCGGCTCCAGCGGACCATCTATACCCCATTGTAATAAGCATTCCCCAGTATCCCCTATGGATGCAAGAGAAATATGCAATTAAATGCAGTCTCCGTCTGTGTAGTACATATCTTCATTACTCAGTAAAACATAGACTGAATAAAAATAATAACCTCCTCACACTGGCCCGTGTCTGTATTGCCCATACATGGATGAGTGGCAAACCACCTTCTCATGCGACCTGGGTGGCATTGGTTAATACCACACTTTCCCATGAGCATTTTATGTATACCAAACGCAAAAGTCCTGGGAAATACAATAAGATTTGGGGGATTTGGCAGAATTCTAGTTATTCTCTTGATCCCTCTGTTTTATTTATATTGTGTATGCTATGATTTGCTGACCAACCTCTTGCCTTTTGCTGGCGCGGTCCTGTTCCCATGTGGATTCATGTACTGTACAAGAGATCTCTCTTATTCTTATTATATGTATTTGATATTGACTATATATCGAAGGATCTGTCACTAGATACATATTGAAATGTCTCAATACTGTGTAACGTTTTGTACATACCTATACGAATGGTTCTGATGTATGATACATAATTGGAAATGCATACGATACTTGCTTTATTTTCTTTTGAGTTTGTGATTTAGGGGTCTATTTACTAAGCCTTGGATGGAGATAAAGTCGCTGGAGATAAAGTACCAGCCAATTGGCTCCTAACTGCTATGCCACAGGCTGTGTTTGAAAAATGACAGGAGCCGATTGGCTGGTACTTTATCTCCAGCGACTTTATCTCCATCCAAGAATTAGTAAATAGACCCCTTAATTTCTATTTTGTTATCTTGTTTTTTTCTTAATTTGAAAAATCAATAAAAAACACTTGATTTACAAAAAAAAACAAAAAAAAAAAAAACATAGACTGAACGCCTGAGCTAAATACTTTTAATAAGTAAGATTAACTTACTGGTATCAAGTGTTGTAAAAAGTTTCTATGTTTAAGAAGCGCATAACTAGACTGCATTTTTTTCAAGTTTTTTTTTTTAGCAAAACAGCTGGTGAAGTTTCATAGAATAGAATATGGAACAAAATTAACTTTTACAATTTGATTACCAATCACTTCAACATAATTATGTTTTACTACTGACCTTGAGCTAAAAACAATATTTATTTTTATCATGGAGCATATTATGTCATTTTTAGGACTTTATATAAAACACAGTAAAATGGATTCAATGGATTATTTTCCTGTGTGTATGTACGTACTTACAGGAACAACTGTCATCACACAAACCTGTCATTTGATAGTATACAGTAGAGCAACATTTTTGTTACCACAGTGAGGACATTTTGATTCATTGAAATTTTTGCCAATATACTTGCATTTCGACATAACATTGTCATGCATATTCACACATGTGGGGTCATTCCGAGTTCTTCGCTCGCTAGCAGATTTTAGCAGCATTGCACACGCTAGGCCGCCGCCCTCTGGCAGTGTATCTTAGCTTAGCAGAATAGCGAACGAAAGATTAGCAGAATTGCGAATAGAAACTTCTTAGCAGTTTCTGAGTAGCTCCAGACTTACTCACAGATTGCGATCAGCTCAGACCGTTTCGTTCCTGGTTTGAAGTCACAAACACGCCCTGCGTTCGGCCAGCCACTCCCCCATTTCTCCAGATACTCCCGTGTTTTTCCCTGGCACGCCTGCGTTTTTCCGCACACTCCCAGAAAACGGCCAGTTTCCGCCCAGAAACACCCACTTCCTGTCAATCACACTCCGATCACTTCAACGATGAAAAATCTTTGTTCGGACGTGAGTAAATCTACTAAGTTTTGTGCTAAAATACTAACCGCATGCGTACCATGCGCATGCGCATTTTTGCCTTAATCGCTGTTGCAACGCTCCGTTGCAATGAGCGAACAACTCAGAATGACCCCCATGACACATTCAAGCTCTGCATAAACACTCTAAATTCATATACGCAGATGCACAAAAAACAAGCAAATCTTACTTTCTCCAGTTTCAAGAATGAAGAGAAAATCTGAGTTTCATTTTTTCTTTTTATATATTTTTCCTTAATTTTCTGATCGCTTACAAAAGAAACTATTTGTCCGTTCTTAAAAAAATAGGGAATCGCACATTTCTACCCACCCTCAGCCCCAAACCCAAAAACAAAGCAGCGGAAGAAGAGGAGATTTCTACAAATAAAAAACTATACAGATTAAAAACCAATTATTCAAATTCAGCAAAATGTAAATCACCTCGCAATTTAACCTTCAAGCAGGTAAAGGTCAAAAGGCAAAGGTAAACGTAAACATCAGAGTCCCTTTTGACTACACTGGAGTTAATATTAGTCCTGCAAAAGTTTTGGGGAGAAGGACATCCAAAATTTGGTTTATTATTACAAACACAATATTACCATTCCTTTGAGTTTTGACTTTCCCCTGTTAAGAACAATCCGTGGCAAGTTAAAGTGGAAGTCCCCTCCCCATGTCTCTCACAGAGTGTAGGACAAATTCAACAAGTTGCATATATATAGAAGGCTTTGGAAGACGCAAGAGAGAAGATAAAAACACAGAAAAAAATATTCATCTGTAGAAGAAAAGGTGGGAGTAGGCAAGAGATAAAACTGAATATTGCAGAGAACAAAGTGAAATGATTGCCATGTAACTGTGAAATGCTTCCTGTGGAACTGTATCCACATCAGTCACCAGCTTGTAGCAAAGAAGATAATATGGAAAATTGACATTGGCCCCCAATTAGAATTTAATGATTAAAAAAAAAATAATGGATATCAGCAGCAAAATTGCAAAATTATATTATAGGTGACTTGGCACCAGCAGGGCATTCAAAGAGGGCAATACATGACCGAACGTACAGTAAGTCAATGACATGCCGGCTGCTGAGCATTCCTTGCCGCTCGTTATGAATGGCGTGATTGCCAGGATTATCCTTTCCATTAAGATAGGTAAGGCTACTAAAGAACTCAAGTCTCAATTCCCTGAGACAGGGAAGACATCTTCAAAATGAGGATACAATTTGCTTGACTAGGGTAATCCTAAACTCTGTTTCAAATAAAAAAAAAAATACTAACTTTAATCTTAAACTAATATTGTAAATGTTACACAACCCTAAAAACAGCCAAAGGGGTCAATCTGAATATTCCCCGATAAGTAAAGCTCTAATATTAGCCCCAGACAGGTTGTATCTTCTACTGTACTCTGATGATAACTTTTAGGGTACAGTTGCAAATGACCCCTCGTTTTACCTAGAAATATGAGCCCAATAAGATCTAGAAGTGAGCCTGGCATCAATAATGATCCAAGGTGAAGTGGCAAAATGGCAATCAGATCACTTTCAGAACAAGGTCACATATGTATAGTTCTGAGTTTGCATTTCTAGTAGAACCAAAAAATTGGCTGTGACATGGAAAAGACATAATGAGATGATAGATAATACATGACATTTAAGGAATGATTAGCAGTGCACATAAAGAAGCTAACGGAGAAGACTGATACAAATGGAAGGTATACAAAGGGAATATTTGGACCACTTTAACATGAGTGAAGATTAGAGAAGGACAGCATGAAGAATTATCGGGAATTGCAGGGATTTATTTAAAACATTAAATTGTGTATTCTGAGACATACTATATGGAAAGGTAATATAAATACAGAACTTGATGTGTCTGACCTAAGCATCTTGAGAGGCTGTTAACTGGTCTGTTAGTTAAAAACATAAAAATATTGCAAATACTCAGGGTGTATTCACATGCCAACCCTGATAAGATAAACATATGCAAGATGAACAGGTTATATATATAGCATTCAATATGAATTGATACGAAGACATAGCTAAATCAAGGGGAAGAAGGAAAAATTACTGCTTTTAATTCATATTCCCCAATTCATAATAAGATGATTTGCAAATGTCGTAATTGTATTTGTCATTACTGTTGAAAAACTAAATTTACAATTATCAGCTTTTCCTCAGCACCAAGGTTTACATTTTGCAGGTATCGGAAACAATGTTGAAATAAAGAAAAATGTTAAGTGCATTATCTATTAAAGTGCCAAGATCCCTACTGCCACAAAAATATCTGCTTTCACTTGTGATATGGTTTGTTCTAACATTGTCTTACAGAGTACCACCACAGTGTTCTAGAAACACCACCTAAGACATTACCAAAATGGGGATATTAAGAAAAGTGTTTCAATTTAAAAAAAATATATATTATTTTGTTATTTATAAAATATAAGGGAATATATTATAAACTCCAAAGAAGAGATGACACTCAAATAGACTTTTCATTAAGGTCCCAGAAAAATAATAAAAAATTATATATATATATATATATATATACACATAAATATTAAAAACAATTCTGTGACCCTGATGAAAAGGATTTGAGTTTTGAAACATCAGTCAATGTATTTTATATACATTACCGCCCCTGAGTGTCGTCTTTCCTTTTAAGTTTGCATATTTGTATATTTCGGCATCGGGGAAAGTTAGATCTGTTTTTGAAAGAGTGCCGTCAAGTTTTGGACTATGATGTACACTATATATTATATATAATTTGTACATTTGTTTCTTTAGAATTTATTCACTCTTTTTAAGTAATGGAACTAAAAGGCCACGTCTGGCCTTTCAGTTCCATAGCGCATGTGCAAAATGACAGAGACTGTCTCAGCATAGTGGTACATTACTATTACCACTCCGGGCTTGTGTCACTGGAGCAGATTTGAAATGCTCAGCTGATGGCAGTATTGTTTTAGATAAAAAGGGTCATATATCAATTTTTTACTGCCGTAATAACACATTATACACATTAGTTATTGCCACAATAATTTCTTTTTGAATAAATAGCCCTTAAGTGTTGGCTTCATACAAAGTACCAGTGTGGTTATGTTATAACTCAGACTATTCAAAGCCACTAGATTCATGTTTACTAAAACCGCCAGCATGCAAGTACTGTAGGTAAGTTAGAAATAATTTTCTATTTCTACTAAAAGTCAGACAAAGATGTTGGTCACCAAAAGAGAAGGATGAATAAATTTCACCAAATTTCACCTTCTTAGCAGAACGAATCTTGACTATATTTTTTACAGGTTTAAACAATAACTACATTTTTATAACACAAATATGCTTTACGGGTAAAATAATGTTTATCATGTACATTTTTTCAATGTATTCATTTATTATTATTTTAAGATAAATGTATTCTTAACTCCATTTCATCTATCAAACTGATTTGCAAGTTATCAAACACTGTAGAAATTAAAAATTTGCTGAAATATTTCACTCGTCTAAAATAGAAAAGAGAAATATTTACATCTTAATATTAGTTGGGGTATATGAATTCAAAATTGTGTGGCGTTCCCTTTTAGTGCCCATGAAATAAATAAAAAAACATAGAGAAGGTACAGAATGAACCCAAATCATGGCCAGCTGATATATTTGTGACAGGCATCATACATAGAATTTTATTACATTCTTTTATGTGTTTCCACACTATAAGTTCTTTCAAAGCCTCTACAATACTTTTACTACTCTGCTAAGTGCTGTTTACACTCATTTTTCTACATCAATGTTATGCAATGTTTTGAAGGCCATAAATTTGTAATTTAAATTATGCACATGGGTCACACAATAAATTCTATGGAGATTAATAAGGGTGCCACCATACACCTTGGGTCTGCTCCCAGCCCCTGGGCCACCAGCTGGATAATCAACTGTTACATTATAGAGTGAAACAGATTGTTATTAATAATTATTAATTGGGGGCATGTCACATAATGTGTGCTGCTCCCTGCAGTGTTAATGTTTAACAGCCTCTCTATGGATACATATACAGAACAAGGGAAATTAGGAATGCAACAGAAAACGACATAAAGGATGAAAAAAGAAAACCAAAATAATCAATTACAAATCCATTAACAAAATAATAAGGAATCAGAAATTATTAACTGTTTAATGTCTGTACACATTTCATATTTCCTGTATACTGAAGTCAGAGCATGCAGCAAATGAGCAAGTGGTTATTTCATCATTTATCAGAAGGCAAGGCACATAATGTGATAGAAAATTCCGTGCAAATAAGGGAAAAAAAAGATAATTTGTACATATTTAATGCTATATATATATATATATATATATTTATATATATATATATATATATATATATACTATTTTGCTTCATAGGATACTTTACGTTTGTACGCTATAGTGTTTTTTTTATATTATGGTTTTCGGTTAACCCTTCCATACAACATCTTAAAATGCAGCAGACCCCATATCAGATTTTTGTGATGGTCCCACAGAAATTATTGACACTTTCCTCGCCACCTCAAAATCCCTAAAGTCATTTTGTTTTATTTTACAATACTGCTATTTTGTATGTGACAACCCAAGCAATGACATCACTATCTAGAAGTAGAAAGCAGCCTGATGATGGACCAGATTTTAGCTGACCATTTGCAGAGAGCTCTTTGAGGATTTAGGGTTTTTTGGGTGTTAAGCGTGGGTCAGCTGAAGAGATACCAATACCACATGGAGCAGTAAAAACCCATAATAGAACTGAGCAGACATGCTGCTTAATTACTAAGTATGTATTATTATTTTTTTATTTTATTTTTTTAATCCCCTTTAAAACAGACTATTTATACATGGCAGAGAGGGAGGGATGAAGTATAAAATAATGCACTCTCTCATCTTAACTTTTAATGGGATTAGTGCCATTTTTAAATCTGCCATGCAGGTCTTCAGCCACAAGCCTGAAGGATGAGTGCAAGTAGTGGGGTAGATTGCAGGAAGAAGCACCATGCAGTTTACTCTGTAACGTGGCTGATAACTTCTGTTTAGTACTTACATTTATTTTTCAAATTACGTTTTATACTTGAGGGGCTGACTTGAGTAGTGTATGTAATTTACATATCAGTACATTTATCCTGCTTTCAATGTATGTATGAATTTGGGTATATTTGTATATATACATGTACTTAAAACATCTGCATACTGAATATATACACATATACATCATATTTAGAGCCGGATTTGTTTTTTCTGTAACTGAAGGATCATTTTACAATTGCATTATCCACACCTCTCCAATCCAACTCATGCCATAATATACCGATATAACACAATACATATGATTGATTAGTGTCAATTTATACTACAAGTCTTTTCACAAATCCGGCTCTACATATACACAGACACATGGTTGCAACATATATGTACACACACAAACATATAAACTATGTAAACACACCTTTATTACTGCAGTGACTTGAGATGCTAGACACATCTTCCATACCACCCAAATTTCCCTATTATATTGCCCAGATTTCCTCTTTGCGCCTATTATAAAGTTTTATCCCAACAATTTGGAGAGTACTATGAGTTTTAATGTCTATGACATTAATGGTAAGTTGTTTTATTTGACTGGCTTCTAATGTCTGGAGAAAGTAGGCATACAGCAGCACTAACCTACCCAATTACACACACAATTGTGGGAAAGGATTGAGAGGTTGTAACTGGCTCATTAAACGCCCATAGCTCCAGAGGACTTATCTTAATTATCACATTCGCTTGACGGCACGCCTCACTGGACGGGAGATGATTCAAGGCTTGGAGAGAGCTAAAGTGTAGTAGTTGCCCAAAGCACCCACTCAGCTTCTGTCATGTCATAGATTATGCTGATTGGTTGCTTTGGACAATTTATCCACTTTATCTATCTCTAACTTGGCTTAATACATCTCCTAGTATATGTTTTGTGACTGCTTGTATCGGCCATACTCGTTTCTGTCAAAACGCTCAAATGGAAAATAGGGTCAATTTAGTCCATGTTCTTCCCGCTTGTATTGGCGCTGATCTGATCACATCATCTCCATTTCTTCTGAGGAGGCCACAACCTTCCCTGACTAACCAGACCCCAATTGTCATGATTAGAGCTGAAATGACTACTCTCCATTTATCTCACAGTCACATATACATTAAAAGGTGAGTGCTGATTCACTTGCAAATGTGTACAGTATGTATACACTGACTGTACTTTAGTGAGTGTATTAATTGTTTTGGAGAAAATAAATCGACTTTTCTCTCAATTCTTAACTTTTATCACCAACAATGTGCAATAAAATAACTGAGCTCCTTACTCATTTCCCTTGACATAAAATAATTAGAGGTACAGTATGTGTTTTGAACTAAACTTAAAAATGCACTAATTCAATTTGAATACAGAATAGGATGTTTTAATGTCATAAATATAAAAAGTATACCTGTTCTATCTTTTATTGACGTGAGTGCAAGTGTGCTTGAAACAGATAATATGTTTGGGATGGCCAGTTTGGTTAGTCCTCAAAATGAGCACCCGTCCAAAAACAGACTGGAGACAGAATCATTACGTTTTTAGGGTCATAAAATATGATAGCACTGGATATCAAGTAATATTGTCCAAATGAACACACCTGTAAAATCTAGTCCTCCAAGTCAGCCTTTCAGCAACGTCTACCTAAATTTATGTTTATATATAAATGCCATGCACTATTCATGGTAACGGCCCTCTTTTTGCATATATGAAAACTTGGAAAGTACGCAAGTCACTGCAAGTCAGATTTGACAACATTGCATGTGTGTGTATATGTATATATATATATATATATATATATATATATATATATTTATATATACAAACTTGCAACAGCATATACAGATGTTAACACATTTGCTCTATGGAAACACATATACATTTGCGCACATGTAGATTATAAATCATATAAAAAAAAACCTCATGCATAATATTTGAGATATCTGAGATTATAGAAATATCAGGCATCACTCTTGACATGCAAAGAAGAGTGTGTAAAAAGATCCTGGATTGGTCTCAAAACATGGAAATAAAGTTTATTTTCTGTGCATGTCATGAGTACTGGCTGATAATATTTGAATTACTATTTTGACTTGGGCACCAGTCTCTGGTTTTAAAGAGAGAGGGCCTATTTTTCTGCTCACACGCATATATATCTTCATTATGTAATGCTGTTTAGGCATTTCAGACTTAAACATAACAAGCTGAGTTTTTATAGTGAGATTGCACAAAATATTCTATGGCCTATCAACAGACTGGAAATGACTTGGAGATGTATGACTACCCTCTATTTCTCTGACAGTCACATATACATTATATCATTAATTTGTCTCAAAAAGGTGAGTGCTAATTCACTTGCAAATGTGTATGTGGTTCAATAGGTACACTGCAATTATGAATAAGACCCAAAGAGAAGGTTAAGGTGCATTCCACAATATTTTGTGTATCCCTCCCTAATGCCAAGCTTTCATAAGCCAAAGTCCTTCAGCCAAAAACAGGATAAGCTTTTCTGGGATGGAGCAGAATAGAGTAAATAAACAATGAAGGTATATCATTTGCATAATAACATTAATAATAATAATAATAATAATAATAAAGTATATCCAGGAAGATCTTAGTTCTTCCTCCTTCTTGCTGGTTGGACATTCAACCCTTTTGTGAATGGGCTAAGAATGATAGGATAATAAAATCATATAGATATATTTTTTCCAATAATCCATGATGCAGGAACACCAGCCCCGTGCCTGTCTTCTGAAGAGAACGACCCATCAAAAGATGACAGATTATTCTTATTCCTCATCTCCCACTGACCACTGCAGGCATTTCTCTCATTCATGGAAAGAATATTTTTGCAAAGAGATGCTTTGAGCTGTTGTCCTGTGGACCTGAAGCTTCGCAGAGACTCTCACTTTCTGTCTGCTGGTTCCAGTGGATGGGAGGTAGGTCAGGCTGCTAACCCAAGTACCAAGACTGAGGAAGATAGACAGTAAGAATGTTACATTGGGTCAGACAGTTTACAAACTCTTACTAATAGTGTCAAATAAGAAATAAGTCAATTAGCTCAATTCTGTCTCAAAATAATTATTCTTTAAAATAATATTTCGTAATAACTAATTTGTTCAATAAATTATAATATAATACTGAATGTCACCTCGGTTGCTGCAATCCTTTGCCCTCAAGGACAAAGAATCCAAAACTCCAGTGTTAGAAAATGTTTACCATTAAGCATTACAATCAAGTTAAATTGGACCGAGGGTAACACTAAAACGGGGGCTAGATGTCAAACACAGCAATATATTTATATAGGCTAAATTGGCAAATCTCATCCTGTGCGTTTCATTGTGTCTTCATATTGATCAACACAGCTGGAGTTTATGAAATGTTGACTATGATGGCCATTTATTTTTTCAACCTTACTATGTAACACCAGCAAAACTATAATAAACAAGTTTAATTACCTAATTATGCCACATACAAGTTTATGTCTATGCAAGGCAGAAGCAACTAACCATCATTCCAGTACTGTACGCAGTGTGTAATAGACTAATTTTGTGTATCACTTGATGAACCCACAGGTTTGGGTTCATAAGGACTCATCATAGAGTTAATGATATTTCTGAAATCATTTGGAATAACATGTTCTTATCATTTTTATCTGTTTAGTTATCATATTTGATATGCTACAATTGGAATTATTAAAGTTAGCTGGGCTAGAATTTTAAAGTATCAGGGCATAAAAGTTGATCTCCAGTATTCATTTCGTTTACAGTTAGCAAACGTCTAAGAGGCAGATGTATTATTAATTACATTTTTCATGTGAAAATTACCACTTTTATTGTGACTATAATAAACGGCTTTTCACCAAAATGTATCAAAGTGAATTAAAATTCAAAAAGTATATGTTCCTGTGATAAGTAGAAAACTGTCAAAATCTCCTCAACATAAGACCGCAAAAAACATTTATAGTAAGGTGATTACAATTTAATAAACATAAGTATTCTTTAAAATGTTTCAAAACTATTATATTAAAAAAAAAATTAAGGACATGGGGGGTTATTCAGATTTGTTAGCAAACAAAAAAAGTTAGCAATTAGGCAACACCATGGGGGTCATTCTGAGTTGATCGCTCGCTGCCATTTTTCGCAGTGTATGCCCCGCAATGCGCAAGCGTGTCGTACGGGTACAAAGCGGATCGTAGCCGGGTGATGGTTTTAACGGAGAATCTATTCGCACAGCCGATCGCAAGGTGATTGACAGAAAGAGGGATGTTTATGGGTGTCAACAGGCGTGTCCAGGCGTTTGCAGGGCGGGTGTCTGACGTCAATTCCTGGACCAAAAAGACTGAAGTGATCGCAAGGGCTGAGTAAGTCCAGAGCTACTCTAAAACTGCGCAATATGTTTTTGCAGAGCTCGGCTGCAAAGGCGTTCACACACTTGCAAAGCGAAAATACACTCCCCCGTGGGTGGCGACTATGCGTTTGCACGGCTGCTAAAAGTAGCTAGCGAGTGATCAACTCAGAATGAGGGCCTATGTTGCACTGCAGGTGAGGCAGATGTAACGTGAAGAGAGAGTTAGATTTGGGTGGGTTATATTGTTTTTGTGCATGGTAAATACTGCCTGCTTAATTTCCACACTGCAATTTAGATTTCAGTTTGAACACACCCCACCCAAAGCTAACTCTCTCTGCACGTTACATCTGCCCAACCTGCAGTGCACATGGTTTTGCCCAATTGATAATTTTTTTTGTTTGCTAACGAGCCCGAATAAAGACCATGGTACAGAAACTTTTACTTTTTAGCAAATGTTATCTGATTATTTCGGGAAAAAAAGTTTAATTCATTTTATTGATATACTTGGATATAAAAAGTTAAAGATATCAAGTGATCATGTGAAAATGGGTGAGGCAGTAACTAGGGAGGACGGTGTTAAGTTTAGCTAATATGAAAGTAAGATGGGTGTATAAATTGGGTTTTTAAGGGATTATCATGAAAACCATGTGTAAAGTTCTATTAAAAAAAAATCATGAAATTTGCCTTGATATATCTGCCCCAAAATGACTATATATGAGGGTGAGCATTAAGTTCCTGGATACACAAAACGTATTATACTGTATTTACAAGGTGAACATTGCATTTTTTGAAAGTATTCACCAAAGGAGTCTTTGCAAAGTTGCATGTGCTCAAACCACTTGGTGAAGCAGCTGGAGCAGTCTGAAGCAGGTATGTCTTCTGCATGCTGGATGAATGTTTCCACTGCAGATTCCAGTTACTCAAAATGAATCTCACGCATCTGGCGCTTTATTTGTGGGAATTTGCAGAAGTCACAGGGGTCCAGGTCTGGACTGTATGGTGGATGACCAAGCTCCTTGATGCGTTTACATGCCAGAAAATCCACCACTTGCTCGAACTTGTGGGCAGGTAATATAAAATGGTAGCTGTTCAATCAATTTAGTAATACTTTCCAGATGCATGAAAGGAAGGGGTCATTTTAAACAAGAAAAATAAAAAAAAATTCCCAGCACACCAAGCAATGAGACTTGAACACTTATGGGCCCTACACACTTAAAGATATAACTGAACGATATGAACGTTCTCGTTAATTAATGAACGAGAACTCGTTCATATCGTTCAGTGTGTAGGCACCAACAATGAATGATGCGCGGCCCCGCACTCATTCATAGTTGGTGCCGGGTCGCTTATGCATGCAAGCCACTATGGACAATCTCATCCATATTAGCATGCACTGCTATGGAACCGGGTGACGGGGGGGAGTGAAGAATCTTCACTCCCCCGTCACTCCCCCCCTCGCGCTGACGGGTCACCGATCGGCTGTATTGGCCGTCGGGCATCTCGGCGGCACATCGCCGGGTGTGTAGGGCCCATTAGATGCATATATCTGCAAAGATATGGTTAAGCCACCAGGCCTCGGCAAGGCTTCTGATACTGGTGGTCCCTAACGCTACATGATAATAACACCCACTCTGGGTCTGGTTATATAATCATGTCTTATTACTGATATTTCTTGGTGTGCTGGAAATACTCTTTCTTTTACTTGTGGGTAGGTGCATTGTCATGATGGAAAAGAGCACCATGAGTGTAAGTTATTGGATGCACCTTGAAATGGCTTCCAGCACTTGCGGCAGGCATTAGTTGGTGTACCAGTCCCCAGTGATGGTGCGTTGATATACAAGTGGTACTGTAGCTACATGACCAGTTTTGGCCACAACAACAGCCATCATCTGCTTGGCCATGCTGTGCTCACGTTGGAACTTCTGCAGTGACGCACCTCCAACTGGGGTCAACTGGGCTGACTGTTGTTTGATCTCAGGGTCAAAACTTTAGATCCAAAATTTATCGCCAATGATGATCTCCCAGACAAAGTTTGAGTGAATGCCATCAAGCCTGGCCAGCATGTTGCGGCACCAAGTCACCTGAGCTTCCTTCTGCTCAGGCCAAGCATTTTGTGGAGTATTAAGTGGATGGTTCCAGATGAGATGGAGGTCACCCTGGCATCCACCTCACCTATGGCCCGCATGGCAGCACATTGTCCTAAGTGATGGCAGACACAGGTCTGCCGCCCCATCTCCTGCACTGAAATTCTGCAAACAACTCAAACACAGTGGAGGAAGTAGTCTGTGACCGATTAAAACATTTAAAGATTAATAAATCACCAGGGCCCGATGGTATTCATCCAAGGGTTCTAATGGAGCTTCACTCTGAACTGGCAAAACCGCTATCTTTGATCTTTGAGGATTCAGTTATATCAGGTATGGTTCCCAAAGACTGGCGTATAGCGGAAGTAGTGCCTATATTCAAAAAGGGAAGTAAAGCTGAACCAGGTAATTATAGACCAGTTAGTCTTACATCTATAGTGGGGAAAGTATTGGAAGGTATTCTAAGAGATAGTATTCAGAAGTTCCTTGAAACCAATAAGGTCATTAAAAGGAATCAACATAGGTTTATGAAGGACAGATCCTGTCAAACCAACTTACTTGGCTTTTATGAAACAGTAAGCGCAAACCTAGATCAGGGTAAAGACGTGGATGTAATCTTTTTAGACTTTGCCAAAGCGTTCGATACTGTACCACACATGAGACTTATATACAAGCTACAAGAATCAGGGCTAGGAAGCACAATATGCACTTGGGTCAAAAACTGGTTAGATAATAGGAAGCAGCGCGTTGTGGTTAATGGATCTTTTTCAACTTGGACTGAAGTGCTAAGTGGTGTGCCGCAAGGCTCAGTATTAGGGCCGCTATTGTTCAATATTTTCATTAACGACCTAACAGAAGGTCTAGAGAGCATGGTGTCAATTTTTGCAGATGATACCAAATTGTGTAAGGCTATAAATACAGAGGAGGATGCCGAGTCTCTTCAGAACGACTTAGTTAAATTAGAAGCATGGGCAGCCAAATGGAGAATGCGCTTCAACACAGACAAGTGTAAGGTAATGCACTGTGGTAACAAGAACAAACATTACACCTACCTACTAAATGGGGTAAAATTAGGGGATTCTGTACTGGAAAAGGACTTAGGTGTCCTCATAGATAGCAAGCTAAGCAGTAGTACCCAAAGTAGGACTGCAGCAAAGAAGGCTAATAAGATATTAGCATGCATAAAACGGGGTATTGATGCTAGGGACGAGAGTATTATACTCCCGTTATATAAATCACTAGTGAGGCCACACCTTGAATACTGTGTACAGTTCTGGGCACCGTACTACAAAAAGGATATCCTGGAGCTTGAAAAGGTACAGAGGAGGGCGACCAAACTAATTAAGGGCATGGAGACGATGGAATACAAGGAAAGGCTTGAAAGACTAGGCATGTTTACATTGGAAAAGCGGAGACTAAGAGGGGATATGATCAACATCTACAAATATATAAGGGGACAATACACAGAGCTTGCGCGGGACCTGTTTTTGGTTAGATCAACACAGAGGACTCGTGGACACTCGCTCAGGTTAGAGGAAAGGAGATTCCGCACAATACGGCGTAAAGGCTTTTTCACGGTAAGGACAATACGTGTTTGGAATTCCCTGCCCGAGGGAGTTGTAATGGCGGAATCTGTCAACACCTTTAAGAATGGGTTAGATAAATTCCTAATGGATAAGGATATCCAGGGGTATGGTGCATAGTCATGCATTATAGTTACTATAAATAGGGATAAAATGCAATGGCTGACAGCAGCATCGGTCAGAAATTTTAGTCAAATCATCATGCATAGGACACCACAAATAGGTTGAACTCGATGGACAATTGTCTTTTTTCAACCTCAGATACTATGTTACTATGTTACAGTGGTTTGGATGGTGCTTCTACCCTAAAAGCAGCTTGCAGTCGGTCAAAACTCTCCTGCTGTCGCAGACCACGCTCTTGTAGTTGTAGAAGATCATGGCTCTCCAGTGGCCTCTGTTGAGCACAATAATGAGTTCATAAAAGAAATGAACATGCTGAATTCTTCGGTGTGCATTGCTGCTTACTGTATATATGGTTCTGTGCCTTGACATTTCCCAAGAATTTTAGTCAGAGATTACAGTTTGAGTTTACGACCAGGCAATCAGATTGTGTCTACTCTACCTGTGTACTGCACATCCAGAAACTTATTGCACACAAGGATAAAAGGTATACACGAACCAATAAAAATTCCATATCACAGTGCTGTCTGGAGATCAGGACAAAAGCCCATCCTACCCTGTAACTAAGGGGTGGCCAGACTTTTGGAGTCGGCGATCTACTTTGAAAGCTAAAAAGCTTTTGTGATCTACCTAGGAGGAATAATAGCGCGCACAAAAAAGGGGCGTGGCATAACAAAAAGTGGGCATGGTATAACAAAAAGTGGGCATGGTATAACAAAAAAAGGGACGTATCCTTGCTGCACAGAGTGTAATGATAGCCTCACACGAAATAACACATTGGCCCCCACAGGTAAAAACCTCAAACACATATGCTCCCACAGTGCCGGATACACACATGCCCCCACAGTGCCATGTGCCCATAGTGCCAGATATGCCCCCACAGTGCCAGATACAGATATGCCCCCACAGTGCCATGTGCCCACAGTGCTAGATATGCCCCCACAGTGCCAGATTATAGATATGCCCCCACAGTGCCAGATATGCCCCCACAGTGCCAGATATGCCCCCACAGTGCCATGTGCCCACAGTGCCAGATATGACCCCACAGTGCCAGATATGACCCCACAGTGCCAGATTATACATATGCCCCCACAGTGCCATGTGCCCACAGTGCCAGATATGCCCCCACAGTGCCATGTGCCCGCAGAGCCAGATATGCCCCCACAGTGCCACATATGACCCACATTGCCAGATATGCCCCCACTGAGCCATGTGCCCACAATGCCAGATATGCCCCCATAGTAGAGCTCACCGTTACTGTGAGGCGAGCGCAGCGCAGCGCTTCTCCTGCCTGCCGCCCTGCTTTTCAGTCTGATCTCCGGCGGTGACGGCAGCCAGCGTGTATGTCTCAAATCAGGCGCCGGTCCGTGAGCTCTCATTGGCTAACGAACCGGCACCTGATTTGAGCCATACACTCTGCCGTCACTGCCAGAGACCAGACAGAGGGGCAGGGCGGCAGGCAGGAGAGGCGCGGCTTCGGGTGGCTGGGCGGAGGATCGCGATCGACTGGTTGCATGTCCGCAATCGACCAGTCGATCGCGATCGACTGTTTGGCCACCCCTGCTGTAACTCACCTGCTACACAGGCTTGAGATTATGCAGAATTGATGTCAGCTAAAAGTTTTCGGGTAAGACTTTTTTCTGAAACCCTTCAGCACCATGACTGAAGTATAATAAGCTTAACTATTGCTGTCACTCTACAATTTACTTATCTTTGCAGCCTTTCTGTGTTCTGAAACTGCTTGGATAATGGGTTTCTGGAGAAAAGATTTAAACATTAAGGACCTTATTCAGTAAGGATTGTAGATGCTGCTTTTTAGTAGAATCTACAATCGCAAGCTGGGGGTTGCCCATCGCAGGGTAAGGTCACCCAGCATGCTAAACAATGCCCACCCTCTGCGATCATGCTGTAATTGCGATCGTGCCGCAATTACAGCATGGTCGCAGAAACTGTGGATGCCTCCTGCCGGCGCAGCCTGGCTGCGATGGCAGGAGTCCTGCTGCCATTTTTTCGATCAGAGCGGCTGCGTGTGACGACACACAGCCAAACCGTAAACTCCGCCGACACGCCCCCATTTCCCCACCACAGGCAGAGGCGTTCGCAGCCAATGCGATCAGGATGGGACCTATGAAACACCTGGCAAGGGACTATGGGCCAAATTCATGTTGGATCACACTGTGTGATCCAACCGCAAATATTGAGAGAAAGATGCGGGCGCATGCGCAGCGCTCATTCTGCAAATGTGCCCGCATTTTCTTTGGGGGTTTGATTGACAGGCAGAGGCGGTCGCGGGGTGTGCAACGCTCCGTTTCCAGGAAGGAAACAGAGTGTTGTGGGGGCAGTGCAGCACGAACTGGGGCATAATCACGGTGGCTGATGTGACACACAGCCGCCGTGATCGTTAACATGGCGGCAGGAGCCATCCTTAGTTTCTGCTAACACACAGAAATTGCGATTCGTTCGCAATTTCTGCTTGTTGAACGGAGGGAGGCACCGGTCAGCATGCTGGATGGCCTTGCCCAGCGATGGGCTGCCCCCAGCATGCGATCCAAAGTATTGCAAATTCTGCTAATCAGCATAATTTGTAACCCTTACTGAATTAGGCCCTATTTACACATTTCAGGGGTATAGGCTGATTCGTCCGAATGCAAGGTCTTTCTATATGTGGCTGACATTGCACTTTTACTAACTAATCTGTTGATTTAATTTCCAAACCCCTCCTAGACATGCAATTTATCCCAGTTAAGATTCATTATACCAAATCAGTATCACTTCTAATTCATCAATCTTCCCTTTTAGAAAACCTCCAACAAACAAATGTTAGTAAATGAGATGTCATTCAAAGTGCACTATCTTGGCTTTCATATACAGTGCATCCGTAAAGTATTCACAGCGCTTCACTTTTTCCACATTTTGTTATGTTACAGCCTTATTCCAAAATGGAATAAATTTATTTTTCCCTCAAAATTCTACACACAATACCCCATAATGACGATGTGAAAAAGGTTTTTTTTTTAGATTTTTGCAAATTTATTAAAAATAAAAAAATAAAAATCACATATACATAAGAATTCACAGCCTTTGCTAAATACTTTGTTGATGCACCTTTGGCAGCAATTACAAAGTCTTTTTGAACATGATGCCGCAAGCTTGGCACACCTATCTTTGGGCAGTGTCGCCCATTCCTCTTTGCAGCACCTCTCAAGCTCTATCAGGTTGGATGGGAAGTGTCGGTGCACAGCCATTTTCAGATCTCTCCAGAGATGTTCGATTGGATTCAAGTCTGGGCTCTGGCTGGGCAACTCAAGGACATTCACATAGTTGTCCTGAAGCCACCCCTTTGATATCTTGACTGTGTGCTTAGGGTTGTTGTCCTGCTGAAAGATGAACTGTCACCCCAGTCTGAGGTCAAGAGCGCTTTGGAGCACGTTTTCATCCAGAATGTCTCTGTACATTGCTGCATTCCTCTTTCCCTCTATCCTGACTAGTCTCCCAGTTCCTGCTGCTGAAAAACATCCCCACAGCATGATGCTGCCACCACCATGCTTCACTGTAGGGATGGTATTGGCCTGGTGATGAGCGGTGCCTGGTTTCCTCCTGGCATTCACGCCAAAGAGTTCAATCTTTGTCTCATCAGAGCAGAGAATTTTGTTTTTCATGGTCTGAGAGTCCTTCAGGTGCATTTTGGCAATCTCCATGTGCTTTTTACACAGATTTGTGCCTCGAGACAATCCTGACTCTGAGGACTACAGACAATTCCTTTGAGTTCATGCTTGGTTTGTGCTAGACATACACTGTCAAGTGTGGGACCTTATATAGACAGGTGTGTTCCTTTCCAAATCATGTCCAATCAACTGAATTTACCACAGGTGGACTCCAATTAAGCTGTAGGAACATCTCAAGGATGATCAGTGGAAACATGATGCAACTGAGCTCAATTTTCAGCTTCATGGCAAAGGCTGTGAATACTTATGTACATGTAATTTCTTAGTTTTTATTTTTAATAAATTAGCAAAAATCTCAAAAAAACTTTTTTCATGTTGTCATTATGGGGTATTGTGTGTAGAATTTTGAGGGAAAAATTAATTTATTCCATTTTAGAATAAAGCTGTAACATAACAAAATGTGGAAAAAGTGAAGCACTGTGAACACTTTCCGGATGCACTGTAGGTAAACATTATGGGGGGAATCCAATTGTTGGATAGGCGACCCTAATTGCATATCGAATAACACTTATGTGCCCATTGTTTTTCACACTGATCACACCAAAATGTACTGGGTTTAGTCGCGCAAAATGGCTAAACACGGAAAAACTATTGGGCACGACAGGACAACTGTGCAAAAAGGCGATCTCAGGATTGGGCGGGCAGAAATAATGGGCACACGTCGTATGTGCTCCTGATTGGAGTAACAATTGATTTGCTCCATCAGACACAGGGCGCTGCTAAAACCATCTGAATTCCCCATTTTGAATCTATATATAGAGCAATTACCCACTTTAATTACATTTATTCATAGATCAATAACCTTAAGTGACTGGATACGAGATCCCGTTAGTGAGGATGCTGGCGTTCAGAATACTGACACTGGCAATCCCCAACTCGCATAATCCCTCCCTACTCATAGCCTATGCCTAACCCTCCCACCCCTGAAGCCTAACACTAGCCCCCCCCCCCCCCCCTTGGTGCCTAACACCCCCCCTCAGTCTAACCCTAGCCCACCCCGGCATAAACCCATACAAGATTCTGACAGGTGTCGGGATTCTGGCATCGCTCTTCTGACCGCCGGCATCCCGTACTTTATCTGCAAGGTTTACAAACTCATTGCATCTTGACTGGCAGAGGGATTCATCAAGCTGTAGGCATGCTGGTTTACGAAGCATCCCCACTGTATGGAAAAGCTGATGGGAACTCGATATCTTACGGGTGATTGTGGATTGATATTCTCCAATATATTTGATTATTTTTAACTTATTCTCTACCAGGTTTGTGTTCCTCCATAGTCGTTAATGTTTACGACCCTTTTTTTGCATTCACTAAAGAAAGGTACACACTACACCAGAGGTTCCCAAACGCGGTCCTCAAGGCACCCCAACGGTCCAGGTTTTAAAATGTATCCATGCATTGCCACAGGTAACTTATTTAGCAGATCAGTCAATTTGATTTAACCATCTGTGCTGAGCTATGGATATACCTAAATCCTGGACTGTTGGGGTGCCTTGAGGACCACGTTTGGGAACCTCTGCACTACACAATTATTGGGCCAATTTTCCAATAGTCGTAAGAATGACCAAAGTTACTGTATAGCGTGTACGAACAATCATTTCAGTGATATTTCTGAAAATCTTGCCCACACACACAAATTATAGATTTTCGGATTTGTCGTCCAAAACCAAAAATCTCGGCCTCAATCTCCCGATATCTACCAGTGTGTGTGCATTCTCAATAATCTGCCCGTATTTTCTCTGTTTACCTGTCACTATATTATCCTCCTTGTGGGCGGACATATGCAAATGCAGTGCGATGTGGCAGAAATTGGTAACTTATATAAAAAAAAAGTCTTTCAGTGTGTAGCTCAGATATTGGTGCCTACAATTTCCTGACCCCAAAAAATCTGACAGTGTATACCTAGCTTTACACTATTGTCAAACCAAGGAGCTTGGCGGTGTGCTATACAGGGTCGTATATACACAGGGGTGATAATATCCATTACAGCCATCACATCCCTATTATAGTAACAGACTAGGGAACAATGATCTTCACAGGAACGCAATAACTCAGGGATAGCCAGATTGCTGCAAAAGCCTGGGCAGTCAATACCTAGCCTCCTTAGACGATACCTAGTCAACTCCATGGGCAAAGCTCTATTTCAAGGGGCAGCGATCGAGAACCAAATTGAGTGATAGTCTAACCACGTAACTGGGTTTATTTTTAGATGCGGCACTTCTAGCCCAATCTAGAAGACAAGATTAATTCCTCTTTTATGTGTAGCAGAAGGAATGACTTGTGTGAAGCCCAGAGTTTTCATTGTGAAAAAGAGATCTTGGCCATGGCGTGAAAGCTCATCATTAACCCATGCACTCACATCCCAAAGGATAAGCCATCTTTTATGCTCCAGGTTACAGCAGTACTATGGTACAATAGTTGATCCAATTTAAAGAAACATTTACATGGTTACAAAAACCCAAGTGACTTTACTAACATGAGCAGGTATATAGTATAGTAAAAAATTACAAGACCTCCTTGGAAGCTAGGTCAGTTATCATCACCTTTGTAAATATCCAAACTTTGTTAAATATCTGGACCTATATTGTTAAATCAGGACCATAAATGGTACAGTTTCCAAAGATAAACTGTGGAGGTAAGTATATTTATACACGGTCAAGTCACATTATTATGACCACCAGCTAAAGTAGCCAGAATATCCACCGTGTGCAGCATTGACAGCAGCTAGATGGGCTGGGAGTGACTTAATAAGGGGGGTAATTCCAAGTTGATCGCAGCAGGACATTTTTTAGCAGTTGGGCAAAACCATGTGCACTGCAGGGGAGGCAGATATAACATGTGCAGAGAGAGTTAGATTTGGGTGTGGTGTGTTCAATCTGCAATCTAAATTGCAGTGTAAAAATAAAGCAGCCAGTATTTACCCTGCACAAAAACAAAATAACCCACCCAAATCTAACTCTCTCTGCAAATGTTATATCTGCCTCCCCTGCAGTGCACATGGTTTTGCCCAACTGCTAAAAAATGTCCTGCTGCGATCAACTTGGAATTACCCCCAAGGTTCTGGTAGGTTGGCCCAGGTACATTATGACGGTGAGCTGCTCTACTGTAGTGTGTTGGTTGGTCCTCACGCACCTTCATTGCCAATGTTCACCTCTCAGATCAATGGCACGTGAAGCTCCACAGTTTCCACAATGGTTATTCGCAATGGTGCCATTCGTCCAGTCACGATACATCTTCACCACAGCAAAATGCGAACAGTTCACAAAGTGCGCTGTTTCAGAAATACTGCCACCCTTGGCCCGAAAGCTTATAATCATCTTTTTTGCAACTCTGATAAATCGCTCCTTTTACCTATGACAGCAACCAGTGATATGTGTGCAGATGGCCTATCATTATATAAGCCAGCGCACGACACGTGACGTACTTCATAGGCTATGCATTGCCGACGTCAAATATAGGAGGTGATCATAATAATGTGACTCGACCATGTATTTCCCAAGTGTATCTATGTTACCAGTGAAAAGTGAAAGCAGTCCACCTGTTATTTGCCTAAACATTGGAACCAGGCCACCAAATAAAAAGCCAAGTAATGTGATGAAACCTGAATCCATAAATTAAAGGTTTGCTGGTCTAAGGGGATCCTAGTAAGGAAAGCCTTGAGTGAAGTATGAAATTATGGAAAAGGCTGACACCTCAAATTGTTAGTCAAAACTTTACAAATAAAACTTTACAAACAACGGCAACACGCAACAAAAAACTGAGTCCTAGTTTAGGACATGAGCAAATCAAATGATGCTCACAACCAAGTCTGTAAGTTAATTAAGGACATCTTGTTGGCTTGCAATACATACTAAAAACCTACAGATGGTGCACTTTGCATTCATTTGCAACAGTTAAATCATTTCTGAACAATAATGTTAGGACTCCTGATTTTACTAGTACAGTGCAAGTTTTTACTACCAGGAAATGAGTCCCAGAATGCTTATTTTATCATGTTGCACTTGAATTGACAGAATTGTCAGAAATTTGATCCTATAACTTTTTTAATGGATTTGGCAATTTATATAAAGTAAACGGTGACAATTATTATTAAGCGACAAAACAAATACAGGTATTTGAAAAAAGTATACCAAGTGTGTCCATGCTTTATATCTCAAAATCTTAAATCTATTGTGTTACATGCAAAATACTGTATTATGTAAACAGAATAAAAGGATACTTACAGAGTAAACCAGGCATGTTCAACTGCAGATGAGTGTTTGGCTTCAACCCTGCAATGTTTTGAGGTCCCCATATTCCCTGATTACCTCTATAATCTTTATTATAATATATGCACTATTTAACATATTATTCGGCTTGCAACCCAATAGAAATACCATATTTGTTGTCATTGGAGTAATTGGGTATCTACACTGTAAACAATACACAATTTTTTTATTGGGATTTAAAATAAGACTATATGATTTAAGAATACAACTTATTAATCTTTTTTTTTTTTATAATAGTTCCACCTATTATGAGCCCAGCCTCCCCTCTGTGATAGTAAGAAACTGCCTGGAGCTGGTGGTCAGGTGTGTCTATAATGAATGTTGCACACATATTTAATTACTTACCTCTCTGGAGTCCTGCGTCGGCACTGCTGCTGATGCCGGAGAAATCCCTTGGAAAATGGTGCGGTGGGCAGTTTTCCAGGGATCCGCACATGCTGTCGTAGACCTGCACTGGAGATTAGTCTCCAGCAACACAGCAGGCGCCATGTTTCCAGAGACTTGCGCATGTACAGAGTCTATGGCGCCGCAGAGAGGAGGGGACCCACAGAGAGGAGTCTGCACACGGGTCCTCTCCTCGCTTAAACCGCTCCCGACTGTGGCCTATAATCCCGCACCAAAAAAAGCATAACGGGAGGCAGCTATTAGATCTACCTTACTATGAGGGAGGTGGGGCTTGATGCAGTGTCAGGTGACTTATCCAGGAAGTTCTCCAGCACCCAATCATGAGCAGTCAATACGAAGGGGAAGCTGATAATCAAGATGGCTAAAATGCAGGGAAATTGCTGGTGAGTGGCTGCTGGACTGGGCAAGGGGAGCACAGGGCTGGAACCCAAGGGCGTAGCTCATAGGTGCAGGGAGTGCAGTTGCTATGCAAAGGTTACATGCGTTATATACATTTTTCACCATTGGGTGATACATTGGTGCCCTAACAAACTTTTGCCTTAGGATCTGCAATATATCTTGGTATACCCCGTACCTGCTCATTGTAATGTGGTATAAAATTAACTGGAGGGCATTATAATGTTACATAATATTAACTGGGGCAATGTAATGTACCAAATATAAAGGGTAGGCACTATAATGTGGCATAATATGAACGGGAGACACTAAAGTGTGGCATAATATGAACTGGAGGTACTAAAGTGTGTCATAATATGAACTGGATACACTACAGTGTGGCATAATGTGAACAGGAGGCACTATAGTGTGTGGCATAATATGAGCTGGGGGCACTGTAATGTGGAATAATATGAACAAGGAACAATGTATGTTATAACGAGAATCGGGGGTACTTTTTTGCATAATGTGTACTGGCAGCCCTACAATGTGATATGACGTGAATTAGGGCACTACTATGGTTCAGAAAATGCACTGGGGAACTATTATGGGGCCTAAAATAAACAAATGCTGTGGAGTCTCACTAGAAGCACATGAACCTTCTGTATGTTGCTATGGGGCCCACAAAGTTCTGGCTATGCCCCAGGCTGGCACACTCCCCTTTTGTGGGCAACATACCCTCCTGCCATGGGGAGGAAGCAGATAGTGCCAAACAAGTTTATGGCTTCATCTGTAGAGGTCCTAAACATGTTTTAATGTGTTATTTTATTCTTCCTTGTGACACCACCCTGGGCAGCACCAGGCATGGCACGGCTAGTGATAAGCATCAGTAGTAGTTTATGTATTCATGATCAGTGGCCACAGAGAAGAGAGTATGGATTATCACTGTAGACAGGGTTAGTTTTGTATTCACCAGTGGTGTTTGATTTTTTTTATTGGATTACACAGCAATGATGTTGCTGCCCCATAATAGTCTTTTTTTTTTCCTGTGATGAACTGTTTTCTTTTTTTGCAGTGTTGGTGTAAAAGTATTCCCCCTGTTTATCACATCAGGCTAGTCTATCTCTTCTTATAAATGATGCAAAGAGCAACTGAATGATGTTCATACAGCAAGGTATCTGCATTTTACTACATTTTTAGAATGGTTACTGGAGCCCATTGTACAAATTGCATATGTTATGAACTATCATGTAACTTGATTCCATAAAGACTATTACCATCACAGAGCTTAGATTGATGTCACTGGCCTTCAGCACACATGGGGTTTCGGTATTTGCAGGGAGTTTTAATATACTTAGGTTTCCTGTCCATAGCTATACACTATATAATGGGTAGTCACATTAAAGTAACAATTGGTATGGTTGATGCCTTCAAGCATAAGGGGGTAAATATATGAAGCAGTGATAAAAGTGGAGACGTGAGCCAGTGGAGAAGTTGCCCATGGCAACCAATCAGCATTGAAATAACATGTATAATTTGCATACTATAAAATTATACAGAGCAGCTGATTGGTTGCCATGGGCAGCTTCTCCACTGGCTCACTTCTCCAGTCTTATCACTGCTTCATACATTTACCCCAAGATCTGTTGTTGTACTGGTCTGTTTCTGTTTGTTAGCAGGAGATGCATTCTTAAAAATAGAGATTTACTCTCTAGGGCAAGTGTGAGATTTCAATGTTTGGACCATGACTATAAACCTAGAGGACAAAGGGGTAGATGCAGTATAGTGCGTTCTAAAAACGTTTAGTGCTCTCTGGCCAACCTTTTGTGGGAAGTCTTATGTTTACCTACATTTTTTTGCAACATGCTGTTTTCATGTTGTTAGTTGGTTAATAATATTATGAGATATACAGTATATGTATATATATATATATATATTTTTTTTTATTATTATTTTTATTTATTTATTTATTTATTTATTATTAATTGGCTGCTGCTTCTGTATATTTGTCTTCCCTTTCTATGGTCAACACATCTAAATAGTTACATACACAGACAGCAACATTGATCTATTGATATTGTCATATTTAAAAAAAAATGTATAATAGATAAGAAGACAGCTTTCCTTGACCAGCACATTCCATGAGCTTTTGTGAGACAATATAGTGTGACTAGCAATATAAAGTGTACCTGTTACTTACACATGTAACGAGGCAGACATTTTAGGTTTGGAATCAATTTTTATGAGAAAACAGCCAATTTCTAGGAAGTAGTGATTAGTGAGGCGTGATGCCACTAATTCCAAGACAATCTGTATTTGTTATGAGTACCAGATCAGTCCATGGAATGGTTGCCTCTGCTGTGTGTAGCAGCAGGTGCTTTACCATGCTTATGCTACACTGTGTACCGAAACTAGGGCAGGGTTTGATATAATTGATTCTGTTGCCAGTACACTTTTGTTTCACATATATCCAGCACGGATAACACAAGATTAGCCTCTGTGACTATTAGATACCTATTTGTCTCTAAAATTCCAATAAAATACCTGTACAGGTATGAACAAAATGATTAACACAATAAACAGTTAATGGGATAGTCCTGCATTGTGTGAAACATTATGAGTCTCTTTCAATGTATGCCTGTTGCTGCTTTAAGTGCAGGAACTTGAGTGAATAGAACAGGGTTCATCGTGCAAGTCATCATCATGTGATGGTTGGAGAAAGTTCCTCAGCAGCGCAGAGAGCTCTGGGTCCTTCTCCTCTCAAGAGTATGCGATCTGGGGAAGCTGGAACCTGAATGCATTAAGTAAACAAGTTCTAAAGATGTTCAGCTTTTAACCAGTCCAAATTATTTGTCAAATGAATAAAATCCTTGACAATGCAAAGCTCTATAGACAACATTGTAGCCTTCCATCCTGGTGATGTCCACAATTACTTCCACTCATGTGCTTTATCAACAATATTTGTTTTTCAGCCTCCTGAATGATTCAAATGAATTCTCAGCTATCAGACACATCTACACATACCACTGCACTGCTGTCTGCTTTCATTTTACTTGCATAGGTACAAAGGTTTTTTTTTTAATGAGCCTTTATGGCATACTTCTCTCTGAACAACATTTTTTTTTGGTACTTGCCTTTATGTCAATTTATATGTAACCATTGACAAGGTGGGCCTGGGAGCATGGTATATTATTAACTTGTGCAGTCAGATGAGGTTTACACACACTGGGGCAGATGAACGAAGCCTTGGAAAGAGATAAAGTAGAGAGAGATAAACTACCAACCAATAAGTTCCTAACTCATTTTTCAAACACAACCTGTAACATGGCAGTTAAGAGCTGATTGGCTGATACTTTATCTCTTTCTGAGGTTTAATACATAGATCCCTCTATCTCTCTCCACTTTATCACTCTTCAAAGCTCAGTGCACCTCCCCCACTATGAGAAAAAAATGAATAAATTAGTAATTCATTTAATTTGGTAAAACAGTGATTTGGTGTTTTTATTTTCATTTGCAAACTACATGTAAAACAAGAATTCAGATGTGTGCACATACACTTGTAGAATGCTTTGAAATGACTGCTGAAGAACATACATTGCTTTTTGAAGTGTAAATCATCTGACATTTGTGACATGTACTTTCAAATGGGCAAGTACCGGCATCTGCAATCATGGGGTACACCCCAAGATGTATTCCATTAAATCACTTACATGTATTGCTGAACTCAACGCCTTCAATGGCAGATGTTCTATTCATTTTAAAAATATGTAGTGCCAGATGGCACTCATGATTTCCAAATTCCAGCACTTTATTTAAATAACAAGCATAAAAGCAAGCTATATACTAATGCAAAAGCCATTATGTTACATGTGATTATTTGTTTCTGAGAAAAAGAATGTGTTATTTTCTTGCTAATTCCAATCAAATATTCAGCCTTGTTTCCTTATATCTTGGCTACCAAATGGCAACATTTATCCTACTTTCCATGGGTGGTACTGTATGTAATTTTTACTCTGCAGAAAAAGTACTTCCACTTCAATTTACATTCATTAATAAACACTGTAAAAATATTAATTTACAATCAATATAATGCCCAATTCTCCATATGGCTGATACTGACTCATAACAAAGTGTTCTACACTGACCTCACTAGCACTGCATTTTGAAGACTGAAAGGGTTGTGGACTGCACTTCCGCAATGCAGTCCTACAAGGTGTAGGTTTTATTACATTAAGATGAACTCAATCATATACAGTTTCTGTTTATTAATAGAACTCTGTATAGGACACGTGGGCACTCGCTGAGGCTAGAGGAGAGAAAATTCCGTACACAACGTGGGAAAGGGTTCTTCAACGTAAGGGCAATAAGGATTTGGAACTCCCTGCCAGAGAAGGTAATAATGGCGGACTCTGTAAATGCATTTAAAAACAAATTAATATCTGGGAGTTGTACGAAATAAAGTTGTCAATTGGTATGAAACCATTACTTCAGCTGGTGCATTATAATGTGCACAGCTCAATACAGAATATAGGTTGAACGCCTCTTTTCAACCTCATTAACTACGTTACTATGTTACTAGTTCAATCTTCTTGCCCAATATCTTTCATTATAAGCATAAATGTTTGTGCCCCAGAGGACGCCACCATACTGGCTCACACTGGCCTCATGCATGTGAGGTAAAAGATCACTTGCCCTGCAGAATACTACTTATATATTTATTTGTTGGTATTAGTGGAATTTTCTATATATATATTGTTGACATATAGGACATTGTTTTAGTAACATTCATCAATAAATATATCCTGGGGTATGGACCACAACGATGCCATCACCAGCGCTTAAGATAAACAGATTAACACTGCCTATAGGTTTATTGGATGCACTGTAGCATAAGATTGTGTGTACCTGTGATGTGAAGCAACATACTGTAGTGTGGAATGCAGTCCCCTCTGTGTGGAGAGGATAAACAGGAACCTGCAAGTCTCCCTAAAGAGGCAGGCTATGCTGAAATACCGGCGGTCGGGATCCCGGCAGTCAGGAGACTGACGCCGGAATCCCGGCAGTGAGCGCAGCGAGTCCCCTCATTGACTCATTGCACTCACCAAGCTTTGGGACAGGTGCCCCTAGAGTGGTGGCGTGGAACACCACCCGAGTGGGAATACTGGGCTTCTGTTGGGATTCCAACTGCCACAATTTACCTGGCTGTGGCAATGCCGGTGTCGGAATATATGTATCTGGCACTGTGGGGACATGTGTATTTGGCACTGGAGGCATATATGTATCTTGCACTGTGGGGACATGTGTATCTGGCACTGGGGGCATATGTGTACCTGGCACTGTGCGACATATATGTATCTGGCATTGTGGGGGGATATCTGTATCTGGCACAGGGGGCATATATGTATCTGGCACTGTGGGGGCATGTGTATCTGACACTGGGGGCATGTATGTATCTGGCACTGTGGAGGCCCCCTTTTCTTGGCGTTTTTATATGTACGTGTCACTGTACTGGGGCATTATATTTATGTGGCACTGTAGAACATGACTAAAAACGGGTTTATGACACAAGGTCATACAAACGTCCTACCGATAGGTGTGCGCACAAAAATGGGGTGTGGCTTTGTGTCAACTAGGCCACGCCTCTATTTTTGCGACTGCTAGTGGCTCTTACCCTTGACTACAGATCTTTTCTGGCTCTTTGCCTCTGACCGGTTGTCCACCCCTGATCTAGTATGTGGCTGCATCAGAATAAGACACTTAAAACATATCTTTAAAAAATTAAAACCAAATGAAGATTTTAAGAAATTGTAAATAAAACTTTATATCTTCAGTTGTAAAACTAACTGGAGTTATGAATAATAATAATAATAATAATATTATTATTATTAGTATTATTATTATTATTATTAATACTAATACACTAAAGTACATAGATGTCATTAATGTTAAATTTGTCTTACCACATTCTGTATTGAAGGATTTACTTCCAACAAATTTAAAATACTCAAATAATTGGTCAAAATATTCTATATCTCCGGTATGCTATTCATTATATTCCCTTATGTGATAGAGGAAAATAATGTTTCATTTTGCCATCTGTATCCTTTTCACATGGCGAGTTACACGACTTATGCACTTTGGGGAAATCCAATTATTCATTGCAGGTGCGAGGAAGTGTGGCTGTATTCTGCATTTACCGTACCACTGACACGCAAATTTTGTTCGCAACCCCATAGTGTTTCGAGCACAAGTGTGCGAGTCCGGCAATAGACAAAACAATGGAGAGCGATCCTTAAGCGCTGCTAGATGATCCCAACAGTTCCTGATAACCTGTATATTATCGATATGGGTGGAAGAATAAAATCAATCAACCAGTGAACACTGTACTGTAATCACTGTATGGGAACCTTTGAACTCACCATAACTCAGTGAGATGCGTTCACGTAAAGGTTTCTTTGATTGGTCGTAGTTTAATTTCCACCAATAGCCACATATAAGCACATATGAAATGACACTCACCTGGGCTTAAAGGCCCTATATGCACAAAAAGGTTTCTTTCATCCACGTATTTTCAAGCAGGCAGACGTGACCAAAGGTTCATAAAAACAATTTATTCGTCCATAAAAGATAGTCCATAAAGACATACAAGTAAAATAGTTCCTCCTGATTAAGCTGGGAGATGTTTTGTTCCACTCTAAACCCGAAGTGTATATGGAAGACTCCTTTTAAGAAAAAAACTCCTCACCATACCGTTCCCAGGACACGAGTAAGATGGGGCGTTCCCTCTCAGATGTTTAGCGAAAAAAAGGCTTCCAATCAATAGGGTAAGTTGGAGTGAACACCAGCAATCAGGGGATCTCCAGAACACCAACGCGTTTCGGAATGTCTTCCTTCCTCAGACACCTTTGGTCACGTCTGCCTGCTTGAAAATACGTGGATGAAAGAAACCTTTTTGTGCATATAGGGCCTTTAAGCCCAGGTGAGTGTCATTTCATATGTGCTTATATGTGGCTATTGGTGGAAATTAAACTACGACCAATCAAAGAAACCTTTACGTGAACGCATCTCACTGAGTTATGGTGAGTTCAAAGGTTCCCATACAGTGATTACAGTACAGTGTTCACTGGTTGATTGATTTTATTCTTCCACCCATATCAGGTCATCAGGAACTGTTGGGATCATCTAGCAGCGCTTAAGGATCGCTCTCCATTGTTTTGTATATATGTTTCCAACGAGTTTGGTGCTCTTGTGAGTGGATCTAAGCAGCAGCTAGAAGGGCGCAAGTCACCACATTCTTCTATAAGTGAGTCCGGCAATAGAATGGGCCGCAAAGGGGTGCGAATCTGAGTGCTGTTGCCGGTGTTTACATCCTGCTGCAACAGCAACTCTCACCCTTTGTGGGTAATTGGATTCTACCCACTGAATTCAATGCAGTGCTCTCAACTGAATGCAGTGCATTTATCTATAATGTCAGACTGCTCTCTCACTTAGCTGTGCTCCATGCAGGGCTATAACTTGGGGTGTGTGAGTAGTGCCATCTCAAAGGGCACGGGGCCATAGGGACGGCACCATTGTTGCTTCCAGGAACCTGCATGTGGCTTGCAGGGTGCCTGGAATGGTATCCTGTAGCCAGTAACACTGCTGCAGAGCCACCTGGAACGTCCAAGGAATGCTCCATGCAGTGCTCTACTTCCAAGAGATGGCTGCACTGCCCCCTATGAGTGGCATCATGATGTCACAGATTAAGTGGAGGTGTCCGTACAAGGCACTGGCTTCATGCACTTTCTGCGGTATTACAGACTAGGGGGGTATTCAATTAGCTCCGGCAATTTCGGAGCTATCGAATTTACCCCCCTGCATATTCAATTGTGGGCCGTTTTCACCCATTTTTAAGGCATGTTTGTCAATGCCTTTTCACTTATTTTTTTGTGTGAAAAGGCATTGGCGTCAAATGCCTCAAAATCGTCGAAACAGCCCGCGTTTTTGCCAGCACAGTCGATCCAGGCACTTGTGCAGGAAATATATTTAACATTTATTAGAGATACATATTTATGGGGTTTGAGTTGCTGGAGAAGCGAGACTTCTGGTGAGAATACCCGTATTTTCAAAGTGCCAAAGTGACCCTATTACATTTACCCCCATATTCGTTCACGTCTATTAGTTGATTCTCATGTGGCTAATACAATTTATTACACATGCTATTTTAGCAATGTGTGGATTCAACAGATTACAATGTAGAATATGCTTTTTTTTCTACATATATATCATTGAAAACCAGTGAAATAGCTGTGTTTTTGTCTTGACTACAAAATATGGGGCATAAGCATCAACGTTTGTAGAGAGATAAAGTACCAACCAATCAGCTCATGTCAGTTTATAGTCTGTGTTTAAAAAAATATTACTAGAAAAGGAATGAGGGGAAGGGGGTAGAGTAGGGGGTTTGTGGTCAGGCCGCATAGGAAAATATATATATATATGTACAATTGAAAAATTAGAACATATCCCCAAAATGAACACTTGCGTAAATACCACCTTAGAGGGTGCTCCCTTGAGTCAGTCCCATAGGGAAGCAAACAAGGTTAAAGAAGAGAAAAGGTACTCCTATTGGATGGGAACACCTTCTCTGGACTCTCATCTCCTGATACATTTAATGACAGGGGAAAGCAGATCCATGAGGGTGATACGCATACAGACACTGTATTCTGCGTTCATTTTTATCTCTAAGAAGGTTATAATTTACATTATTATTATTTTTTTCTCTGATATCCCCAACAGACTGGCATAAATTTCAGTCAGTTACCACTGTGGTTTGATTTGTTTGGACTATTTGCAGGACCGTGGTGTACTTTTAATTGTATCACTTTTTCACAATCATTTAACCTTTTCACTGCCACGCATATTTCACCCCATTACCTAATTAGGTACACTCCATCTTTATCCCTCACTATTTCTGTTGTTTTTTTCCCTTTATAATTTAGACAACAATTTCTGTCCCATTTTTCTAATAGAAGATTTACATAATTTGCATATTTTATTACGAATATTCCTGTAATAGATTTTTTTATGACTCGTGCAGGAAATTTTTGAGAATTCCTCCAATTTTAATTTGACCAATAAAGATTTGTGTTTTATATTGTTTAAATAGAGGTGTGCCACTCCCCAGGTGTACCTTTTTCTCTTCTTCCTTGTGTGTTTGAAAAACGTCAGTTAGGAGCTGGTTGGTTAGTGGATTATCTCTCTCCACTTTATCTCTCTCCATGTTTTGGTACATATGACCCAATGTATACTATTGCATAGTTTCTGGGTACCTAAATGAACAATTACTTTCTGAGTTTGTTCTTCTCTAGGCATGTCGGTTATCCAAAGACTGACATGAGTTCAACTTTCAAAATTACTTAGGTAACAGAAACTTTTGTTTACTGAGTATAGACAAATGACAGATATATATATGGGTAAATGCAAAAAACTATTTCTACATTGGTAATAAAGCATCTTCTTTCCCTACTTACTTGTGGCTGATATATGCTCCCAGGGTCACGGGGGCCAAGTCCTACAAAGGGTCGGTTGGCGGGTGGCGTGCTAGGGGCAGAGTATGCTATGAAGAAAGAATAAACTAATGACATTGTATACACTAAGAAAAACATTAGGTAATATCCATTGCATAAATACCGTACTTAAAAACAATGTATAAAAATGACTAAAAGCATAGCAGGAGGGGCCAGTAATAGCAGAGGTACATAAAACATGCACTCCTTCAAATTAAATAACCAGGTGCTATAAGTTTTCAAGTCTGTTTACACTGGTAAGATCAAAGGAGAAATTCCCTCCAATACATGTATTGAACACAACTCTAACTGGAGTGGGGAATAGTACCCAATAAGAATTAAAATCAGAGGTTCTCAAATGTGGTCCTCAAGGCACCTCAACAGTCCAGGTTTTAGGTATATCCATGGCTCAGCACGGGTTCACTATGGTATGCCGGCGGATGGGCTCCCGGCGACCAGCATACCGGCGCCAGGAGCCCAACCGCCGGCTTACAGACAGTGTGGCGAGCGCAAATGAGCCCCTTGCGGGCTCGCTGCGCTCGCCACGCTACGGGCACGGTGGCGCGCCATGCTATTTTATTCTTCCTCCACGGGGGTCGTGGACGCCCACGAGGGAGAACAATTGTCGGTATGCCGGCTGTCGGGATCCCGGCGCTGGTATACTGTGCGCCGGGATCCCGTCAGTCAGCATACTGAAGACCACCCCTCAGCACATATGGTTAAATCATGTTAACTGAGGTGCTAATTAAGTCACCTGTGGCCAAGCATGGATATACATAAAATCTGAACTGTTGGGGTGCCTTGTGGACAGCGTTTGAGAACCTCTGATTTAAATATTGACTACTGTATATGTTAAATATTTTGCTGCATCAAAATGATATATGTTTTAAGATTATTGAAAACAGGTATAAAAACAATACGAAGAATAGCGGATAAAACATGCAAGATCAGGATTTAGTATGAATTCCCGACTGTCGGGATCCCGGCGGTCAGGAGACCGATGCCGGAATTCTGACAGTCAAAATCCCGACATCGAGCACAGCGTGTCCCCTCACAGGCTCGCTGCACTCGTCACGCTTTGGGCACACTATTCTATTACCCCTAAAGGACAATGCACAGTGTATATGGTCTGAGAGGCTCAGCATCAAATCATGTGAACTTGCATTATCAAACCATTGCTTTAAATACCTTAATGTCATCACTTACTTGGAGAAGTCGGTGAAGAGGTACCACCATCGGATGCGGTAGTAGATTTGGTATCGGAGGGCAATGAGAGGCGGGTCATGACTGGAGGAGGTGGGGCCAGCATCTGCGTAGAGATATAGTGACTCGAAACCTTCACCTGGCCGTTCCCATTCAGCTGAGAGAGCAAGTGGGTGGAGAGGAGAAGTGGTAACAATATAGGGCAAACCTTATTGGGTAAATTATCTAAAGGAAAATACTCAACAAAATCTAAATATTATCCACAGCAACTATTAACTATTAATTATTGTTTATAGTAACAGCATGATATCTATCTTCAGCAGAAAATACAGTATATTACATTACAGCATACTTACAGTTTCATTATATTATTTTCTACTTTGGCAATAAATACAGTGTCCAGCTGAGTTTATTTGGAATGCTGCTGAACATTTTTGTGGCCAGAAGTAGTAAAGCCCTATGAAACCACCAAATAACTATAGAATAAAGAGGCAGAATTGCTTTATTGCCTAGTATTCCCCCATTTCTCTATCACAGCATTATATTCACCAATTGTCACATGCTTACCGGGCCTGGCTGCTGGCTGGACGGGTCACAGGCAAGGGATACCAGGTCTTTCAGAGGATCCTGAGGGTTGAGGTGAGGGGGATAGCGGATAGCTGTGTGTGGGAAGTAAGTGGAGGCAGCTTGGGGGAGGAGGGAGGAAGGTGGAAAATGTAACGTAGTGGATGTGTGTGGACTGCGGGCAAGGCCTAATTAGTGTAGAGGGATTAGTAAAGGGATGAATAAGAGAAGACAAAAAATAGGTATAAATAATTGAACAAATTGTGACATAGAATATTACACCTGATGTACATAATGATACTGATATTGTGTACTGTGCTCTCAACAGTTATGTACTCACCACTGTGTACAGCTATGACCGGCCTGTGATGCTGGGTGAAGCCACTGATTCTTGGGGACGTATCTTGAGGAGATGGACTGTGAAATGGTGATTTGTCCAATTCTGACTTCTTCACAGAGGGAGACATTCCTATTCAACCGAAAACAATAAAAAGCAGTGATTAAAAATGTAAAGTACAAACAATGAATGTACGTAACAAAGCAACCTGTCTCATCATGACTTCTCAATTTATCCCTCATTGGGCACTTTAGGATGTTTCCACATTTATATCAATAAAAATCATTTCTGGGTCTGTAAGGGGATGTGGTATAGCATAATAGGTTGAATCCAACCAAGTATTTTCCCTGGCATATTCTAGCTTAATTGTCCAGAAGGGAAATCGCTGATGGTGGAAGGTGCATGTGTGGTGTAAAGTCTAATTTGATTGAAGTGGGAAATTGGTGAAAACTTGCACAGTAATAGTAAGTGTGCTTGCAAGAACGTTTACTGTTAAAGACACTAATCCATATATTTGTAAAAGTCAATTAACATGGGGGGGAGGGGAGGGGGCATTGTGTTCATTCATAGTTAGCTATTTTCTGCCTGGAAGACATCAGTATGAAGGCAGTTGTTGGCAGATCTATTAAGTCATAATATATAGATTTGTTCAGAATGGCTTTCAGTGACATAGGGTATGATTCAGAGAAGCAGTTCACGTGGGTGTTGAGTCTTTGGACGCAACAACGATGCGAAAATATTCTAATGCTGCAGGAGGTGTCTCCTATAGATGCCTCCTACCAGCTTCGTGATCCATCAGATCACTTGCGTGAACATCAGTCATCTCAGTAACCTTCAGGTTACTCAAGATGGCACATCTGTTCAGGCTTAAGAGACCAGAAAATCTGCCTCGGTAGACTCAGACCCTGGCCTTGGCGGTGCATGTCACAGTAACCTCTTCACACCCCAAATGGTGTTGCAAATAGTGATTGGCACATGCTCAGCACACATTATATGGCCGATTTGGAAACACCTTAGAGTTGTGCGCAAACTGGTATCCGGATAAAAGACAGTAAATAGATAGACAGAAAATAGATCGACACCAGATGGCTGACGGTCAATAGATCAACAGGGTCAAAAGGGCAGAGTTAAATGGTCGACACCAAAAAGGGTGACCCACGGTTTTTCCATGATTTTTCATAATTTTTAGGGCTAGGAGTTAAGGTTAGGATAAGGGTTAGGGTTAGGCTGCTGGAGGGGTTGTTACTTGGTGGAGGGATAACCTGCAGGAAAGGACGGCACCAGTAAAAGGGAGGGGGGGGGGGGCTAGGGTTAGGAACTAGGAGGAGGATTGGGTTTAGGGTTAGGGTTAGATTTATAATAAGAAAAATAACATATAAGGACCTTTTCTGTGTCGACCATTCGCATTCTTGATCTTTTATTACACACCCACGTGAACCATAGGGAGTACAAACTATTTTTACTCATGCCCATAGTTGCTAACATTGTACTATTGCAAAATCAAATTGCATTCATAACATAGAGCTATTGGAAACACCTGAACAAAATATTAAAATATAAAATGATGTGCATGCTTGCAGATTACAGTTAACCCAGTTTTAAGATGATTAAGACAGTATGGGAAAACAGTTGAGTAGTAAGATGAATGTATTATTTTCTGAGTATGCTGAAAAACATACAGGCATAGTTTTTGTGATGATAAAATAAGATTTCTTAAAGCATTTCTTTCATTTAAGTTAGCCCACATTTTATGGTCCAGTTATTGGCAATAAGAAGTATGTCAATTGAGACTGCTGTCCTATAACTGAGCAATCTACTAGGCTATTCCAGTTACCTATTCAGTGATATACATATTGAAGAGGTTGGCTGTATCATAGGAGCCTATTCTGTGTCTGCTTGCACACCCCTAATATGTGTGCTGTCACTATTTATGTCTATGTGTGACTTTTTCAGTCATATTGGGGCACCACTAATCATTTTGAAAAGTTGACTCTGATGGGTTGTCACAACTAATGCTGTGAATGCATGGGCCCAGCTATAGGTGAACGGCGCTACTGCAAGGACATAATACCTCACTGCCAGGACCAGTAGCAAAATTTATGGGGGAAGGAGGAAGACACTGCTTTCTCAGAATGTGTAAATGCATGCACAATGAAGCTTTATTTGTGCTCCTCGTATGGAACTGAAAAGCCTTAATATGCCTTAACTGTGCTACTGCCACACCCCAGGGGCCTGTGTATAAAGACCATCCTTGTCTGGCATTATAGTAGCAGCCACAGCATTACTGTCAATTATCCAGTTTACAATCCATGAGTTAGCATGTACAATCAACATTAGTTGGCAGACTTGTCTATAAAATAACATATTACAAAGCACATATTATTTGGACACATCTTCTAACAAAATTCCTAAGGAAAAGTTAAGTTATTGTGAAGTGGAGAAATATCCTGTGCATACTGCTTGCCTAAGCTGGGCACTGGGGTAAATTTACTAAGATTCGTATTTTCCCGTTTGAGGTCAAAGTTCAATCACGAATGACATCGAAAGTGTAAATATGCAACTTTTTGAATTGATTACGACTAATTTACTAAGCTGCCGTATTCTGCATTTTCGGGTTTTCCGATATCGATGTCATTCGTTTTTTTAGGCAGTGTTTTACGTGAGTGACTTGTACAACACTGCCGACTTTAATACAATGAATCTCGGCCGGATCTGAGAGATCCGTGCTGGGCTTCATTGTGCACTTTGTTATAAAAAAAAAAAAAGTTTAAATGTAAAAAAAAAAATTGCGTGGGGTCCCCCCTCCTAAGGCAAACCAGCCTCGGGCTCTTTGAGCCGATCCTGGTTGCAGAAATATGGGAAAAAAATGGACAGGGGTTCCCCCATATTTAAGCAATCAGCACCGGGCTCTGCGCCTGGTCCTAGTTCCAAAAATACGGGGGACAAAAAGAGTAGGGGTCCCCCGTATTTTTTAAACCAGCACCGGGCTCCACTAGCTGGACAGATAATGCCACAGCCGGGGGTCACTTTTATACAGTGCCTTGCGGCCGTGGCATCAAATATCCAACTAGTCACCCCTGGCCGGGGTACCCTGGGGGGAGTGGGGACCCCTTCAATCAAGGGTTCCCCCCCTCAGCCACCCAAAGGCCAGGGGTGAAGCCCGAGGCTGTCCACCCCATCCAATGGGCTGCGGATGGGAGGCTGATAGCCTTTGTGAAAAGTGATTGATATTGTTTTTAGTAGCAGTACTACAAGGCCCAGCAAGCCTCCCCCGCAAGCTGGTACTTGGAGAACCACAAGTACCAGCATGCGGCGGAAAAACGGGCCCGCTGGTACCTGTAGTACTACTACTAAAAAAATACCCCAATAAAGACATCACACACACACACCTTGAAAGTATAACTTTAATACATACATGCACACCAACATACATACATACTTACCTTATGTTCCCACGCAGGTCAGTCCTCTTCTCCAGTAGAATCCATGGTGTACCTGTAGAAAAAATTATACTCACATAATCCAGTGTTTTAGGCTCCTCTGCTTGTAATCCTTTTGTAATCCACGTACTTGAAAAAATAAAAAAACGGATACCCGACCACGAACTGAAAGGGGACCCATGTTTTCACATGGGCCCCCTTTCCCCGAATGCCAGAAACCCACTCTGACTGATGTCTAAGTGGGTTTCTTCAGCCAATCAGGGAGCGCCACGTTGTGGCACCCTCCTGATCGGCTGTGTGCTCCTGTACTGTATGACAGGCGGCACACGGCAGTGTTACAATGTAGCGCCTATGCGCTCCATTGTAACCAATGGTGGGAACTTTCAGGTCAGCGGTTGACCGAAAGTGACCTCACCGCTGACCTGAAAGTTCCCACCATTGGTTACAATGGAGCGCATAGGTGCTACATTGTAACACTGCCGTGTGCCGCCTGTCATACAGTACAGGAGCACACAGCCGATCAGGAGGGTGCCACAACGTGGCGCTCCCTGATTGGCTGAAGAAACCCACTTAGACATCAGTCAGAGTGGGTTTCTGGCATTCGGGGAAAGGGGGCCCATGTGAAAACATGGGTCCCCTTTCAGTTCGTGGTCGGGTATCCGTTTTTTTATTTTTTCAAGTACGTGGATTACAAAAGGATTACAAGCAGAGGAGCCTAAAACACTGGATTATGTGAGTATAATTTTTTCTACAGGTACACCATGGATTCTACTGGAGAAGAGGACCGACCTGCGTGGGAACATAAGGTAAGTATGTATGTATGTTGGTGTGCATGTATGTATTAAAGTTATACTTTCAAGGTGTGTGTGTGATGTCTTTATTGGGGTATTTTTTTAGTATTAGTACTACAAGTACCAGCGGGCCCGTTTTTCCACCGCATGCTGGTACTTGTGGTTCTCCAAGTACCAGCTTGCGGGGGAGGCTTGCTGGGCCTTGTAGTACTGCTACTAAAAACAATATCAAACACTTTGAACAAAGGCTATCAGCCCCCCATCCGCAACCCATTGGATGGGGGGGACAGCCTCGGGCTTCACCCCTGGCCCTTGGGTGGCTGGGGGGGAAGGACCCCTTGATTGAAGGGGTCCCCACTCCCCCAGGGTACCCCGGCCAGGGGTGACTAGTTGGATATTTAATGCCACGGCCGCAAGGCACTGTATAAAAGTGACCCCAGGCTGTGGCATTATCTGTCCAGCTAGTGGAGCCCGGTGCTGGTTTCAAAAATACGGGGGACCCCTACTCTTTTTGTCCCCCGTATTTTTGGAACCAGGACCAGGCGCAGAGCCCGGTGCTGGTTGCTTAAATATGGGGGAACCCCTGTCCATTTTTCCCCATATTTCTGCAACCAGGATCGGCTCAAAAAGCCCGAGGCTGGTTTGCCTTAGGAGGGAAGACCCCACGCAATTTTTTTTCTGAAAATTTAGAACATTCCCCCCCCTTCCCACTGAAAAACATGCACGGATCTCATGGATCCGTGCATGCCTATACAAACACGGGATAAAAAAGCAGGTCTGTTTTTTTTTAGCACTTTTTCACGATTTGTATTTTAGCACGGCAGTGTTTGGCTATTGTCGGCAGTGTTTGTGTTTTGCACTTTTTAGTAAATGACCGATTTCTACCAAATTGCAGGCGTATTTGACCGATGGTGTATTGATTCATGATTTTTTCCTAGGACTTCCAAAATATTACGAATGCCCTCATCACTGCCGTGATTTTTGCTTAGTAAATTACCGAGATGACACTTTGAAGAAAAAACGGCATCTCGGTCAAAATCGGGACCTTAGTAAATATACCCCACTGTCTATATCCTGTGCATTCTAAAGCTGGGCATACAGGGCCAGATAAAATGCCCGTGAGTTCTGGCAGCTGACACCCAGCAAATATCATGGTCATACAGAGATATCTCACTTTGTATGGCACCCAATATCTGTGCCCCTTCCTGGAGAGGGGGAGATACTTCCCCATTCCTTCACTATTCATCTTACACATACTGCATCAAACAAACATTCGGGATGATCCACATGCCTGACCAATTGATATTTGTGGCTCAGCTGCCCCCATACACTGTACAATTACCTGGACAATTTGCCAATATCAGGTAAATTGTCCAGATAATTATATAGTGTATGCCCATCTTAAGCAGATACATTTAATATGTGACTATTGCCAAAATAAAAACTGTGAGATTGTATTAAAAGAGAAGCCTCTTTGCATAATTTAGACATCACATATTACAAATGCTTATTATTTAAGGTTAATGTGCATGTTATTTGACATATTAACATGATAAAGCACCATGGGGTAGATGTAAGGACACTCGTTATGGGGGAGAAGTGGTATCAGCACATGTTATGTGCACTGATACTGCTTCTCCCCATGTATGGCAGAGAAGTGTGCTGAATGGGGCACTGCACACATAGCACTGAACTCTGATATGCAGGGTAATGTATGAATGGTCAGTGGCACTGACCGTTTCACCACTTACAGCTGCAGGTGTTGTTACCATCTTCACAGCTAGGACAGCGCTGTCCCTGTCTGTGGCGGCTGCCGGACTCCAGGCTGCACTGGAGATCTTGCGATAGTAGCGAGATCTCACGCATGCCCAGAGGAACTGGCCGGGGTGAGATACAGCGCATCAGCACTCAGGCAGGGATCACCGGAAGGGGGATTTTTATATTTCGCCGATTTGGCATACAAGATGTTAATACAGCTTGTTGATGTAGATTCCTGCTTCACCTCGGTAATGAGGTGTGCCACTATAATACATCTCCCCCCACATTTTTACAGGTACACAATTCTTATAACCTACAGTGTTTTAAAATAAAATAGTCTGATTCCATGATTGTGACATTAACAAAAATGGATTTACATTTATTTCCAACAAATCTCCTACAAAATTGGGGGTCTATTTACTAGGCCTCAGAGAGAGATAAAGTGCAGAGAGATAAAGTACCAGCCAACCAGCTCCTAGCTGTCATTTTTCAAACATAAGGTTCTATCTACTAAGACTTGGGGCGGCCGTGTGGGATGCCGGCTGACCTCGGACATTTTTTTAAAGGGGCAATCACTTACAAGGCAAAACCATGTCTTGTTAGTAATTGCCCCTTTTTAAAAAAAGGTCCAAGTTCGGCCGGCATCCCGCACGGCCGCCGAACTCAGGCGGCATTACATTCGGCCCTTGGACGGAGATAAAGTACCAGCAAACCAGCTCTAGTCATTTTTCAAACACAGCCAATAACACGGCAGTTAGGAGATGATTGGCTGGTACTTTATCTCTCTCCAAGCCTAAGTAAATAGACCCCTAGGCACATAGGATGTTGATAGCAGATAAAGTTCAATTGGCTATTGTCACTTGATAAATGCTGCATACTACTTTTCGCTTACGTCCTAGAGTATGCTGGGGTCCACATTAGTACCATGGGGTATAGACACTCCACTTGGAGCCATTGGCACTTTAAGAGTTTAAAAGTGTGGGCTGGCTCCTCCCTCTATGCCCCTCCTACCAGACTCAGTTTAGAAAATGTGCCCGGAGGAGCCGGTCACAGCTAGCGGAGCTCTACAGAGCTTCTTTAGTAAAAGTTTATTTTAGGGTTTATTATTTTACAGGGAGGCTGCAGGCAATAGCCTCCCTGCTTCGAGGGACTAAGGGGGGGAGTAGTGTCCACCCTGCGGGGTCTGAGGCACTATCTCCGCTGACAGGACACTGAGCTCCTGAGGGAATCGAACGTTCCCCGCCACAGGGGATCGCTCACCCCGGCAGCATGCCGCCACCCCCATACAGAGCCAGAAGATCAGAAGAGGCGAGATATGGCGGCACAAGGGTAGGAGCGCAGCTCTGAGCAGCTGCGCTCCGGGAAGGCTCAGCGGCACACAGTGTTGGCGCTTTGAAGGGCGTCCTGAGCCAGTGTCTTAATACCCTACACTGGTCACAGACGCTAACCGGAGACTGAATCCCCAGGCTAGCGTCACAATCCTCCATACTCAGATGCTTAACAGGGGACGGAATCCCCCGCCTTGCGACGGAGTCCTCAGGCCAGTATAAAGAATTTGTGCGGAAAGACGCGCCATCTTCAAGGGGCTGAGCTTATCCCCAGAGCGGACCCAGCAGCGTTCAGCACCATTTTCCTGCTTGCATATCCTGTACACAGACGCTGACAGAGCTGTCCCTCCAAGCAACTCCAGCTATCCTGTGCGGTACCAGGGGGTTGTAGAAGGGGGGGAGGCGGTGAATTAGATCTGTGTAACTATTACAGTACACAGTGGGCGCTGATAAGGGGTTTCCTTTATATATAACAGCGCTGTGTGTGAGTTGGCTCTGAACTCTGTGTCCCTCTTGCCATTCTCAGGGGGGAACTCTGTCTAACCTACCCTGTCTGTGTGTGGCGTGTTTGGGGTCTCCAGTAAGCTATGTCCAGGGACTCTGTGTCATATGCAGCTGAGGACATATCATTTCAAGATGATCTTATTCCATGTAGTCAGTATTGCACTGTTGTAGCACAGATACCAGCAAGGGAGCCTGAGTGGTTATCGTCTATCAAAACTATGATTTCTCATATTTCTGCTAGGGTTGCACAGAATGAATCTGCAACTCGGGTTTTACAGAATTCTATGGCAGTTTGGTCTGGTTCTGTTTAGAGATGAGCGGGTTCGGTTCCTTGGGATCCGAACCCCCCCGAACTTCACCCATTTTACACGGTTCAGAGGCAGCCTCGGATCTTCCCGCCTTGCTCGGTTAACCCGAGCGCGCCCGAACATCATCATCCCGCTGTCGGATTCTCGCGAGATTCGTATTCTATATAAGGAGCCGCGCGTCGCCGCCATTTTCACTCGTGCATTGGAGATGATAGCGAGAGGACGTGGCTGCGTTCTCTCAGTTTCTGTGTTCAGTGTGCTGCAAATATCTGTGCTCAGTGTGCTGCAAATATCTGTGCTCAGTGTGCTGCAAATATCTGTGCACAGTGTGCTGCAAATATCTACGTTCTCTGCCTGAAAAACGCTCCATATCTGTGCTACATTGTAGTATATAGTAGGAGGACAGTGCAGAATTTTGCTGACCACCAGTATATATATAGCAGTACGGTACAGTAGTCCATTGCTCTACCTCTGTGTCGTCAAGTATACTATCCATCCATACCTGTGCTGCATTTTAGTTGTGCGCAGTATATAGTAGGAGGACAGTGCAGAATTTTGCTGACCACCAGTATATATATATAGCAGTACGGTACAGTAGGCCATTGCTATTGATATATTACTGGCATATAATTCCACACATTAAAAAATGGAGAACAAAAATGTGGAGGGTAAAATAGGGAAAGATCAAGATCCACTTCCACCTCGTGCTGAAGCTGCTGCCACTAGTCATGGCCGAGACGCTGAAATGCCATCAACGTTGTCTGCCAAGGCCGATGCCCAATGTCATAGTAGAGAGCATGTAAAATCCAAAAAACAAAAGTTCAGTAAAATGACCCAAAAATCTAAATTAAAAGCGTCTGATGAGAAGCGTAAACTTGCCACTATGCCATTTACGACATGGAGTGGCAAGAAACGGCTGAGGCCCTGGCCTATGTTCATGGCTAGTGGTTCAGATTCACATGAGGATGGAAGCACTCATCCTCTCGCTAGAAAAATGAAAAGACTTAAGCTGGCAAAAGCACAGCAAAGAACTGTGCGTTCTTCTAAATCTCAAATCCCCAAAGAGAGTCCAAATGTGTCGGTTGCGATGCCTGACCTTCCCAACACTGGACGGGAAGAGGTGGCGCCTTCCACCATTTGCACGCCCCCTGCAAGTGCTGGAAGAAGCACCCGCAGTCCAGTTCCTGATAGTCAAATTGAAGATGTCACTGTTGAAGTACACCAGGATGAGGATATGGGTGTTGCTGGCGCTGAGGAGGAAATTGACAAGGAGGATTCTGATGGTGAGGTGGTTTGTTTAAGTCAGGCAACCGGGGAGACACCTGTTGTCCGTGGGACGAATATGGCCATTGACATGCCTGGTCAAATTACAAAAAAAATCACCTCTTCGGTGTGGAAATATTTTAACAGAAATGCGGATAACAGGTGTCAAGCCGTGTGTTGCCTTTGTCAAGCTGTAATAAGTAGGGGTAAGGACGTTAACCACCTAGGAACATCCTCCCTTATACGTCACCTGCTGCGCATTCATCAGAAGTCATTGACAAGTTCAAAAACTTTGGGTGACAGCGGAAGCAGTCCACTGACAACTAAATCCCTTCCTCTTGTAACCAAGCTCCTGCAAACCACACCACCAACTCCCTCAGTGTCAATTTCCTCCTTAGACAGGAAAGCCAATAGTCCTGCAGGCCATGTCACTGGCAAGTCTGACGAGTACTCTCCTACCTGGGATTCCTCTGATGCATCCTTGAGTGTAACGCCTACTGCAGCTGGCGCTGCTGTTGTTGCTGCTGGGAGTCGATCGTCATCCCAGAGGGGAAGTCGGAAGACCACTTGTACTACTTCCAGTAAGCAATTGACTGTCCAACAGTCCTTTGCGAGGAAGATGAAATATCACAGCAGTCCTCCTGCTGCAAAGCAGATAACTCAGGCCTTGGCAGCCTGGGTGGTGTTAAACGTATGTCCGGTATCCACTGTTAATTCACAGGGAATTAGACAATTTATTGAGTTAGTGTGTCCCCGGTACCAAATACAATCTAGGTTCCACATCTCTAGGCAGGCGATACCGATAATGTACACAGACCTCAAAAAAAGAGTCACCAGTGTCCTAAAAAATGCAGTTGTACCCAATGTCCACTTAACCACGGACATGTGGACAAGTGGAGCAGGGCAGACTCAGGACTATATGACTGTGACAGCCCACTGGGTAGATGTATTGCCTCCCGCAGCAAGAACAGCAGCGGCGGCACCAGTAGCAGCATCTCGCAAACGCCAACTCGTTCCTAGGCAGGCTACGATTTGTATCACCGCTTTCCATAAGAGGCACACAGCTGACAACCTCTTACGGAAACTGAGGAACATCATCGCAGAATGGCTTACCCCAATTGGACTCTCCTGGGGATTTGTGACATCGGACAATGCCACCAATATTGGGGGTAATTCCAAGTTGATCGCAGCAGGAATTTAGTTAGCAATTGGGCAAAACCATGTGCACTGCAGGGGAGGCAGATTTAACATGTGCAGAGAGAGTTAGATTTGGGTGGGTTATTTTATTTCTGTGCAGGGTAAAAACTGGCTGCTTTATTTTTACACTGCAAATTAGATTCCAGATTGAACACACCCCACCCAAATCTAACTCTCTCTGCACATGTTAAATCTGCCTTCCCTGCAGTGCACATGGTTTTGCCCAATTGCTAACTAAATTCCTGCTGCGATCAACTTGGAATTACCCCCATTGTGTGTGCATTACATGTGGGCAAATTCCAGCACGTCCCATGTTTTGCACAAACATTGAATTTGGTGGTGCAGAATTTTTAAAAAAACGACAGGGGCGTGCAAGAGATGCTGTCGGTGGCCCGAAGAATTGCGGGCCACTTTCGGCATTCAGCCACCTCGTGCCGAAGACTGGAGCACCAGCAAACACTCCTGAACCTGCCCCGCCATCATCTGAAGCAAGATAACAAGGTGGAATTCAACCCTCTATATGCTTCAGAGGATGGAGGAGCAGCAAAAGGCCATTCAAGCCTATACATCTGCCTACGATATAGGCAAAGGAGGGGGAATGCACCTGACTTAAGCACAGTGGAGAATGATTTCAACGTTGTGCTAGGTTCTGCAACCCTTTGAACTTGCCACACGTGAAGTCAGTTTAGACACTGCCAGCCTGAGTCAGGTCATTCCCCTCATCAGGCTTTTGCAGAAGAAGCTGGAGAGATTGAAGGAGGAGCTAAAACGGAGTGATTCCGCTAGGCATGTGGGACTTGTGGATGGAGCCCCTAATTCGCTTAACCAGGATTCATGGGTGATCAATCTGTTGAAATCAGAGCACTACATTTTGGCCACCGTGCTCGATCCTAGGTTTAAAGCCTACGTTGTATCTCTCTTTCCGGCAGACACAAGTCTGCAGAGGTGCAAAGACCTGCTGGTGAGACACTTGTCAAGTCAAGCGGAACGTGACCCGTCAACAGCTCCGCCTTCATATTCTCCCGCAACTGGGGCTGCGAGGAAAAGGCTAAGAATTCCGAGCCCACCCGCTGGCGGTGATGCAGGGTAGTTTGGAGCGAGTGTTGACATCTGGTCCGGACTGAAGGACCTGCCAACGATTACTGACATGTCGTCTACTGTCAATGCATATGATTCTGTCACCATTGAAAGAATGGTGGCGGATTATATGAGTGACCGCATCCAAGTAGGCACGTCAGACAGTCCCTACGTATACTGGCAGGAAAAAGAGGCAATTTGGAGGCCCTTGCACAAACTGGCTTTATTTTACCTAAGTTGCCCCCCCTCCAGTGTGTACTCCGAAAGAGTGTTTAGTGCAGCCGCTCACCTTGTCAGCAATCAGCGTACGAGGTTACTTCCAGAAAATGTGGAGAAGATGATGTTAATCAAAATGAATTATAATCAATTCCTCCGTGGAGACATTCACCAGCAATTGCCTCCAGAAAGTACACAGGGACCTGGTGGATTCCAGTGGGGACGAATTAATAATCTGTGAGGAGGAGGATGTACACAGTGAAAGGGGTGAGGAATCGGTGAAGGGGAGGAGGAGATGGACATCTTGCCTCTGTAGAGCCAGTTTGTGCAAGGAGAGACTGATTGCTTCTTTTTTGGTGGGGGCCCAAACCAACCAGTCATTTCAGTCACAGTCGTGTGGCAGACCCTGTCGCTGAAATGATGGGTTTGTTAAAGTGTGCATGTCCTGTTTATATAACATAAGGGTGGGTGGGAGGGCCCAAGGAGAATTCCATCTTGCACCTCTTTTTTCTTTAATTTATCTTTGCATCATGTGCTGTTTGGGGACTATTTTTTGAAGTGCCATCCTGTCTGACACTGCAGTGCCACTCCTAGATGGGCCAGGTGTTTGTGTCGGCCACTTGGGTCGCTTAGCTTAGCCATCCAGCGACCTTGGTGCACCTCTTTTTTTCTTTGCATCATGTGCTGTTTGGGGACTATTTTTTGAAGTGCCATCCTGTCTGACACTGCAGTTGCACTCCTAGATGGGCCAGGTGTTTGTGTCAGCCACTTGGGTCGCTTAGCTTAGTCATCCAGCGACATCGGTGCAAATTTTAGGAATAAAAATAGTAGTGTGAGGTGTGAGGTGTTCAGAATAGACTGGAAATGAGTGGAAATTATGGTTATTGAGGTTAATAATACTATGGGATCAAAATGACCCCCAAATTCTATGATTTAAGCTGTTTTTGAGGGTTTTTTGTAAAAAAACACCTGAATCCAAAACACACCCGAATCCGACAAAAAAATTTCAGGGAGGTTTTGCCAAAACGCGTCCGAATCCAAAACACGGCCGCGGAACCGAATCCAAAACCAAAACACAAAACTCAAAAAAATTCCGGTGCACATCACTAGTTCTGTTACCTCAGGACCCCCCTCTGTGGGTTCCCACAAACGTGCTCTTGCCCAGATCATGCAAGACGACACGGATACCGACTCTGACACGGCAGACGGTGATGGGGACGTGCTCAGGTGGGCCGCATCTCTTGCAAAAGGGGTGCAGTTAATGATAGAGGCTGTTAGAGATGTGTTGAATATTACTGACACAACACCTGAACAAGTTGAGGAGGCTTACTTCACAGACAATAAGAAAGCCTCGCTAACCTTCCCTGCGTCCAAAGAATTAAATGCTATTTTTGAAAAAGCATGGGAAAATCCAGAGAAAAAATTCCAGATCCCTAGGAAGGTTCTGGTTGCTTTCCCCTTCCCTGAGGAGGATAGAAAGAAATGAGAAAACCCACCCATAGTGGACGCGTCTGTATCCAGACTCTCAAAAAAGGTGGTTTTACCTGTCCCAGGATCTACCACCTTGAAGGAGTCGGCTGATCGCAAAATTGATACTACGTTCAAATCCGTATACACGGCTTCAGGGGCAATACTCCGTCCTACTATTGTTTGTGCATGGATTTCCAAAGCTATAGTAAAGTGGTCAGGCACATTACTTGAGGATTTGGATACGTTAGAAAAGAGTGACATTGAATTGTTTCTCCGTAACATTCAGGATTCTGCAGGTTTTATGGTGGAATCCATGAAAGACCTGGGTTCAATGGCTGCAGGAATTTCTTCCATGTCCGTCTCAGCTCGTCGAGGACTGTGGCTGCGCCAGTGGTCTGCCGACGCGGAATCCAGGAGAGGTGTGGAGACCCTACCCTACACAGGTCAGGCTCTCTTTGGGGAAGTATTGGATGCATGGATCTCCACAGCTACAGTGGTAAGTCCCCTTTTCTTCCCTCAGCAGCTCCTGCAACGAAGAAACCTTTTTCTTCACCTGCATCTCAGTCCTTTCGGGTTTTTAAACCAAGAAAGGCCAAATCGGCCAACACCTTCTTTAGAGGGGACCGACCAAAATCCAAGAAACCTGCTGCAGCGAGTTCCCAGGAACTGAAGCCTGCTTCAGGTGCGCCAAAGTCCTCCGCATGATGGTGGACAGCGCAGCCTGGAGGTAGGGCAGGTGGGGGCGAGACTCAGACATTTCAGTCACGTCTGGGTGTCACCCGGCCTGGACCCCTGGGTACTAGCTATTGTGTCCCAGGGGTACCGGATGGAATTTCAAGATCTCCCTTCTCATCGGTTCTTCACATCAGGCTTGCCAGCTTTGCTGGCAGACAGGGCAACCCTACAGGGAGCCATCCAGAAGTTGGTGGAGGCACAGGTCATTGTACCAGTCCCTCCTCAAATGCAACACACAGTTACTATTCGAACCTTTTCATGGTACCGGAACCGGATGGTTCGGTCAGGCCCATTCTGAACTTAAAATCACTAAACCCCTTTCTGAGGGAGTTCAAGTTCAAAATGGAGTCTCTAAGTGCGGTGATATCAGGTCTGGAAGAGTGCGAATTCCTGGGAATCCCAGGATATCAAGGATGCGTACCTCCACATTCCGATTTGACTGCCACATCAAGCTTATCTCCGATTCGTTCTGTTGGACTGTTATTTTCAGTTCCAGGACCTACCATTCGGCCTCTCCACAGCACCAAGGGTATTCACCAAGGTGATGGCGGAAATGATGGTTCTCCTCTGCAGGCAGGGGGTGAACATAATTCCGTATCTGGATGATCTGCAGATAAAGGCATCGTCCAAGAAGAAGCTGTTACGGTCAATAGCTCTCACGACCCAGCTTCTCAGGGAACATGGTTGGATCCTGAATATCCCAAAATCACGAGGCGACAAGTGAACAAGCTCTCCCGAGCGAAACGCACGTCAATCCCAGTTCTGGTGCTCCGAACTTCCGGCCCGGCGAACCGCGGACACCGGCGTCTCACCGAACGGCTCACCCAAGACCACGCATTCCAGCCGCGGCATACAGCAACAAGGGGATCCTCTTTCCAGCATCAGCCAAGAGGCTACCTCCGGCTCTGCTGGAAATGTTTCCCCCACCCCCCTCCTTTCACTTTCCTCGCTCATCACCATAGCAACAGTGATTATACCACTCAAACGCACTTTCATTTGTGGGTGACAGTGAGTTTATTCGTTACATATTTAATGTCACAACAGGACCCTGAGGGGTTACATAACATAATGTATGAGCTGCATAAATGTTTTTATAAATGAGTATGCCTAAGATATTACAACAGTACTAGAATAGTGCTGCTCATTTGACCCATAAACGGTTCTTTATATGTGTCATATCTGTTTTCAGGGAGTAACATACCCACAGTATCAGAACAGTGTCGGACATCTGTTTATTGATAGCTATATAGCTGTAACAGTGAATTTATTCCTCCACTTACTGATGGAGAAGCACTTGCATAATATCAGAACAACACCATGTGAATTCACTACACAGGTTTAACATCAGCTTCCCTTTCAAGCAATCAGCCTCTCCTACAACACGGACTTTCCTCCTAAGGCTCCCGTCAATATTGTGTCTCTGGAACTCTCTCTCATTGAGCAACTACTGGGCTCTGCAATGCATTATGTAAACAGAGCACAAGTCTGCTATACAACGGGACAGCAGAAGTGTTCCCCTCTCTTCCTTCAGAATTGGTGTCCTTTTCCAACCACTCTCTCATTTTCTCATTCAATGCCTTGGCAGATGACAAAAAAGCAGAAGTGGTTGGAATCATAGACCTGACTCTCTATCAACAATCAAAGTAGTAGCACCACTTCACTGTCAGAGACACATAAAATTGCTGTATTGAGCATTTACATTGTTTTGGGACTTTTTAGTTGGATTTCTTGTTGGAGTTCTTTGGGCTCCCAGTGCAACAGGGTATGATACATTCACCTGCGGTCAAACCACACTGAGTATGCCCAATCTCGTCTGATCTTGGAAGCCAAGCACTGTGGGGCCTGGTCAGTACCTGGGTGGGAGACCACCAGAGAATACCGGGTACCGCAGGTATTTTTATCAAAACCTGTGACACAGGACAGAACTCCTTGAAACATTAACATCTCTATCACTAACTAGGCACGTTACAAGTGGTAAGGGTTAGAGCCTGGTGCACATTCTTTTTCCTACAACTCATTTCCCACATTGGAGAAAGGAACAATCTTACTTACTAGGATTAAGAGATCAATAATAGACACCAGACATATTTTCGCTCATTGAGCCACAGCGCCATAACTCTTATTTTTATGTATATTCCTATATATTGTTGTCCTCCACCCGCTTTTTAAAGTGATAATAATAAAATTTATATTTTAACAGACTTACTGTTTTGTATGAATCAACTAAGTGTGCCCCAGAATAGACATATAGTCTTTCTTTTCCTGTGTCTATACAAGAATCAGCTTTCATTTCAGGTATCCCAAAATCACATTTGGAACCAACCAGGAGGTTGTCCTTTCTGGGAATGATCCTCGACACGGAAGTGCAGAGGGTGTTTCTTCCGGAGGAAAAAGCGTTGGTGATACAAACCATGGTCCGGGATGTCCTGAAGCCAGCCCGGGTGTCGGTTCATCGGTGCATTCGCCTTCTGGGAAAGATGGTGGCCTCTTACGAGGCTCTGCAGTATGGGAGGTTTCATGCTCGGTCCTTCCAACTGGATCTCCTGGACAAGTGGTCGGGATCCCATCTACACATGCACCAGAGAATACGTCTGTCACCAAAGGCCAGGATTTCACTCCTCTGGTGGCTGCAATTACCTCACCTTCTGGAGGGCAGCAGGTTTGGGATTCAGGACTGGATCCTTTTAACCACAGATGCAAGTCTCCTGGGCTGGGGCGCAGTCACTCAAGGGGAAACCTTCCAAGGAAGGTGGTCAAGTCTGGAAGCTGGCCTGCCAATAAACATTCTGGAGCTAAGAGCCGTCTGCAATGGTCTTCTCCAAGCAGCCTCTCTTCTGAGAAATCGGGCCATTCAAGTGCAATCGGACAATATAACAACAGTGGCTTACATAAACCGACAGGGCGGAACGAAGAGCAGAGCTGCAATGTCAGAGGTAACAAGGATCATCCTCTGGGCAGATAAACACGCGTTGGCGCTGTCAGCAATCTTCATTCCGGGAGTAGACAACTGGGAAGCGGAATTCCTCAGCAGACACGATCTCCATCCAGGGGAATTGGGCCTCCATCTGGAGGTGTTCAAGGAGGTAACAGATCTTTGTGGCATACAGATCGACAAGATGGCCTCTCGTCTCAACAAGACGCTTCGGCGGTATTGTTCCAGGTCGAGGAACCTGCAAGCAGTGGCAGTGGATGCCCTGGTGACTCCGTATGTGTTTTCCAGTCTGTGTACGTGTTTCCTCCACTCCCACTTGTCACGTCTAGCAAGGCTCGAGGATCCAGCAGCTGAGACTCGCCCAAAGAGGGAGTAGTCTGGGGATGAACAAGTCGAGGGGGTTGGATATAGTTCCTTCTCATGGGACAAGGGGTAATGAAGGACGTAGGCGGGGCCCAGAGTCAGTGGGTTGTAGTTCTTGTGGACAGGGCTGAGGTAGAGAACTGTGGCTGGTGAACAATGACTTAGAAACGTAGTTGTAAACAAAGTACAGTGGGTTGTGGCTTGAAAGACGAAGTTGTAAATGATGAACTGGGGAACTGTGAATGATGGTTAAAGACGTGGCTGGAGACAAAGAACCGTGGACTGTGATTTGAAAGACGAGGCTGTATATAATGAGCTGAGGACTGTGGATGGTGGTTCAAGGACGTGGCAGGAGACTAAGAACTGTAGACTGTGGCTTGTAAGATGAGGCTGGAGATGGGTTCACTACGATATGCCGGCGGTCGGGCTCCCGGCGACCAGCATACTGGCGCCGGGAGCCCGACCGCCGGCTTACCGACAGTGTGGCGAGCGCAAATGAGCCCCCTGCGGGCTCGCTGCGCTCACCACGCTACGGGCACGGTGGCGTGCTAAGCGCGCCACACAATTTTATTCTCCCTCCAGAGGGGTCGTGGACCCCCACGAGGGAGAATAAGTGTCGGTATGCCGGCTGTCGGGATCCCGGCGCCGGTATGCTGGTCGCCGGGAACCCGACCGCCGGCATACTGAAGACCACCCCTGGAGATAACGAGCAGAGGGCTGTGGACGGTGGTTCAAGGACGTGGCTGGAGACAAGGATCTGCGGACTGTGGCTCGGAAGACGAGGCAGGAGACCGTGCCCAGAGGGTCTTACTGGACCGGGTTTTCCAGGAGCGTTTCCACAAGCAGCAGCAGGTTAGAAACGGCGGGGCTGCAGCAGCAACTGAGAACCGGCTAAGCAGGGTTAGAAGTAACCAGAATACGGCAGGAATCCTGGGAACACAGGCTAAAGCACCTACAACAGGGTTGTAACATGAAGCACTGGTGTCCCTGTCCTAAACCAGCCCCCTTTTATAGGAAGAAGTTTCCCTGGATTGGCTGGAAGAAACAGGAAACATGAACTATGCCAGAAACTTGGTCTCCAACATGGCGGCGCCCAGTACAGCAGGCCCTTTATATAGCCATACTGCTCACTGCCCCGGTCTCCTAGGCAACGGCTCAGCAAGAGAGAGCCGCTGCAGCGGTGTCCCGCCGCCACGAGCGGACCCCCTCACCGCCGCTACCCCGCTACCCTTACCCCGGCGCAGCAGCCCTCCTCCGCCGTTGCCCAGCCGCCGCCCGTGAAGCCAGCCCTGCGGCCCCAGCGTATCGGTAAGACCCCGGACGCTGACACCACTCATTCCAAGAGTTCTCAAACTTATAAGGAGAACAAGAGTTCAGGCAATCCTCATCGCTCCAGACTGGCCGAGAAGGGCTTGGTACGCGCATCTTCTGGATCTACTGCTAGAAGAGCCTTTGCCTCTGCCTCTTCGGGAGGACCTACTGCAGCAGGGGCCGTTTGCCTATCAAGACTTACCGCAGCTACGTTTGAAAGCATGGAGGTTGAATGCCAGATACTAGCTCGGAAGGGCATTCCGAACAAGGTTATTCCTACCCTGATACAGGCTAGGAAAGGAGTAACATCAAAACATTACCATCGTATTTGGAAAAAAATATGTATCTTGGTGTGAGTCCAAGAAGTTTCCGGCGGTGGAGTTTCAACTGGAACGTTTTCTCCTCTTCTGCAAGTGTGGATATGGGGCTGAGGTTAGGATCCACAAAGGTCCAAATTTCAGCCCTGTCCATTTTCTTCCAGAAACCGTTGGCTGCCCTCCCTGAGGTTCAGACTTTTTTGAAGGTAGTTCTGCACATCCAACCTCCCTTTGTACCGCCTATAGCACCTTGGGATCTTAACGTGGTGTTGCAGTTCCTCCAGTCGGACTGGTTTGAGCCTCTTCAGGAGGTTGAGGTCAAGTTTCTCACATGGAAGGCTGTCACTTTGTTGGCCTTAGCTTCTGCTAGACGTGTGTCGGAGTTGGGGGGATTTGTCATGTAAAAGCCCATACTTGATCTTCCATGAAGATAGAGCTGAGCTTTGGACAATTTCCTCAAGCTCCTTAGATGTTGTAAGGGCTCTAAAGATCTATGTAAGGAGGACTACTCGTCACAGAAAGTCGGACTCTCTGCTTGTTCTGTATGATCCCAAGAAAATTGGGTGTCCTGCTGCTAAGCAGACAATCTCTTGCTGGATCAGGTTCACTATCCAGCATGCATATTCTACGGCAGGCTTGCCATGTCCTACGTCTGTTAAGGCCTACTCTACTCATAAGGTGCGTTCTACCTGGGCGGCTGCTCGCGGGTGTCTCGACATTACAACTCTGCCGATCGGCTACTTGGTCGGTGTCAAACACATTCGCAAAGTTCTACAAGTTCGATACTTTGGCCTCTGAGGACCTAAAATTTGGTCCGCGCTCTCCCTCCCGTTCTGGAAGCAATGGAACATCCCCATGGTACTAATGTGGACCCCAGCATCCTCTAGGACGTAAGAGAAAATAGGATTTTAATTACCTACCGGTAAATCCTTTTCTCGTAGTCCTTAGAGGATGCTGGGCGCCCGCCCAGCGCTTCGTTATCCTGCACTGGTTATTTAGTTCAGTACTGCTTAGTTCTTGGTAAGTACTGTTTTGTTACTTGGTAAGTAATCCTGTTCAGCAGTTGCTGATGTGAATCTCGCCACTATCCTGCTCTTGAAGATGTCCGTCTCCTTGGGCACAGTTTCTAGACTGGGTCTGGTAGGAGGGGCATAGAGGGAGGAGCCAGCCCACACTCTGAAACTCTTAAAAGTGCCAATGGCTCCTAGTGGACCCGTCTATACCCCATGGTACTAATGTGGACCCCAGCATCCTCTACGGACTACGAGAAAAGGATTTACCAGTAGGTAATTAAAATCCTATTTTCTCCTTTCCTCTGTTATGGTCACCATGTGTATTCAACTAGTGACCATTTGTGTCCACAAGTATGCATAATATGGATACATCGGGCTTTATTTATGAAGCTGCTGCTTCCCGGGGGGTTGGAGATTAAAATTTAGGGCGGCACTCACAGTCAGTGTACTGCCTGGGAAGCAGCGGCTTGCTTTTAAATAAAGCCCAAAAAATAATATAATTTCTTCTTCTACTGATCCCCAAGTTTCCATTGTTAATAAATTTCCACTGCTATTCCCATCTGCCCACTACAGATACTATCATGTACTGCTGAGCATGAATTTAGAGATTCTTGCAATATGAGCACTCCAATCATTATAACAAGTCTATTGACTAGTAAATATGGAATTGGTGCATGTAGAAGAGGGGAGAGGAGTCACTTTTTCCTAAACATAACTAGCTTCATCTTGGAAAAGATCATGGCTCTTTTAAGCTACTCTGGTGCCAGTTAATGGATACGGTGGCAAAAATTCCACCATAAAAGGGGGCCTTATTTAATTAAAAAGGGGTGAATAAGACTCATCACATTATAGTGTGAATAACAGCCATAACATAACAGCATCACTTTAGGCTGTCTGCAATGATTTTGTTATGCCCTTCCACACCTACAAGCTATGTATACTAGTCCAAAAAATGGGGGGGGGGGAACAGTGTTTGAGCAGGTGTTAAAATAACCACACGTTTCTGAAGTACTTTTCCATTCATATAAAACCCATCCATTTGGCATTAAATATACTGAACTGAGATGCTGACCCCCCTAGTGTAATACACCACAGCAGATATTAGAAATGCTTAGTATAAAAAGAGGTCTCTTATGGGAATTGCATAAAATTAGTAGACCAGTTGCTTTTTTAACTGTGATGTTATGGCTTGGTGTTTAAATAGGTTATGCATGAAAATAAGTTTAGCAGAATGCCATTTTTGTCAGAAGTCAAGAAATTATGCATTTTCAACGTGTAAGAGATATGTAAATACCTTTAAATCATGTTAAAGCTACAGTAACAGAAACTCTGAAACCCCTTTGCCATGACATGTGTCACTTATTAAAGGAAACTGGAAAGAAAAAAACAAGCCCAAAAATAGGCATACAGTACAAGGCAAGTTGTGACATACTGTATAGTATATGTTGCACACAACCTCTGTTTCCATTATGGTTGCATAAAACCTCGACCACTAACACTACATAGATACTGTAGATGACAGAAAGTAATTGCTTGTGAGTGGCTCAGATCAAAACAAGTATACAGCCCCTTTGACAACTAAGGGCCTAATGTAGAAAAAAAATGATCTAAAAGTGATAATTTAGCAACAGGACAAATAATGGAAAGTGTGCAAATGTGAATAAATTACTTGAATAAAAATACTGCCCACTTTTAAAACTCAGCAGCCATTATGCAACACACTGCCATTCTCTCTGAAACACTGCCTACAGTTCAGTGGACAATGAGGGACCCAGAACATACAGTACTCAATTTTATATGTATTTTTTTTTTTTTTTTTAACTGAGGCATCCTAAAAACTCAAACCCACTTTTATGTTTTTGGGGATTGTTTTATGGAAGGGGAAAAGGATGCCAAAACAGTATCCATACTTGTAGCATTTTACTTTTCTATTACTTAGCGGATTTCAAGGGGGAAGGTATGTGGATATGGTGCTTTAAGTCACAGCCCTCACTCCTGCTTAATGTCACAATGATGCATTTCATCAAGCCCACGACTGCCCACTTCACTGGCAAAGTGGGCAGGGTCTGGTAGCAGTGGTGAATTTCCCATTAGGCACAGAGTCCTAATGGCTATCATGAAATGAGGGCTTATAGCCAATCAATGAAAATAATAAAATTAGGCACGCGAGGTGTGGGTGGGGGCACCCTCTCCCCTAACTCAGCCCCTGTCTGGTAGGAAAGTATGCCCATGGGGTTTGGCTCTGAAGCTAGGAACCACCCCTCCTTCTCCCAAATATAGGTCTATCTGCAAAATTTAATCCCCAACACCACACTCCACCATACTGCTTAACATGGTTTTCAGAGCCGGCCTTAGGCATAGGCAAACTAGGCAAATGCCTAGGGCATTTTGTATGCTTAGGGGCACCAACAGCTTCTGCTGATTAAAATGAAATGCGGCATGCCTATATTCTGTGTGTGACTGCGGCTGTATCTGCATACGAAATGCTACGTTGCAGTGTATTCCTGGAAATCACTGTAATGTAGCATTTCATATGCAGATACAGCCGCAGTCGCATACAGAATATAGGCATGCTGCATATTATTTTAATCAGCAGAAGCTGCTTGTGCATCCTAGCTAAATAGTAATGCAAATAAGATGCATTTTCAGAAACAAAAGGCGCCAGACGTTAGCAGAGCTGCCAGATGACTCATGCCAGGCATCTCCTGCAGAACTAGTGGCAGTACTAGGGGGCACCAGACAAAATATTGCCTGGGGCATCATATTGGTTAGGGCCGGCTCTGATGGTTTTGACAAAAGAGCAATAAAATAAAAAAAGTATAGTTTAAATTATATAGGGAGTGACTCATTTCTAGACAGTGAAAAGATTCTTACTAGGGATGGACATCGGATGCCCAGCATCAAATAGTTGCCGGGCTTCCAACATCAAATTCAGCAATGTGATGGCTACTAGTCATCCCATTGCAACCATTTGATGGTATAACCATCAATGTGTGTGTGCATTTGCATAAGCGTGCACACATTATCTGGGCGGCAGACACCGCTTTTGGGTGTCTACAGCTGCACAGGTGGGTATCAGATGTATATACTACATCAATATGTATATACTACAATGAACAGGATGTTATTAGCAACAACAACGTATATACATCTACAAGCCACAGGGTGTTATTAGCAACAAGACCGTATACATGCAACAATGCACAGGTTGGTATGAATAATAAACAGTTTAGCAGTGAGTACCTAAAGGAGCTTGGCAGAGCAAGGCAAGGTACAGATAACAAGATTACTTAGCTGCAGGAGACCCCTGGATTCCAGGCAAGGCAGGACAAAGCAAGACAAGGCAAGGTAAGACTGGAGCTGTTTGACAGTACTTCGAGGCTAGGTCTCACATGCACTCAGGTGACAGGTAATGAACTCAGGATTCTGGCAGGACAGGGTACACAGGATTCTAACTGGACTGGGTATCACCAGTGATATAATAGCACGACTGTACAGATTCTAGATTCACCAAGGAACAGGGACCGGACACAGGCACTATCAGGAATCATAAGCTTCAAGCTATAACTAAGGTCAGATGAGGGGCAGGCTGGGTAATAAAGGAATCAAGCCCCAATCAGGATGGCTGGAAGCCAGACACAAGGTAATGGCCTAATTATCTGACAGGTGAGACTGCATAGGCCACACATATAGAAGACAGGCTTCAGTTACACAGACTCACCAAAGGTGGCCCGCAACAGTACCCCAAACAAGTACATAAGAAAACCTGGAATGCTAACAGAATACAACAGACTCACAACAATTCCAATGGGGGGTAGTGTCCAAATAAATGCCAGAATCACAGGGTTCATTGGTCCAAAGGCACTTGTAGGTTAAAGAGCTCAACACATTTCGCTGGTTTGAAGTGTCCAGCTTCCTCAGGAGCAAGTATGAGCAAGTACTTCCTCCTGAGGAAGCTGGAAATTTCTAACCAGTGAAACACATTGAGCTCTTTAACCTACCTGTGCCTGACCATTTGGACCAATAACCCTTTAATTCTGGCATTGATTTGGACACTACCCCTCATTGGAATCATCACTGCAGCGTTCCTGGGCATCTTATCCCCTCAGCACCTAGAGGATCACATCCCAGCTGAATACTACACGGGGACTGTAAATAAGTTTCTGGCCCTTCCGGTGACACTCCCAAATCGAATTCTATTGGGAGTATTACAAGATATCCGGTAAACCTGCTGCTTATTTCAGTGATTGTGGTAACTGTTTTCAGGGTAGAGTCCTAGCCAGATACGTGGAACTTTACACAGGAATCCCTGGTTGATTTACGAATATACATAGGCACAGTGCTCATTATGTGGCTTTTTAAATTGTCCTTTTAGAATTATATTTACTAGTATTTATTAAATGGTTAATTTGTGACTAATAAATGTTTGAATATTGACAAGCCGTTCTACTGTGTATTAACTATTACAGCCAGCGCTGGTACTCCTTTATTTGTTTAACTATATACGAGAAATTCAATGGGAAACATTTTACTATCGAATCATGAAGATTGATGGTTACTAACTACTGACTTCCGATGTCCATTCTTAATTCTTACAATACCCCTAAGGATAAGGTAATGAGTACTCTGCCACTATTTTATTATATTAAGATTATTCCGTACCAAGTTATGGCCCATACACACGGTGAGATTTGGGCAATGCCCAATTCTCACTATGCGACAGGGGCTAGGTCGGCACATAGTCAGTATCGCAAGCACACTCATTGTGTGCTTGCGATACTGACTATGGGGGTCATTCCGAGTTGTTCGCTCACAAGCTGCTTTTAGCAGCTTTGCACACGCTAAGCCGCCGCCTACTGGGAGTGAATCTTAGCATAGTAAAATTGCGAACGAAAGATTCTCAAAATTGCGATTACACACGTCTTAGCAGTTTCTGAGTAGCTTCAAACTTACTCGGCATCTGCGATCAGTTCAGTGCTTGTCGTTCCTGGTTTGACGTCACAAACACACCCAGCGTTCGCCCAGACACTCCTCCGTTTCTTCAGCCACTCCCGCGTTTTTCCCAGAAACGGTAGTGTTTTTTCGCACACACCCATAAAACGGCCTGTTTCCGCCCAGAAACACCCACTTCCTGTCAATCACATTACGATCACCAGAACGAAGAAAAAACCGTGAGTAAAATTCCTAACTGCATAGCAAATTTACTTGGCGCAGTCGCACTGCGGACATTGCGCATGCGCATTCGTGACTAATCACTCCGTTGCGAAAAAAAATAACGAGCGCACAACTCGAAATGACCCCCCATGTGCGATTTTGGCTAAGTGTCAATTTTGACTATCTCTTCTATAGATAGTCAAAATTGACTTGCCTGCACAGTCTATCTATTCTTGCGATGCCGACCACGCGGGGCCGCGCATCGGCATCGAAACGGGATCGCAAGGTGACTTTCGCCTTGCGATTTGCACTAACTTTTGTTACAATTTTGACTATATAGTCAAAATCATAAGAAAAAATCTCACCATGTGTACACACCATAACCAGGGCCGGCGCCACCACTAGGCAGCTTTAGGCAGTTGCCAATGGGCGCTGGCCACTGGGGGGCGGCGGTGCACACTGCTGATGAAAGATTGCGTCTTTCATTTCCTTAGCTCAGCTGAGCTCTTCGATTAGAGAGAGACTGAGGAGAAGGGATGCCGTGGCCACCCAGCTGTTATCAGCCGCCACGGCACTGATGTCAGTCAGTGTAACACCTAACATGGGTAAGTGTAACATGGGTAGCACTGTCTGACTGCTCTTGTCTGCAATACCCTCTCCCGTCCCTCTGCAATAGAACACAGCATTTTCCCACCCCGCATCACAACAGCACCCTGTTAATGTGGAAACCCTCATGTCACCTGGCGCCACTCCTCCCGCGATTGCATCCAGCATTTTACCCGCCCCTGCCTCCCGTGATTGCATGCTGAATATTATCAGCGCCCCCTCCCCTCCCGTGAGTGTCTGCCGCATATTAATCACACACAATCCCCCCCCACCCCGATTGTCTCCTGCATGTTATGCGACCCCCCCCCCCCCCCCCCCGAATTCCATCCGGCATATTACACCCCACCCCCGATTGTCTCCTGAGTCTCGCATGACCCGCTCCCTCTCTCGCAGTTGCCTCCTGCAAATGCCTCCCCCAAATGCCTCCCCTCCTGCAAATGCCTCCCCCAAATGCCTCCCCTCCTGCAAATGCCTCCCCCAAATGCCTCCCCTCCCGCAAATGCCTCCCCCAAATGCCTCCCCCTCCCGCAAATGCCTCCCACGATTGGCTCCGGCATATTACCCACACCCCCTCCAATGCATCCCGTATATATAAAACCCCCATGATTGCCATATCATCCTGCATTTTAGACCGCCTCCCCTCGCGATTACACCCCCACCCTGCGATCACATACCCCACATATATTCTCTCCCCCCCATGCTACATTCAAAAAACATCTCCTTTCAAATGTCTTCATATTCCAGTCACACCAACTATCATTAGAATTGGGCAAAAAGTTAACTGTATTTAGATGCAGGATACATAACTGTAACAACTGACAGTACTATTAAGCCACATGGGAGGTACTTTAACCCCCCAAAAATGTCTGCATGCACCTTTCCTAAAACAGTTTGACAATATTGATTTTTTTTAATTTTTTATAAAAAATAGCTCCAAACAAATATTACTGGATAAGTATGCTACCCCTAACCCTCCTTACCTGCAGCCTGACCCTACACAGCCTAAGCCTAACCCACCCTCCCTACAGCTTAGCCCTAACTGTCTATCCCCCGCTCCCTAACTCTCCCCAGTGGTGCCTAACCCTCCCTCCCCGAAGTCTAACCCTAACACTCCCCAGTGGTGCCTAACCCCCCCTCCGCACAGCCAAAACCTAACCCTCTTTCTCCTGCAGCCTATCCCTAACCCTCCCCCCCCTCCCTATCCCTAATCCTCCCCAGAAACCTTTAAGCACCTTTAGACTGATACATTATTATTCTAATCCACAAACTGTTTCAGCATACGTGTTCTTTTGATGCATGTAACTGTTTCTGAATTGAGTGCCAATATAGCAATTCATAAATACAGCACTGTCCTGATACTATACCCTTTAACTGCCCTGGTGCCCTCCAAGATATTTTCACACCACATACAAGCTTTCCAAAGACGGCGGCACTCTCTGGACTATATGGGGGAGATTCAAATGTTTGAAAAGTTGGTTGGTTGTCTGTTTTTTCCTGTCTATTAGATAGGAAAATACAGACTCCCAACTGACTTTTCAAACATTTGAATCTCCCCCATAAGTGAAAGTCAAAGACACTAAGGTCTGTTCACCATTTCGGTCCACTGGACCTTCATCAAGAACCCGGTTTCTTGATTAAGGTCCAGTAGACCGAAACGGTGAACAGATCTTAGTGTCTTTAACTTTCATTTATACAGTCCCGAGAGTGCTGCCGTCTTTGGAAAGCTTATATATATATATATATATATAGAGAGAGAGATGTAGCCACGCTCATCTATGTCACGATGCGTGCTATACTGCGACTGGCCGCAGCAGTGTGGTGCAGTCACAAGTGTGGCGCGTTTGCATTATGCCGCGATGCATGCGTACGCATCGCGGCATAGATGAGCATCGCTACATCAGTATATGAGCAGCTGGGGGAGAGTATCGGGGGAGGCAGGGGCAGTATTGTGTAGCTTTGCCTAGGGTGCCTAGAAACCTTGCACCGGCCCTGACCATAACAGATGTGTTCTGTTTGCCACTGTTGTGCCAAACGGCCCTTCTCGGCATACCAGGTCCTGTGTAACATGTGTGTATTAGTCAACATGCGATGTGGCAAAAGTGCTTCACAAAACTGCACTAATTAATATGATATGCAACACTTGTGTATCTATGTGAGACTGAGTCTGAATCTGTATACAGTACGATGTGCTATGATACCGTGTCCACTGTTTTTTTTCCATACCAAGTTCTGTTGTGCATCATCTGTGACTTTGTACATATTTAAAACTAATTCCTGTGTGGTTAAAATCGCAGCCGTGTCTCTGGTACAGACTGACTGGTGTTTCGCTGCATCTGATGTGTGAGTAAGATGCAAATTTAAAGAAAAGGAAAAAAATGCAATGCCTCACCACGCTACATGGATAATTTGCACCAGCCATCAAACACATTGATATTTGCCAATAACCCAAAGTAATAAAGAATTAGAAAAATTACCACCCGAGTCTGCACACGGCCCCCCCTACTCTGTAAATATGCCTCTGAATTATTTGTTATACAAAGTATGAAATCCTACAGTACGTTTTTTTCCCAATGAGAAGCTTTGCATTGACCCAGTGTCTAGCCCTTTGTGCAGCATATTGTTGTTGTTATTATTTTTACAACCCTCTTTATTTTTTCAATGATACTGTTAATTGCTGCCCATGGCACTGTGCTGCCTTGCTCATAAATTAGTTTCTGGGCATTGTTATGTTCTATTTCACTGTAATGGAAATCTGTCCTTGAGGTGGGTGAAGGGTAAAGATATTGTAAAGCTGAATTAGGCCACTCAGTTGCTAATGAGGTTATATCCTGTATCCCTGAAATCACATTAATCTCCCATGGGTAAAGATGTGAAGAGCAAGGTGCTGCTAGCTAGGGTAGCCTTTGTATTTATGAAAAAGGAAAAGCTCATGCAAAGGAAAAAGTGAAGATAGCAAAACAAAATGTAAACTGTATGTGGCATGGAGCTGCCATAGGTAAACGCAGGGGGAAGGGGGGGGGGGGGGGGGGGGTTCTGGTTGCCTGGAAACCCCCCTCCTTTTGGCAAGTGGCTCAAATTATAACAATAGCAATGGTATATAATATGTAGGTAGCTGCCAGGAAGAGACAGGAGCCTTTCCATGAGGTGGGAGAATGTGTGCTTAGAAAGTGCACTTCTGTCTCCTACTGGTCCTATTATGTTTGTTTGTTTGTTTGTTTGTTTGTTTGTTTGTTTATTTATTTAGTATGGCATGTTTAACCTTTTCCTGACCACTTATCTTATTTATATTGTTTAAATATGTTTGATACTGCCTATACTATAGACAATCTATAGCGTTAAATATTAATGTATAAAAAGTACCAATGTGCAGGGTCATTACTAGGTTATTCTACCGCTCCCTCAGACTCCTGCACTTGCTCCGCAGAGTAGGAGATTATGGATTGCATTTGGAAACCCCCCTCTAGAAATCCTGCGTTTGCCACTGGCTGCATCCATATAGGGCTGTGTTGTGTTCTCGCATAGGTACTTTACATATAAATAAAGAGTAAAATAAAAAGGTAAACAAAAAAGAGTTTGAAAGGGGCATGGCCATGTATTGACTTACAGTAGATGGAAATTGTGTAGTATAAAAAATAGGTAATTAGAAGATACAAGAAATTAGGTGGTACTTTCAGGGGCATCACTGGGATGGAATCAGTGTGAAATACCTACAATTAAAATCCTGATGGTCAAAATACAGACAACAATTGACCGATGATAAAAATATCAACAAGGTCAAAATACAGACAAGGTCACAATACAGACATTTAAAATGTCGACACGGTCAAAATACCGACATTTAAAATGTCGCTAGGCCAAAAACTCAACACAAATTTTTCAAATTTCTTGGTGTGTATGTCGACATAGGTGCCGTATAAGTGTACCGTGTTCCCCTCGCATGCTTTGGGCATGGTCGCTACGCTCAGCACAGTATTATATTCCCACTCCAGGTCCACTGGGATGGTAAAGTATGAACAAGTCAGTTCCGATGAAGAAATCATGAAAAACTCATGTCGACTTTTTGACCTGTCAACGTTTTAAATGTCTGTATTTTGAACGTGTCTGTATTTTAAATGTCGGAATTTTGACCATTTGGTATTTTGACCGTGTTGGTATTTTGACCATCAGTCAATGGGTGTCGGTATTTTGACTGTTTGGATTTTGATTGTAGGTAAATTAACTGCATCCAACTGAGGTCATTGAGACCTGGTGAGCTACAAATCCACCACATGCGTGCTGGACGCCGCTGTAACAGTGCAGCGCCAGGCTCCCTGTCAATGTGGAGGAGCTGGCATTTTGGTTTCACCCCTTGGAGGGTAACCCCTAGGTTTGTTCCGCATTCCCAACTAGTCATGTCTCTGGGTACTATGGGGGTCATTCCGACCCGTTCGCACGCAGCGGTCCTTCACTGCGGTGTGAACGGGTCAGAACTGCTCATGCGCAACGGCCACATAGAGCACGCGCGCCGTTGCCCGGCGACAGCCAGCGACCAGAACAAAGAAGAAAGTGATCGCTAGCGCGATCGCAAGAAGATTGACAGCGGGGAGGCGTTCCGGGGCGTCTACTCACCGTTTTCCGGGCGTGGAGATCCGAACGCAGGCGTGTCCAGGCGTTTGGAGGGAGGATGTCTGACGTCAATCCCGGGACCTTCGTCGCTGGATCTGTCGCACAGGGTAAGTAAGTATGACCCTGGTCTTGTTTTGCAGAAAACTTTTTTAGCATAGCAGGGCTGCACAAGCGATCGCAGCCCTGCTATGCTAAAATACATTCCCTCATAGGCAGCGTCAATTTGATCGCACGAGCAGCAAAAAGTTGCTACGTGCGATCAACTCGGAATGACCCCCAATATTACAGAGGTGCAGGTAACTGGAGAGCAAAAAAAGATAGGCGTCTCACAATGACAGCATATATGAAACCTTCATTATTATATATTGTATAGGGCAAGACCAGGGGCTGCCAGGCAACTTTTAGCCTAGGAAAATAAAATGCAATAAATTGGTTCTGGGTTTTCTACCTATGCACAGAAACGGCAAAATGGATGTGACACAAAAACTGCAGGCGTGGTCTATCTAATGCAGTTTAAATGTGTAAAGAAATATATTAAAAAATCATTATGTCTAAAGCTAGTACACACTATACGATTTTGTACCAATAAAAGGAGATGTATGGTAGACTTACCATGGTTAAATCTCTTTCTGTGAGGTACACTGGGTTCCACAGGGAATCAGGGCCGGTTCCGGGGCTTCTGGCGCCCCGGGCGGCATTAGGGGCGTGGCTTCGTACAGGGGGCGTGGTCATTTCCGCCCCCCCGTACAGACTGAAATGATGTGCGGTGCGCGATGACGTCATCGCGCACCGCACAGCAAAGGTCCTCTCCACGAAGGGAAACTAGACGCGGCAGCGGCAGCAGGGGGCACACAGCAGCAGCGGATCTTGCCCTGGTGCGGCGCCCTCCGGATGGAGCCCTGCGCCCTCCGGAAGGCAGCGCCCCGGGCAAAAGTCCTGCTTGCCCGTGGCAAGATCCGCTACTGCAGGGAATACATCAGTGTGTAGAGATGAATCTTGATCCAGAGGCACCAACAGGCTAAAGCTTTAGACTGTCCCAGAATGCATTGTGGGTCTTCCTCTATAACCCCGCCTCCAGGCACTGTAAGCTCAGTTTTGTTAACCAGTCAAATGCAGAAGCAGGTAAAAGAGAAGGCAGATGTTAGTCACATAGAACCACGTTCTCACAAAAGGAGACAGGACTAGCGGCTAATGCCATACAAACCCAAAGAAGCTAAGTGCGTCAGGGTGGGCGCCCTGTGGAACCCAGTGTACCTCACAGAAAGAGATTTAACCATGGTAAGTCTACCATAAATTTCCTTTTCTGCAGCAAGGTACACTGTGTTCCACAGGGAAAACATCGGGGATGTCCTAAAGCAGTTCCTCAAAGGAGGGGACGCACCTTAGCAGGTATGAGAACCCGGCGTCCAAATGAAGCATCCTTGGAGGCGGAAATATCAAAGGCATAGAACCTAATAAACGTGTTCACTAAGAACCACGTAGCTGCCTTGCACAATCGTTCTGCGGACGCACCACGACGGGCAGCCCAAGAGGGTCCAACAGACCGAGTAGAATATCTATATATATATATATATATATATAATATCTATCTATCTATCTATATATATATTTATACAGTATATATCTATATATATATATATATATATATGCAGTTGCACACACACACATCCAAATACCTGGTACCCCTCTTGAATGTGCATACTTGTCCGAGATGGTTTATGTATGCCACCCTGATGGCGTTGTCTGACCGTACTTGAAAAGGCCTGTTCTGTATCAGAGGCAGGGCGAGAGACAAAGTATTGAACACTGCCTGCAATTCCAGAATGTTTATCAGGATGAGTGATTCCTCCTTGGTTCATCGACCCTGGAAAGAGTGTTTCTCCAAAACCGCACCCCCAACCCTTCAGACTGGCATCCGTAGTCAGTAGGACCCATTTGCGGGTCCAGAAGAGATGGCCCCTGCTCAACTACTGGTCCTGTAGCCACCAAGTAAGTGACAGGCGAACCTCCGGAGTCAAGGAGATCATGTGAGACCTGATCCGATGAGGCAGGCCATCCCACTTGGAAAGGATTAACCTCTGTAGAGGGCGGGAATGGAATTGAGCGTACTCTACAATGTCGAAAGCCAACACCATGAGGCCTAGTACTTGCATCGCCGAGAGTACTGACAATCTTGGGTGAGAGAGGAAGTATCTAATCCTGTCCTGAAGTTTCACGACCTTCTCTGGAGACAGAAACAGCCGTTGACTGTGTATGTCCGGTAGTGCCCCCAAGTGCACCATGCTCCGAGCGAGGACTTCTTCCAGTTGATGAGCCACCCATGGGCTTGTAGGAAGTTTACCGTCAGTTGACTGAGGAGGACATTGTGGGAGTTTGCCAGAATCAGCAAATCATCCAGATACGGCAGGAACCTGACTCCCTGGCAATGGAGATGAGCCGTCATCACGGCCATAACCTTGGTGAAGACCCAAGGGGCCATAGCCAGTCCAAACGGCGGAGCCTGGAATTGTGAAGGCTGCCAATAGCAAACCGCAGACATTGCTGATGTGATATGGCAATAGGCATATGCAGGTAAGCATCTTGTGTAACCAGGGATACCATATAATCTCCGGGTCCATGGCCAGTACAATTGAGCACAGTGTTTCCATACGGAACTTGGACACTCACAAACTTGTTCAGTGATTTGAGCTTGAGAATAAGCCGGAAAGACCCATCAAGTTCCGGCACTAGAAACAGGGTTGAGTAGTATCCACTGCCTCTCTGGGACAGAGGTACCGGCACTACCACTCCTGTATCCAGGAGGGAACATACAACCATCAGTAGAGCTTGCGCCTTTAATGGATCCATAGGGATAACCGATGTGCAGAACTGGCGAGGGGGACGTCTAGGGGAAGAGACTGCGTACCCGTGAGACACAACTTCTTGCACCCATGCGTCTGAAGTGGTCATTAACCAGACCTGGATGAATAGTAGAAGTCGGCCCCCCACCCTGGGATCCCCCAGGACGGAGGCCTGTCCCGTCATGCAGCAGGCTTGTCATGAGAAGCAGGCTGACGAGCAGTTCAGGAATGTTAGACCTTGGGCTTAGTGATTGTTGGGAGCACAAGATAATCTCGGGTATGCCTGACCTTTGCTTTCCCTTTAGGCCGAAAGCAGGGAAAATGGTACCTTTTGCCTTCTGTGCAGTAGGAGTAGCATTTGGGAGAAAGGCAGTCAGACAATTTTTAATTAGGTCTTCCCAAAATAAGATGACCCCAGTAAAAGGGGAATATCTCCAAGGACTTTTGGAGTCCAGGTCCACTATCCACGACCTCAACCACAGAATACGGTGAGCTAGGACAGACGTATTCGACGCCTTGGCAGCCAACACACCCGCCTCAGGGGACACCTCCTGGTGAAGAAAAAGGTGGCGGTGGTATTGTGAGAGAGGGAATGTCTGGCATTGTCAGATATATCCTCGGGCATCTCTTCCTTTAATGCCTAATCCAGTCATCAATCTATTTTGCAGCCCCAAGAGGACGCAATCGTGGTCTATGAATAACACCTGTAAAGGAATAATAGACTTCAGGCACCCCTCCACGTGCTTACCTGTCGGTTCCAACAGTGAGGGGACAGTGGTGAGAGGCAGAGTGGATGACATCCGATGGGTGACACATGAGTTCACTAGCAGTGAATTACCTACTCATTATATAACTATGCAGGGGGAGGATATGGAGCTAACGCCCGTTGTAGACAGGGGGAATGTCTTCCCTGGATTAGACCAGGAGTCTTGTATGATGTACACTTAATGGTCAGATTGTGGTAACAGAGTTTTAATTACCCTCTGACGTGTGAACATATCAGTTTGCTTAACCACAGTAGGGGAATCCTCTTATCATCAGTGATTTGTAGGATTTGTTACCCAGTAACCACAAGGGCAGTGGTATCATTTAGCAATGGAAAATCCTTGTCTGGAACACCTAATATAGGGACTGACAGGACAGCATGATCCCCCTCTCTTCAGATAAAATATCAGAGATATTATTGGATAGGGAGGAGGAAGCAGCCCGCTCAGATGACCCAGAGACACGAGAGTGACCTGGAATAGGGTTTTGCCTGACCAAGGAATGAGTAATATGCTACAATCTGTGAGGCAAAATTTTCCCGCCCAAAGCGGAGTAAGCGGAGACTGTAATGTTACAAGTGGTCCCATAGGGGGCATAACGCGTTCAACTAGAGAACCCACTCGGTTTGAGAACACAGCCCAGGTTGGCTCCTGATTGATTACAGGAGCTGCGGACTGACTGGGAGATGTATGAGACATAGCACACAGACCATCACACAAAAATTCCCCCTCAGGTAAATCAGTTGCGCATGTTCTACAGGTTGCAGGAGCGTCCCCAGATTTACTGCCCTACATGTTAAACATTATACACAAATGCAGCAGAGAGCGGTTTAGTACGATATAGCTAGACAGAGTACAATACCTGCAAATATATCTGTTAGCATATGACTGAGTACACAGTAGAATACACATAATAGGTAAATACTGTGATGCACTATATATGGACCCAGACGCACCTAGTCCCCAGGGCACAGTATACAGTGATAGATATATCTGGAATACACTGCAGTGAAATCACATAACAGGTACAGGCACATATAGTCACGTTTGCAACGCAGATCATTATTTTCATGACAATAAAATTGCATTGGATCATTATATGAACACATATATATATATATATATATATATATATATATATATAAAACAATGCGCGGTCTGAGACCGGATGTATATATCAGAATACTCGTACAATATATTCTGGTACAGGCACACTTGTTCTAACGAATGCTGTCTTATTATCGACATGCAGAATACTGAAGTGTTTGTAAAACCACTGCGCTGATGTAGAGGCAGGTTTACAAAGGAGACCTTGCCCTGCAGTCCCGGAGACCAGTCACATCTGTTTCAGAAAATAGCGCCCAGAGTCTCATTCAGGGAGTGAGGGAGAGCGTGAGGCAGCTCCACGGCGGGAACACCAGCACTAGATGGCGCTCGGTGCTGGGGGAAGGGCTACAGGTCAAGCGCCTTTTCCCCTATGCTGGTCCTCACCACCGGGTACTATGGAGCCTTATTAAAGTGGGTATTTTACTATCCGACCTGTGCTCCCATGCCGTGGTGGATATAGTGGGGTCCCTGCTCTGTCACAGTGTCACGGTTCGTGTGCCTAGGAACCGGAGCGCTTCCACCGCAAGTACCTGGGAACAGAGCCAGCGGGAGTATGCGACCCGGCTGGGGAGGTGATGGAGCCGCAGCACAGTAAGTCACACTGAGATATGAAGTGCTGCAGCCCTTATAGTCTTCTAAAAAGCTTTTTCAGGGCTGCCTAGCGCAGCCCCCCTCTTAAGTGACCTGCTTCATGCAGGCACCAACTCTAAAAGTGAGCTTCAGCTTCTAAAGCTTCAGCCTGTTGGTGCCTCTGGATCAAGATCTATCTCAACACCCCGATGTATTCTCTGTGGAACACAGTGTACCCCGCTGCAGAAAGATAAAGATTTCCCTTAAAATTTCCCCAGCTGCAGAATGAACGATATAGCTGGTAATTCAGAGTTGATCGCATCAGCAAATTTGTTAGCAGTTGGGCAAAACCATGTGCACTGCAGGTGTGGCAGATATAACATGTGCAGAGAAAGTTAGATTTGGTGGGGTGTGTTCAAACTGAAATCTAAATTGAGTTAGATTTGGTCTGGTTATTGTTGTCAGCGTCCGGAGTCTTACCGGTACGCTGGGGCCGTGGGGCTGGCTTCTCTGGCAGTGTGCGGGCAGCGGCGGAAGTGGGCTGCTGCACCGGGTCTGTGGGCAGCAGTGGGGGCAGAGAGAGGGGACGCCGCTACAGTGGGTTGCCCTTGCTGAGCCATTGCTAGGAGACCAGAGGCAGTGAGCAATGTGGCTCTGCAGAAAGGTCTGCATTACTGGGCGCTGCCATGTTGAAGACCAAGTTTTAAGCATAGTTCCTGTTTCCTGTTTCTTCCAGCCAATCCAGGGGAAGCTCTCCCTATAAAAGGGGGCTGGTTTAGGACAGGGACGCCAGTGCTTCAAGTTACAACCCTGTTGTAGGTGCTTTAGCCTGTGCTCCTGGGATCCTTGTCGTATTCTGGTTACTCCTGATCCTGCTTGGTCGGTTCTCTGTTGCTGCTGCAGTCCTGCCGTTCCTAACCTGCTACTGCCTGTGGAAGCGCTCCTGGAAAACCCGGTCCAGTAAGACTCTTTGGGCACAGTCGGCCCCGGGTCTTCTGCCTCGTCTTTCAAGCCACACTCCACAGATCTACTTCTCCAGCCACGTCTTTGTACCACCGACCACAACCTGCAGATTGTTATCTTCAGCCTCATCCTCCAAACCACAGTCCACAGTCCTTGTCTCCAGCCAAGTCTTCAACTACCATCCACAGTTCCACAGTTCATCATCTACAGTCTCGTCTTTCAAATCACAGTCCACAGTTTTTGCCTCCAGCCACGTCTTTTAACCACTATCCACAGTTCCGCAGTTCATTATTCACAACCTCGTCTTTCAAGCCACAACCTGTAGTTCTTTACCTGCAACTACGTTCTTTGACCATCGTGCTCCAGCCACAGTTCTCTACCTCAGCCCTGTACATAATAAATACTATTCATTGACTCTCAACCCCGCCTACGTTCTTCACTGCTCCGTGTCCCATGCGAAGGAACTATATCCAACCCCCTCATCTTGTTCACCCACAGCCACCTACCTCCTCGGGCAAGTCTCAGCTGCCGGATCCTCAAACTTTGCTAGACGTGACAATTGTGTTTCTGTGCAGGGTAAATACTGGCTGCTTTATTTTTACACTGCAATTTAGATTTCAGTTTGAACACACCCCACCCAAAGCTAACTGTCTCTGCACATGTTATATCAGCCCCCCCCCCCCCTGCAGTGCACATGGTTTTGCTCATCTGCTAAAGGCCGTTTTCACTGCAGATATGGGAAGAGATGTGTCCTGAGCGAACCACTCAACACACATCTCTCCCCCGCTCAGCACAGCGGGTGAATTGAGCGATCTGCTAGATTGAGCTTGCATGCACGCCAATCTAGCACCAGCGATAGCGATGCACGGGACTGTGCATCGCTATCGTTATGGGGGGTACACACGGAGCGATCATGCTTAAAATCTAAGCAATCTAGTCAGATTGCTTAGATTATCACTCCGTGAGTACCCCCCTTAACAAATTTGCTGCTGCGATCAACTCTGAATTAGGCCCACAGGGGGTCACTCCGAGTTGATCGTACGCTGACGATTTTCGCAGCGCAGAGATTAGGTTGCTACGGCGCATGCGTATGCACCGCAATGTACACGCGCATCCTATGGGTACAAACAGCATCGTGGCTGGGCAATGCTTCTAGCGACGAATCCATTCACACGGGTGATTGCAAGGATATTGACAGAAAGAGGGCGTTTATGGGTGTCAACTGACCGTTTTTTGGGAGTGGCAGGGAAAACGCAGGCGTGTCCAGGCATTTGCAGAGCGGGCATCTGACGTCAATTCCGGGACCGGAGAGGCTGAAGTCATCACAAGGCCTAAGTAAGTTCAGACCTACTCTGAAACTGCAAAAAACTTTTTCGTCCCGCTCGGCTGCACATGCGATCGTGCACTTGCAAAGTGAAAATACACTCCCCCGTGGGCGGCGACTATGCGTTTGCACTGCTGCAAAAAAGTAGCTAGCGAGCAATCAAATCGGAATGAGGCCCCTAGTGCATACACACTGAACGATAAAGTGAACAATATTGTTCAGTGATGTCACCCCTCACATCCCCGAACATGCAGTCATTAAAGATATAGACTAAATTGGACTGCATGTTCAGTTGATAAAGATTGACACAAATGACCCGCGGAAGCGTGCATCGTTATTGTTATAGTGCGTACACACTAGACGATATGCACAATGATGTCACTATCTTTATCGTGCATATTGATGATCAAAATCGCCTAGTGTGTACGCACCTTTAGATCTATGGTCAAATACATAACCTATCAACCCTGTCTGACAAAAAGAGACTGTTCTAGTGATAACATATAGGAAGCAATAAACAATAGTCAATTCACAGCTCTCCCCCTCCTCTCTCAATTTCCACCTCACAGCACCACATATTGGGGGTCATTCCGACCCGTTCGCTCTCTGTGTTTTAACGCAGCAGAGCGAACGGGTCCCTGCTGCGCACTACGGCTCCCCATTGGTCAACAGTGGCCATCTTTCAGTAGCCTATAGGGTAAGCCATTTTCTTTTAGTGGAAGGCCCTGGATAATTAAAGTTGTACCGGACCTGGGGGCAGATGGTACCCTGCCCCCTACCACAGTTTGCCCATGGGAAAGACATTAATTCTGCGAGTCTTAAGAAAATGTTCCTGCTATTATATGTTATGGGGAAAATCCATCCTATAGTCTCTAGAGTTTGCAAAAAAATTATGCAGAAACTCAAAAAATCTAGTGAACAGCAGTTCAGTTGGTGGAAACGCCTTGTTAATGATAGAGGTCACAGAAGAACGGCCAGACTGTTTCAAGCTTGCATAATAAATGTGGTATAAAGCAGAGTATATCTGAATGCACAGCACACCGAATCTTGTTGTGGATGGACTAAATACGCAAAATACCACACCATGCACCTCTTCTAAGACCTGGAAACTTAGGCTACAGTGATGATATAGAGATAGTTGAAGATTGGAAAAAGTCACCTGGTCTGATGATTGTCAATGCCTGCTGCAGCATGCAGGCACTAGGGTCAGAATTTGGTGTAAACAACATGAATCCATTGATCTATACTGCATGGTGGTGCTTGTGCAATAGTTTGGGGAAAATTTTCTTGCCCCTTAAAACCAACTGACCATTTTTTAAAAGCCACAGACTTTCTGATTGTTGCTGACTATGTAATCCCTTTATGGCTACAGTCTATCCATCTTCTAATAACTACTTCCAGCAGGAAAACGTGTCACATCTCAAGTAGTTTCCACGAACATGAGAAGTTCAGTGTACTCCAATGACCTCTACAGTCACCAGGTCCCAACGCAAGCAAACCTTTAGCATGTGGTAGAATGGGAGATTCACAGCATTAATGTGCAGCTGACAAAACTAAAGCAACTGCATGAGGCTATTATGTCAGCATGGACCAGAATCACTAAGAAATATTTCACGCACATTGTTGAATTCATGCCAGAATTCAGGCTGTTCTTGATGCAAAGAAGTTTTAGATGGTTGGGTGAGAAATGCCAAAAATCATAACTGTTAACATTGGTGTACCATCCTTATGAATGTTAACAATATTATTGTTGACCTATTGACTACATGCTGTACTAGAAAGACGTACCAAATAAAGTGGCCCCTGAGTGAATTTCAATGAATTCTGAAAAACATGTTACCAGTACCATTACCAATATAGCATGTTTTAAAGTGTAGGTCACATTTTTTCATTCCCATTTGCTTTCTTAGATCATAATCAATCAAGTTGATGGTTCAGTCTAAATTGTTTTTTTTTAACATCTTTGTTTTACTTAATACTTTAGAATAATAAAAAAAGTCAGATATTTTAATCAGCGCTGTGTTCACAGCAGTGATATACTGTAGCCAGTTTTTGAAATAAGGAGGAGTAAACATGGAATAAATAGGCTCCCCAGGGCCATGTGTTTCCCACGTGCCCTTATATATAGCATCAGACTCCCCACATACCCCATTTTGTAATAATAAAACAGAAACCCATAGAACCTGATGTCCTCTATTATTATTATTATTATTATTATTATTATGAAATTGGGGACACTGTCCAGCTGCTGTTTCAGGAAAGAAATGGAAAAAGAGCAACACCTCACTGGTAAACTCAAAACAAATAGAACTGTGCTAGTAAGTGTCCCAATGGGCAAATAGATAGTATATGAACTAAATATATAGTATAGTAGTAAAGGGCTATAAACATATTGTCTGCAGATATTAAAGGTAATGTACTATTAAATAATAGCACACATGGGAAGGAAAAAACAACACAATATAACCGATTCTGAGTCGCACAGTAGCCCGACTTATCCAATTTGCTAATGCCGGACTTCGTGCACAAGCAAGTAGAAACCTGATACAACCCTTGTTTTTACAACAATCATCATTAATATCTGCACTTGAACCAGTTCCATGCTAGGTGTAAGAGATACGTCTGAAACAGGTTTGTGTACTCTGTTTGCTTGACTAACAATCACACAGAGCTTTTGAAATATGCATTACCACAAGTCAGGATGGTTACTTACAACTGCATTGTCACAGCCCACTTTACGTCCCAAAATATACGTTATGGTAAGAACTTACCATTGATAACGGTATTTCTCCTAAGTCCACAGGTACAGTTATCAACGGTAAGTTCTTCCCATAACGTATATTTCTCCGGCAGGGTCCACAGGTTATCCACAGGATAACAATGGGATTTCCCAAAGCAAATTTAGTGGTGGGGACGCTCCTGATTAGACAGGAGAACCTTTCGCCCAAATTCAGCGTCATGAGAGGCAAAAGTATCCAAGGAATAATGTCTAATGAATGTGTTAATGGAAGACCATGTGGCTGCCTTACATATCTGTTCTGCTGAAGCACCATTTTGTGCTGCCCATGAAGGACCTACCTTACGAGTAGAGTGAGCAGAAACATTATCCGGAACAGGGAGATCAGCTTGAGAATATGCTTCTGAAATCGTCTTTCAAAGCCATCTTGCCAGCTTCTGTTTAGTAGCAGGCCATCCTCTCTTGTGAAATTTGTAGAGAATGAAGAGAGAATCTGTCTTTCTGATGGCACTGGTATGATCCATGTAGATTCTTAATGCCCGGACTATGTCCAGCGACGCATCTCGCAGAAAGTCCCGATATCTGAAAAGCCGGGACTACAATTTCTTCATTAAAGTGGAATTTAGACAGCACCTTCGGAAGATACCCAGATCTAGTTCTTAGAACTGCTTTATCTGGATAAAAAGTATGAAAAGGAGAAGACAAGACAGCGCTCCTAAATCTGATACTCTTCTAGCTGATGCCATAGTCAGTAGAAAGAGAACTTTAGCTGTCAGCCATTTAAGATCCATTTTATTAAGTGGTTCAAATGGAGCAATTTGAATGGCTTTCAGGACTAAATTTAAGTCCCAAGGCATTGTAAGAGGAACAAAGGGAGGTTGAATGCGCAGCATTCCCTGGAAGAAAGTACGCACATCCTGTAAATTGGCAATTTTCTTTTGGAACCATACAGTCAATGCTGATACTTGAACTCTCAAGGAAGCCACCTTCAAGCCGTTATCCATTGCTGCCTGAAGGAAATCTAAGACCTTAGAAATTTGGAAAGATTTCGGGTCCACATTTCTTTCACGGCACCAATGAATATAGGCCTGCCATATTCGGTGATAAATGCGAGCTGAGGAGGGTTTCCTTGCTCTGAGCATTGTTTGAACTACCTGTTGTGAGAATCCTCTTGACTTCAGGATAGAGGTTTCAAGAGCCACGCAGTCAACAATAGTCGATCCAGATGCCTGTGGTAACAAGGACCCTGCATTAGTAGATCTGGACGTTGAGGGAGCAGAAGTGGAGCATCCATCGACAGTCTCTGCAGATCTGTGTACCAATGCCTTCTGGGCCAAGCCAGAGATATTAGAATCACGGCACCCTTTGCTTCTTTTATCTTCCTCACCACCCTGGGTAGCAGGATGATCGGAGGAAACAGATACGCCAGATGAAAATCTCATTTCACTGACAGGGCGTCCACAAAGATCGCTCCTGGATCCTTTGTTCTTGACCCGTACATGGGTACTTTGTTGTTCAGACGGGACGCCATGAGATCTATCTCTGGCAAACCCCACTTGTCTACTAGAGTCTGAAAGACTTCCGGATGTAGAGCCCATTCGCTTGCTTGAATGGCGTGTCGACTGAGAAAGTCTGCTTCCCAGTTTAGGACTCCCGGAACGAATACTGCAGACAATGCTGGAAGATCCTCCAGTCCACGCCAACTCTTTGAAACTTTCAACACTCTCCTTCGCCCCCCTCCTCCTCCCCTCCCCTCTTCCCGCACTCCCACTGACTTTATCCTCAATTTTGGAGATGAAGAAGGAGGCATTCAAAATTACATCTCCTCCCGTCACCCCCCTGCTCCCACCATCCCTCCCGTCCATCTATCCCACCCTGTCCTGCTTCCGTCCCACCTCAGACAAGGAAGTCCACTCCCTCATCTTATCCTCTCCCCCCACAACCTGCCACTTGGACCCCCTCCCCTCCCGTCTTCTCCGCTCCCTCCCCCCCACTGCCTGCTCCCACCTTGCTCACCTCTTTAACCTATCGCTCTCTACTGGCATCTTTCCCTCACCATTCAAACATGCTCTGGTGTCCCCTATTCTCAAAAAAGCCAACCTCGACCCTTCATCACTCACTAGCTACCGCCCCATCTCTCTTCTCCCTTTCGCCTCTAAACTACTTGAACGACTGGTCTACAGCCGTCTCACAAGCTACCTCTCTGACCACTCCATCCTTGATCCACTACAATCTGGCTTTCGCCCACTCCACTCCACCGAGACTGCCCTAGTGAAAGTCACCAGTGACTTGCTTTCGGCCAAATCCAAGGGCCACTTCTCTTTGCTCATCCTTCTGGACCTCTCTGCTGCCTTTGACACCGTGGATCACCCTCTCCTCCTCCGCACACTCCAAAATGTTGGCCTCTCTAGCACCGTCCTTGACTGGTTTACCTCATACCTCACTAACCGCTCCTTCTCTGTGTCTGCCTCCGGAACCACCTCACACCCTTCCATCCTTCCTGTTGGTGTCCCTCAGGGTTCTGTCCTAGGCCCCCTTCTGTTCTCCCTCTACACCTCTTCCCTGGGTGCGCTCATTAACTCCTTTGGCCTTCAATACCACCTCTATGCTGATGACACACAACTCTACCTCTCCTCTCCTGATCTGTCCCCCTCTGTCCTCTCTCAGGTCTCCAGCTGCCTCTCTGCCATCTCCTCCTGGATGTCTGAGCGCTCTCTGAAGCTCAACATGGATAAAACTGAACTTATTATCTTTCCCCCAGCCAGAGCAACACCCCCTACAAATATCTCTATCACTGTTGACAACACTATCATCTCCCCCGTTCCCCAACTCCGCTGCCTGGGCGTCACTCTTGACTCCTCCCTCTCCTTTGCACCCTACATCCAAGCTCTGGCGCAATCTTGTCGGTTCCAGCTACGCAACATTGCTCGCATCAGGCCATTTCTCTCCCAGAGTGCAACTAAACTTATCATCCACTCACTGGTCATCTCACGACTCGACTACTGCAATGTGCTCCTCACTGGCCTCACTTGCTCCCACATCGCTCCCCTCCAATCTGTCCTCAACTCCGCAGCTAGGCTCATCTTCCTCTCCCGCCGCTCCACTTCTGCCACTCCCCTTCGACAAAATCTACACTGGCTCCCATTCCCCTACAGAATCCTCTTCAAACTCCTCACCCTCACATACAAGGCCATCTCTAATTCCACTGCTCCCTACATCTCCAACCTCCTCTCCCTTCATACTCCCTCCCGCCCACTACGGTCGGCTGATGACCGTCGCCTCTCCTCTGCCTTGGTCACTGCTTCCCATGCACGAGTTCTGGATTTTGCCCGTGCTGCACCCCTTCAGTGGAATGCGCTCCCCCGCTCCATTAGACTCTCCCCGACCTTGCAAAGCTTCACACGGGCATTGAAAAAACCCCTATTTATCAAAGCGTACCCCTCCAATGCATAACCTAGTCCTTAGGCTGCTCCTCCATCCCCCTGCCCCATGCCTTGGACATCTCTGCTTTGCTCGCATACCACCATCAGGCTTCTACCTGCTTTCTTGCACCTCATGTCATCTGTCTGTTGCCCCTCCCCACTAGATTGTTAGCTCTTCAGAGCAGGGCCCTCTTTCCTCTTGTCTAAGCCCTCTTCTTGACACATTTCACTCAGCGACCATCTTTACCTGCTTTTTCTCCTGCTGGTAAAGGCTCATCTCTATCTATGGCCGCCAGCCCCAAGTAGTACAATGATTACTCCTTCGCTACTTACATCTAAGCTGTATTATGTTTTGAGAATTGTGTTGCTCTTTGTTACCTGCACTCCATTTTTGTTATTTATTTACTGTTATGCTAAGTTTTGTCTACCTGTACTGTCCTTTGTGCGGCGCTGCAAAACACTTGTGGCGCCCTATAAATAAAATGTAATAAATTTTTTTTTTTAAATGGAGTTCTGCACATTTTAGTATGTAACTTACCTCCTTCATTGCTGTTTGACTGCACGTTCCTACCTGATGGTTGAGGTACGCTACCGCTGTTACATTGTCCGAGTGGATCTGGACTGGTCTTCCTTGAAGATTGTCCTTTGCCTGAATCAGTGCCATGTATATGGCCTGAAGTTCTAACAGATTTATTGGCAGGCAACTTTCTTCTGCGGTCCATTGTCCCACGAACCATAATCTTCCGGACACTGCTCCCCAGCCCTGAAGACTGGCATCTGTTGTCAGGATCTCCCAATCTGATATCCAAAAGGGTCTACCTTTGTTTAGATGGGATGTTTGTAGCCACCAGGCTAATGACATTCTTACCTTGTGTGAAAGTACCATAGTCTGTTTCTTTATTGTCTGATGTATTCCATTCCATCTGGCCAGAATCAGAAGCTGCAGAGGTCTTGAGTGGAATTGTGCACACTCCACCATGTCGAATGTTGACACCATCAAACCCATCAGTCGCATCGCTGCGTGGATTGATATTGTTTGACTGTGTAACAACTCCTGAGTCCTTGACTGTACCTTGGCTATCTTGTCCCGAGGTAAAAATATTTTCTGCAGATTTGAATCCAGTACAGCCCCCAAGTGAGTCATCCGTTGTGACGGAACTAGAGACGATTTTACCCAATTTATGAGCCATCCGTGCCTCTGCAGACATGTTATTGTCTGTTGGAGATGGATGGTCCAGGAGTATTTCCTGTGATTGTGCTAGAATTAACAGGTCGTCGAGGTATGGAAAAATTCTTATCCCCTGCTTGCGAAGATAAGCTGCCATAACCACCATGATTTTGGTAAACACTCTGGGTGCCGTGGCTAACCCAAAAAGTAATGCCTGGAACTGAAAATGCTGCTGAAGGATAGCAAACCTGAGATAGCACTGATGGGACAGTGCTATAGGAACATGTAGGTAAGCATCCTGAATATCCAGGGATACCATATAATCCCCTGGTTCCATGGCCAAAACTATGGAGCGTAACGTCTCCATGTGAAACCGAGGTACCCAAATGTATTTGTTCAGCATTTTGAGATTGAGAATAGGCCAGAATAACCCATTTGAATTCTGAACCAAAAACAGGTTGGAGTAAAACCCCTGTCCTCGTTGGGGTACTGGAATGATTACTCCTGACTGAAGCAATTTCTGAACTGCTTCTTGCAAAGCCCTGGCCTTCGTCTCTACCCGAGATGGGCTAGCGCAGAAGAACCTTCGAGGCGGATGCTTCTTGAAGGGAAAAACATAACCCAGAGATACCACTTCTTGCACCCAGGCATCTGATGTAGACTGCTGCCATATCTGTCAAACTGAAGAAGTAGGCCCCCTACCATAGGGTCCCCCAGGAGGAGGCCCGCACCATCAAACTGATGGCTTATTGTCTTGTTTTGAGGCTGGTGTTCTAGTAGCCCATTGCTTTTTCGCCTTACCACATTTATTGTATTGGGGATGCTTACGATCACTTTTTTCCTTTTGCTTTTCCTTGTGACTCAAAGGGTCAAAAAGCAGGACCCCTACGTTTGGGGTTATATGTGAAAGGAAATTTTACCTTTTTGGAGTCTGCTTCTGACTCCAGAATATCTGTCAATTCTTTACCAAACAGAATGCTTCCAGTAAAAGGCAAAGATTCCAGAACCTTCTTAGACTCTGAATCAACTTTCCATGTACGTAACCAAAGTGGTCTGCGAGCAGCTATTGTTGAAGCTGATGCCCTGGAGGCGATAGTGCCCATATCTAATGCTGCTTCTTCTAAGAATATTGCAGCCTGTTTTATGCGAGCTATATAGGATTCTTGCTCCCTTGAAGGTGCTGAAAGACCGTCTTCCAGTACCTCTATCCAGGCAGCAACTGCTTTTGCCATCCAAGCTGAAGCCATGGCTGGCCTTATGACTGACCCAGACAGAGAAAATATGTTTTTCAGAAAACCATCCACTCTCCTATCCATGACATCATCCAATAACGTTGATGGCAAAAGCAATATAGATTTTCGCACTAATCGAATGACATGCGTATCTACTTTGGGAGCAATTTCCCATTTTAAACAGTCCCCATCTGGAAAAGGATAATTGGACTCCAATTTTTTTGGTAATTCTATATTTTTTACTGGGTGTAGACCAAGCCTCTTCAATGATTTCCATAAGCAGGTCTGACCCTGGAAACTCAGTCTTACCTGCTTTGGGCCATTTAAATACAGGTGCCTTGGTTTTTAACACAGGCTCTGCTGAATCATCTAAGGATAGAATGGTCTTTATTTCTCTAATTAGCTCAGCTATATCCACTGAGCTGAGACCTTCTACTTGTCTTTGTATGCCAAAGTAGAGTATATAGAGCTTTCATCGTCTGATGAATCATCCTGTGTAGCCTGTGAAGTTGACTGTTTACTTACACTTGGTTTATCAGCTTGTCTTTTAGGAGAAGCTGGTGAGGGAAATGATATACCGTAAGTAGGGAGCTTGTATGGGTTATTAGTATACCCCATTCCTGGTAGTGAAGCTGTAGGAATTACCCGTTCAGCTATACTGGACAAGGTCTGTGCAAACATCGCCCAAGGTGGATCTATCTGTACCTGACATTGAACAGGGATCTTGCTGAAACGCAAAACAATTTGCACATAAACCATCCTGTACCAGATCCTGAGAGGATAATACAGTTTTGCAAGACAAACATGATATGAGCGTTGGTGTTACTGTGAGTGTACCCTCGTCACCTTTGCCGCTCTTAGACATGATAAATAATCAGCACTTTCACAGTGTACTACACAATTTGTGACTGTAATCACTTTAACCTTCTAAAGTGATATCAATCTGACCCTACCCATGCACCAGCATTGAGGATCAGAAGAAACAACTGACAAACATATCTTAAAGTCAGCAATCACACTAGCAGTCAGTCACATGTTATATATTAGTCATATGAGCACATAATCAATTACAAACACATTTTAAAGTATGTAGTAGTACATATTACTGAATTCTGTTTTATACAGATCTTAAAGTATTCAAACGCAATGCGAAGAAAACCACAGTAATGTACACAGACTCATATGCAATAGGCACTTAAATTTAACTATTCATACTGACAAAACTAGATAGAAATTTAGTGCTGTATGACCAGTACTCAGTAGAGTGGTTTACAGGGAGACTCACCTCACTTCCAAGATAGATCAATACGTTAGCGAATGCTGAGTGGATCCAGACGATACTAGTGTACACTGCCGCTCCGGGAACTCTTAAGTCGACACAGACGCACTGTGCATAAAGTCGCACCGGTCAAACAGACACCTGTACTGCGACCGGGTCTCCTCGCGGTAGTGATTAGTGAACACAGACGCAGCAGCCTATGCTGCGACCGAGACCCCTCATGGTAGCGTCTGAGACGGAAGTGAGGCAACAGTTCATGGCGGGAGATTCGTGGAAACTGGTCATGAACTGGGGGGAGGGCCAACCAGGAGAGCGTCTACCTCCCCACCGATGACATCAACCCTAGGGATTGCAGCCTCATACTAATCCTGGTGCCTTATGATCCCTAAGGCCTAGCGCTGGAGCACCCGTAGTGGCGGCGCATCAGCTACTGTTTGGTAGTCTCCTCCCAATACAGTGCGGCTGTGTCCGTATTCCCCAACTACGTGGAACCGATGCCTTACCTTCTCCCCGTGCTCTGGCCAAAGCCTGGTAACGTCTGCTGGACCTGCTAGTATATCCGACATAGACGCCCATCGAGACAGCACTGTACGCATGGGTAAGCGTTGTTGCGACCCGGCGGAGAGTTGTTGGAGCGACTCTTCCAATATGCATATAAAACACTGCTAAGAAAGATTGCTCAAAAACATAGTAAGACTATAAAAATAATATAAGAAAGCTTAGGGCTGCCAAGAACAGCAACCCTCTGACCATGGTCTGGCTTCTGCCGCACCAAACAAAAAACTGAATTGCCTGAGCCAGTGGGCGAGGATATATGGACAAGCCTGTTGCATCCTGGGAGGACTGAAAGCTTGTGATCGTTTGGTGCCAATCCACTGTCGCTCCATCATATCCCATTGTTATCCTGTGGCTAACCTGTGGACCCTGCCGGAGAAATGCCCTATTTTATGGATAGACGGATCTGTCAAAGTTGCGCCCGATTAAGAATCGAACGGACATATGCAAAGACGAATAAATTCAAATTGATGCATGCACTGTATACACAAAATTGATATTTGTGTGTCACAGATTTGAGGGTCAGATAGCTGTGGACTGGATTGATGAGTGATACTGGAAATGTGGTAAGCGTATCAAATGCTTATTCATGGATTAACCACCATAGGAAGTGACGTGGTTCTTCAAAGACGTCAGCTATTACCAGACTGGAACTGGAGGAGATAAAAGCACTGAACCAGACAAGAACCAGAGGAGATAGGGACACTACACTAGACTGGAACCAGAGGAGACAGCAGTACTGAACCTGACTGGAACTGGAGAAGATAGCAGCACTGAACTGGACTGGAACTGGTGGAGACAGTGGTACTGAACACAGGCTGGAGGTATGCAGGTTGGATCCAGGAGATAGCCATATGCTGCAGATTGTCAGAAACAGGTTTACTGGAAGCATGATAGAATAGGCTTGCACAGATACAGGAAACAAAAGCACAGGTTCAGGCAGCGAATCGGAGATAGGAAAGGTACCCACTGAAGAGTGAGCACACACAGGAGCGATGTTCCATGATGTTCCGACAGTGTGCTGGTGACAGGTGCAGCTTTAAATAGGGCGCTCTTGAAGCGGATAGGACTGAGCAGTCATGTGAGCACAGCAGACAGGTAGTAACTGGATCCTAGTGTTCAGCTGATCAGAACCATTGCACCAGGGACGTGCAGTCAGGGGAGGCAGGGGAGGCAGTGCCTCCCCTGTCATTAATGATTAAAATAATACAAAGAAGATACTTATGACACATATTCTGTGTCATAAGTATCTGCTTTATCCTTTAGATTATTGTAATCATTATTATCTTCGTAGAAAATTGTTTTAAAAGTATTCTGGAGGCACCTCTCTCGATGCCTCCCAATGGCAGCGTGAAGGGGCCGGAAGCGGGGGACAGGGTCAAGCGTTGGTCAGCAAAACCCCTTTGAAAAAAAACCCGTAAGCGGCACCTAGTACAAGTGCCGCTTTGACAGGGGCGTGCTTTCAGCCCACATGAAAGCACGCCCCCGTCACTTAGTCAGAAGTGATTGGAGAGAGGTTGATTTGGGAGGGGGGCACCAAGGAACATGCCCCCCCCCCCTGTCATTTAGTAAATGTTCAGATTAGATTTAGTTTACACTAACTGTGGCCGTCCCTGGCCAACCGTCCCCCAGCCCATCTCGCAGTCTGCCGCTGCCCGCACCCCGCCCCCCCGCAGTGTATGTAGGCAGGGCTGTAATATGTGGGTCGTCTTACCCAGCGCTCATAAGCATTACCCGCACGGCTGGCCGAAGGTAACAGGCACAACCCTCTCTCTGGTCACTTCTGCATGGAGGCGGGGCTTAGCCCGGCCGGAGACAGCAGGTGGCAGCCCCGTCTCCCAGTGATGGCATCCCCGCCCTCAGTCAATGCTGGGACAGCGCTGCCTAGATTCTTCCCATTAGCCAAAGCCCCCGCAGTGCCCGCACCAAGTCCGGCCACAGCAATGCGGATCACCCGAGAGCAGCTCCCCAAGGGATTTCACCACTGAAGCCATCCACTTGGGAGCAGTGGAACTCCAGAGCGGTGGTGAACCATCTCCCTCTCCACCTACTTCAAGCAGCACGGCCGGGGGAAGCATGAGGAGAGTGCGGGCTCTGCTGCCCCTGTACCTCCACCCTTCTCAGTCCTTACATACCCGCATACCCCAGCTTCCTGCCCCCTCCATTCACAGACATGCTGCCAGTGTCAGGGAACAATGCCTGCCGTACTGTGTAAAAAGGGGTCAATGTCTGCCGTAATGTGTAAAAAGGGGGGAGCTGTCTGCCGTAATGTGTAAAAAGGGGACGTTGTCTGCCGTAATGTGTAAAAAGAGGAATCTGTCCGCCGTAAGGTGTAAAAGGGGACGCTGTCTGCCGTAATGTGTAAAAGGGGACGCTGTCTGCCGTAATGTGTAAAAAGGGGGGCGCTGTCTGCCGTAATGTGTAAAAAGGGGACGCTGTCTGCCGTAATGTGTAAAAAGGGGGGGCGCTGTCTGCTGTACTGTGTAAAAAAGGGGACAATGCATGCCGTACTGTGTAAAAAGGGGACAATACCTGGCGTACTGTGTAAAAAGGGGACAATACCTGGCGTACTGTGTAAAAAGGGGACAATACCTGGCGTACTGTGTAAAAAGGGGACAATACCTGGCGTACTGTGTAAAAAGGGGACAATACCTGGCGTACTGTGTAAAAAGGGGACAATACCTGGCGTACTGTGTAAAAAGGGGACAATACCTGGCATACTGTGTAAAAAGGGGACAATACCTGGCGTACTGTGTAAAAAGGGGACAATACCTGGCGTACTGTGTAAAAGTGAGCTCTACCTGGCATAATGTGTGACAGGGGTTCTACCTGGTGTAATGTGTGTAAGTGGTGCTACAGTGCGGCGTAATTTGAATAATGGAGACTATTGTACAGCTTAATATGCATTGGTATTATTTTGTGGCCACGTCCCTATCCCCATGACGCCATGCCCCTATATTTTTGTCGCACACACTGGCCCTATTTTAAATATGGGGTGGGGGCTTATGCTGTTTCTTGCACACATTGCTAACATGTCTAGTTACAGCACTACTGTGCAGGGACAGCTGTGCACGGCGCAGCAAGAGAGACCCCAGTCTCGTACCTTGAGCTGATTTCTACCTCACTCTCCCTGTGACACCGCCGCCACTGCCCGTCTCTGGCATACTTCGCCAGACTCCGATACTAGTAACTAGAGTGCAGTCCGGCCAGAGTGGGGAGGAGGGGCCACAATCCCGGCTCCTCTCCTCTTCTCTCACTCTTTGTCCGACCCTGGATTCATGTTTAGGCTGCTCTTTGCCACTGGGGAGCTGACGTCAAGATCCCTGGAGTTAACACCGAAGTAAGGGCCACGCTGCAGTTCTAGGCTCAGGACCAGGTAAGTAAATAGCACTATAATGTCATTCACTGCCTATCCCCATTACCCTTTACTACTCTCTGTCATACTCTCACCCACTGCTATTGCTGTTACCCTTTCCCTGGTGTCACTCCGTCTCCCGCTGCTGTCACCCTCTCCCTGGCGTCACCAGCTGCTGTCACCCTGTTCCTGGCGTCACTCCCTGTCACCAGCTGCTGTCACCCTGTCGTCACTCCCTGTAACCTGCTGCTGTCACCTTTTCCCTTGCGTCACTTCCTGTCACCCGCTGCTGTCACCCTTTCCCTATCGTTAATCCCTGTCACCCGCTGCTGACACCCTTACCCTAGCGTCACTCCCTGTCACCCGCTGCTGTCACCATGTCCCTGGCGTCACTCCCTGTCACCTGCTGCTGTCACCCTCTCCCTGGTATCACTCCCTGTCACCCGCTGCTGTCACCCTCTCCCTGGTATCACTCCCTGTCACCTGCAGCTGTCACCCTTTCCCTAGCATCACACTCTTCCTGTCACCTTCTCGCTGGTGTCACCCTCTCCCTGTCACCCTCTCCCTGGTGTCACACTCTCCCTGTCACTTTTTTTCCTTGGTGTCACCCTCTCCCTGTCAGCGACTGCTGTCACCCTCTCTCTGGCGTCACCATTTCCCTGTCACCCACTCCCTCTCATCCACTGCTGTCATCTACCTGGCGTCACAGTCTCCCTGTCTCCCACTGCTGGCTATTTTGTTGTCCAGGACTTCCATTAACTTAATAGCACCATGCCCACGGAGTTATTAAGTTAATGGAAGCCCTGGACAACAAAATTGCATTCATGTCCTCCTCCCACTCCCTCCCCAGTCCCAAACACTAATATTTATTTTATAAAAATGTACAATATATTAGCCGCCTGCTCATCACAAGTTTTATGGGCATTGGCAGCAACGGTATTGGACTGAAATGCAAATTAGTGACGGGGGGGCCTGGGCAGTTGATGGTGGGCGATTTTGTAAGCCATCGGTGGGGGCGGTGGCCATTAGTGGTGGGTGTAGCGGGCATCAGCTCAGGGGCAGTAGCGGGCATTGGTTCCGCGGTGGTAGGTGTCGTTGGCAGGACTCGGTGGACATTATGGCTGCAGTGCCTCACCAGCCACTGACCTCACCGCACGCCACTGCCAGTAAATTTCTGGTATTGCCCTGAAACAAGATGGCTTATCTTAAAGAAAAACTGCCAGACAGCTTATGAGAGACTTAGGATTCTACTTACTAAGCCTTGGAGAGAGATATAGAGAGAGATGAAAGGGACAGTCGTAAAATGACTGCAATTCACCATACCAGATTTTTAAATGACTAGAATTCCTTTGAGAATAGAGGTAGAGGCCAAAAGATCAACATAACAAGTTTCACTCTGCACAATGCAGTTATATTATTTTAGATTTACATATTATAAAATAGACTTAAAATTGACATTTTTTTTCAAGCTTTACTTACAAAATGATCTACAGCACATATACATGACTGCATGTGTGTATACTTGTTAGCACCTACAACAAAACTGAGTAAAGAGAGTGAAATTCCTTGCGCCTGCTCAGTGCGAAGAGACTAACTCCTGACATACATCCAACCACAGTCTGAACAAAGACATTAACTGAGGGGAGAGGGAGGGGGAGTTATGAGGAAAGGAGGGTGACTGAAGGGAGGGGGAGTCAGGACCTGGCAGGGTCATCTCAGGACAGCTTTGCTATAATACAGTAAACATGTGACAGAGCAGGGAGGAGACCTACATAGAAGTCCCTGCTATTGCCATAGACGAACTCTGCTGCAGCCGCACTGTAGACTTCCTGCTATTGCATTTCTGTGAGCTCTTTGCATCTGTGACAGAGCACCATAATACTCAACCTCTGCAAAATGTTTTATGTTACTGAAAAGTGTTTGTTATCAAAATATTAAATGCTGCCCCCACCCCTACGCCCCACTATACTATTTAATACTGGGTATTGCAAGTTCATGCAATTATAATCTTATCAGGGGTCTGTAGTTTTCTCATAGCTGTCTGAGCCTGTACTGTAATCGGCTACATGATTACACTGCATTGCAGATACATTTTGCACTTTACAATCAATTACAGAAATATACAGCATGTCTAGCCTTTTTTTATCTTTATTGTAGCCATGGCTTTGTTTATATAAAGTGCAATACCCTTAAAGTATTCAGACAGCAAAGTACAAAAGTATTTATGTGCAGCAAGCCATAACAATCAATAAGACATTTGCTTTCATCTCATCTAAACGGAACAAAGGGCCTAATTCATGATTGCAAGGAGTTGCACAGCCGCAAGTAAGCAGCTGAAGCTTACTCAGGCTGGCCATCGGATCCTGACACCTGGGCCCAGTAAGTCTGCATTCGACGATGCAGACCCTTGACCAGTCATGCCTTCAAAACAGGGGTGACACACGCCCATTTTGAATAACGGTGCTGGGTGCCGCCCGCACTCCGCCTCTAAACTCCGCAGCATGTCAATCAAGCTCTGGCTGACAGGGAGATGTGATCGATATCTGCACATGTGCAAAACGGGTCTTGCACCTGCGTAGCCCCACAACCATTGGATTTGTACGTAAACCATTGGGTTAATATAGAAATTTGAATTAGGCCCAAGGTTACCAAAGGTAACATTTGATCAGTGATTTAGCTAGTAAATAACCCCAACTTATTTGATACTCTGTAGCAAGAATCTCAATATACGTAATATGTTGTCTTAATCACAATATCGAGGATTTCGCACTGATACTAAGATTAATATAGGCATACAAGTAATAATACTAAGATGACTATCTAACATGGAGAGTAAAAGAAAACTGGAAACCCTTAGGGCTGTAACACACTACCCGGTTTTCCCCGGATGGCAAAAAGCCGAACAAACTTTGTCCGGCTTTTCTTTTTGCCATCCGGGAGGGTCTTTCACACACAACGGCTTTGAGCAGTGTGTAATGCTGGGTGCATGCGCAGCAGCGGCGGCGGCTAAAAAAACCGTTGTGTGTGAAAGCTCCCCTTCACACACACGGTTCACTGCCTCCAAAGACGGCACGGGCCCGGCAGCCGGACCTTCCAGTGGATAGTTCCAGCTGCAACCCGGCAGCCGTGCCGGGGCCGTGCCGTGTGAATGGACATATTGCTCTGAATGTGTCTCTACTGCACGGCAGCGATAAAAAGCCGGGCGGGATTTTGACGGGTTACGGGGGCCGGCGCGTGTGAAACAGCATTTACAGCCAGCAGTTGCTGGTATCAAAGCTCAACCCTTCTCAAACCTTCCATAGTTGATAACCATGAAACACAAGCATCTGTATTGATGGCAGGTAGTTTAACCTTTTAAGACAATGCTCCTCTGAAATAATTTACCAATGTTTGTTCTCTTGTCTTTTCAAACGCTACATCTAATGACAGTATTTGTAACACAGTAACATTTTATAACCCAATTCAAGTAAAGTCTAGCGTTAAATTGGTAAATGGTTGGTTTGGTAGTATTTCATGGTTTTTTAGAAAATGTGTAATTTAATTTGGGACATTAATCTATTAATAACACAATACATGTGGGGAAGTATTAGATCATAATAATGGAACAGCAAATAGAATAGGCCAAACATTTTCAGCTCCAGAACACAGAAGCCCTCAGTGTGGCAGTAATAAAATGCCTCCAGGATGCCTGAACAGTATAATATTTTGCCCTGCCATGTAGGATTTTTGTCAATTTGTTTATTAGTGGGTCTGAAACCAATATGGACACTATGAGGTAGAGCAGGGCTGTCAAACTCGCGGCCCCTACCGCATCCATTTGCAGCCCATGAGGAGGGGTCCTTATGCAGCCCACTGCAAGGGTCTTTATGCAGCAGGGTTGACTCGGACCACAACGAGTTAACCGAGTCCTCCTCCATCCGTCCCTATCTGCCCCCACACTGCATCCTCGTCTGCCCCACTTGTCTGCACTGCCCACTTCATCCAATCACAGCTGCTGCAGTTGTAGAGGAGGCTGGGTTCTGGGCAGGCTTACCACTACCTGCACTGCCCACAGCACCCCGTCATGGCTGCTTCAAGAGGAGAGGAGGCTGGGTTCTGGGCAGGTTTACCACTACCTGCACTGCCCACTGGTGCCCACATCATCATACGCCCCACCCTGCTTTCAGAGATGATGTCAGATCACGTCTCCTGTGAGGAGGGAGGAGGGAAGTCGCACTGAGATGAAAAAGAGTGCCCATGCGGACACTGAAGACTGTGAGTTTCACCCACAGAGATTTTTACAGCTAATAAAAAGGTTAGCCCTTCCCTCCAAAGTCCACACACTGTGTATGTTCTCCTGCTACTTCTCTGTGTGTGATTTCCCTGCCTCTTCCCAGAATAAAGAAATATCCTGCACCAGTCTGATATTTGTAAGCAAACTGTGAAAATCAACATATAAACATAAAATAAGATGCTAAATTTTATGTTCATATGCTGGTTTTGAAAGTTTGCTGTTTGTGAGGTACATGATATTATTATTGTTATGGAATTATTGTTATAAATATATTAATTAAAGTAAGAGGAGAGGGGACCGGACAGTGATATATGAGGGGGTATATCACAGCTCTTATATAGAGAAGAGGGGACCGCACAGTGATATATGAGGGGGAATATCACAGCTCCCAGCTCACACTGATAAGTGGTATTATTAATACAGTATATAGAGGAGAGGGGGCCGCATGGTGATATATGAGGGGGAATATCACAGCTCCCAGCTCACACTGAAAAGTGGTATTATTAATATATATAGAGGAGAGGGGACCACACAGTGCTACTGTATATGAGGGGAAATAACACAGCTCCCGGACTCTTTCTTTTTCTTGCGCCCAACACAGGACTTAAGCTGGGCATACAGTATACAATTATCTGGCAGATCATCGGATTTAACCAATTCTATGAAATTGTATGAAAGACAAAAAACATTTTCCAGTGTTGGGAGCATATGGTCATTTGCTCTCATTCATTACCAGATTTTCATTACATCCAACCAGGTCTGGCAGATGATCTGCCAGATAATTGTTAAGCGTATGCCCAGCATAAGACCTTGATTATTCGGCCCAGTTGGGATTTTGAGTTTGACATGCCTGATGTTGAGTCAAAACAGACACATCACTTTGCCTGGAGGGGAATAGAGGAATTTAAAGGATTGGTTTGCAAATTACAGTTGCTGGTCAGCAACAGGTCATCTGCCATCCAGGTTTTCTATCTGCTTTATGTACAGTTTTGTTGCAATGCACTCTAATGACCATAGCTGACTACATCATTTTTTGTAAGAAAGACGTGAAATATTTTTAAAATCTTTGTAATAAATTGGCCATTATCACAACCATAGGTAACTTTCCATAATCTAACTACCCTTACAGGCAAGAATTTTCAGCACAGATAGTTAACACATCTTGCTTCCTCGTCACCTATACAGTCCTACAGTAGGTGTGAAAAGCTCTATATGTATTGAATATATTTAGATATACTAATTTCAAGGCTGCTCAATTTTGAACCCAATCAAGTTCTGTAATTTCCATATTGTAGACAAGCATACTCCATATTCAACATGTGTTCTGTCATGCAGAGTATTTGTGCTACTGTACATTGCCTAAATGGGTAAAATCTGTGTCACCCCTGTCTGTGTGCCCCTCCCCTGTGTGCCCCTCATGTGCAATACTCCCTTTGATGGCACCAAATCCCTCGGTATTCTGCCACCCTGATACTTATTTCAGTGCTGTTTACTGACGCAGCTACCTGTATGTTTATATACCCTGCACTTGTCCTACATTGTATTGAATTGTAAATCACTATCTTCATGTTTTGCTTATTTGTTTACTCTGTAATTGGGTGCTGCAGATCCCATGTGGCGCCATATAAATAAAGGATAATAAGAAGAATAATAAGAAAAAAATGAAACCCTTCACAGTACTAGGGTTGTTATTCAGTGTAACTCTGAATCATGGGGCATGGAAACACCTCATGGGGAGTTCCATGAGTCACAGGGGCAATGCCTCATGGCATGCCCCATCTCTCCTCATACCAGTCAAGCAAAGCAGTCTTCTAGGGAAACCAGAAAAATGGATTGGTCACCCCCGCACTCAGGCCCATTATCTCAGCCCCCACTCCAGAAGACTGGCCCAATACTACTGATTAGCACTGGGCCCTTACACAATGTAAGGGGAAAAACTGAATATTTTGTCATGTAGCCCTACAGGCCTAAACTACATGGTGCTTGATACAAGCCTCCACACATTGGATGCAGTGTTTTAATTTTTCAGCTTCCAAATTGCAGAATAAATCTCCCATATCTGTTTAAATGTATGTATTTAAAAAAATAAGATTTTACTTACCGGTAAATCTATTTCTAGTAGTCCGTAGTGGATGCTGGGGACTCCGTAAGGACCATGGGGAATAGACGGGCTCCGCAGGAGACATGGGCACTTTAAGAAATAATTTAGATTCTGGTGTGCTCTGGCTCCTCCCTCTATGTCCCTCCTCCAAACCTCAGTTAGAGAAACTGTGCCCGGAAGAGCTGACAGTACAAGGAAAGGATTTTGGAAATCCAGGGCAAGACTCATACCAGCCACACCAATCACACCGTATAACTTGTGATAAACTTACCCAGTAAACAGTATGAACAACAACAGAGCATCAGTTCAACCCTGATGCAACAATAACATAGCCCTTATTGCAGCAATAACTATATACAAGTATTGCAGAAGAAGTCCGCACTTGGGACGGGCGCCCAGCATCCACTACGGACTACAAGAAATAGATTTACCGGTAAGTAAAATCTTATTTTCTCTAACGTCCTAGTGGATGCTGGGGACTCCGTAAGGACCATGGGGATTATATCAAAGCTCCCAAACGGGCGGGAGAGTGCGGATGACTCTGCAGCACCGAATGAGCAAACACAAGGTCCTCCTCAGCCAGGGTATCAAACTTGTAGAACTTTGCAAAAGTGTTTGAACCTGACCAAGTAGCCGCTCGGCACAGCTGTAATGCCGAGACCCCTCGGGCAGCCACCCAAGAAGAGCCCACCTTCCTAGTGGAATGCGCCTTAACTGATTTTGGCAGCGGCAATCCAGCCGCAGAATGAGCCTGCTGAATCGTATTACATATCCAGCGAGCAATAGTTTGCTTTGAAGCAGGAGCACCAAGCTTGTTGGAAGCATACAGGATAAACAAAGATTCTGTTTTCCTGACCCTAGCCGTTCTGGCTACATAAACCTTCAAAGCCCTGACCACATCAAGTAATTCGGAATCCTCCAAGTCAGTGGTAGCCACAGGCACCACAATAGGTTGGTTTATATGAAAGGATGAAACCACTTTTGGCAGAAATTGTGGACGGGTCCGCAATTCTGCTCTATCCGCATGGAAAACCAGATTGGGGCTTTTATGTGACAAAGCCGCTAATTCTGACACACGCCTAGCCGAAGCCAATGCTAGTAGCATGACCACCTTCCACGTGAGATATTTCAATTCCACCGTTGTGAGTGGTTCAAACAAGTGGGATTTCAGGAAACTCAACACCACGTTAAGATCCCAAGGTGCCACCGGGGGCACAAAAGGGGGCTGAATACGCAGCACTCCCTTCACAAACGTCTGAACTTCAGGTAGAGAAGCAAGCTCTTTTTGAAAGAAAATGGATAGGGCCAAAATCTGGACCTTAATGGAACCCAATTTTAGGCCCAAAGTCACTCCTGACTGTAGGAAGTGAAGGAAACGGCCCAGCTGGAATTCCTCCGTAGGGGCATTCCTGGCCTCACACCAAGCCACATATTTTCGCCATATACGGTGATAATGTTGAGCTGTCACGTCCTTCCTAGCCTTTATCAGCGGAGGAATGACCTCATCTGGAATGCCTTTTTCCGCTAGGATCCGGCGTTCAACCGCCATGCCGTCAAACGCAGCCGTGGTAAGTCTTGGAACAGACAGGGCCCTTGTTGCAACAAGTCCTGTCTTAGAGGAAGAGTCCACGGGTCCTCTGTGAGCATTTCTTGCAGATCTGGATACCAAGTCCTTCTTGGCCAATCCGGAACAATGAGTATTGTTCTCACTCCTCTTTGTCTTATGGGTAAGAGAGGAAGAGGAGAAAATACATAGACCGACTGGAACACCCACGATGTCACCAGTGCATCCACAGCTATCGCCTGAGGGTCTCATGACCTGGCGCAATACCTCTGTAGCTTTTTGTTGAGGCGGGATGCCATCATGTCCACCTGTGGCAGTTCCCACCGACTTGCAATCTGCGTGAAGACTTCTTGATGAAGTCCCCACTCTCCCGGGTGGAGGTCGTGCCTGCTGAGGAAGTCTGCTTCCCAGTTGTCCACTCCCGGGATGAACACTGCTGACAGTGCGCTTACGTGATTCTCCGCCCAGCGAAGAATTCTGGTGGCTTCTGACTGAATCAGAACCGATTGGTCGCAAAGCAGGGTCTCCGCTTGAAGTAGGGCGTTGTATACTGCCCTTAGTTCCAGGATGTTGATGTGAAGGCAAGTCTACTGACTTGACCACAGACCTTGGAAATTTCTTCCCTGTGTGACTGCTCCCCACCCTCGGAGGCTTGCATCCGTGGTCACCAGGACCCAGTCCTGAATGCCAAATCTGCGGCCCTCGAGAAGGTGAGCACTCTGCAGCCACCACAGGAGAGACACCCTGGCCCTGGGGGATAGGGTGATTAACTGATGCATCTGAAGATGTGATCCGGACCACTTGTCCAGTAAGTCCCATTGAAAGGTCCTCACATGGAACCTGCCGAAGGGAATGGCCTCGTATGATGCCACCATCCTTCCCAGGACTCGAGTGCAGTGATGCACTGACACCTGGTTTGGTTTTAATAGGTTCCTGACCGGTGTCATGAGCTCCTGAGCTCTCTCTATCGGGAGATAAACCCTTTTCTGGTCTGTGTCTAGAATCATGCCTAGGAAAGGCAGATGAGCCGTAGGAACCAACTGCGACTTTGGAATATTTAGAATCCAGCCGTGTTGCCGTTACACTTCCAGAGAAAGTGATATGCTGTTCAGCAACTGCTCTCTTGATCTCGCTTTTCTGAGGAGATCGTCCAAGTACGGGATAATTGTGACACCTTGCTTCCGCAGGAGCACCATCATTTCCGCCATTACCTTGGTGAAGATTCTCAGGGCCGTGGAGAGACCAAACGGCAACGTCTGAAATTGGTAATGACAATCCTGTACCGCAAATCTGAGGTACGCCTGATGAGGTGGATAAATGGGGACATGAAGGTATGCATCCTTTATGTCCAGAGACACCATAAAATCTCCCCCTTTCAGGCTTGCGATGACCGCTCTTAGCGATTCCATCTTGAACTTGAACCTTTTCAGGTATATGTTCAGGGATTTTAAATTCAATATGGGTCTGACCGAACCGTCCGGTTTCGGGACTACAACATGGTCGAATAATAACCCCCTCCTCGTTGAAGGAGGGGTACCTTGACCACCACCTGTTGAAGATACAATTTGTGAATTGCAGTTAACACTATTTTCCTCTCGTGGGGGGAAGCCGGCAGGGCCGTCGGTGAGGGGGCATCTCCTCAAAGTCCAGCTTGTATCCCTGAGACACAATATCTATTGCCCAGGGATCCAACAGGGAGTGAACCCACTTGTGGCTGAAATTACGAAGACGTGCCCCCACCGGGCCTAGCTCCGCCTGTGGAGCCCCAGCGACATGCGGTGGATTTTGTAGAGGCCGGGGAGGACTTCTGTTCCTGGGAACTAGCTGTGTTGTGCAGCTTCTTTCCTCTGCCCCTGCCTCTGGCAAGAAAGGACGCACCTCAGACTTTCTTGTTTCTTTGTGATCGAAAGGCTGCATTTGATAATGTCGTGCTTTCCTAGGCTGTGCAGGAATATAAGGCAAAAGATCAAAATTACCAGCTATAGCTGTGGAGACCAGGTCCGAGATCCCTTCTCCACACAATCCTCAGCCTTCCATATGCCTCTTAAGTCGGCATCACCTGTCCATTGCATATTCTACAGGACACGTCAAGCAGAAATCGACATAGCGTTGACTCTAGAACCCAGTAGACTAATGTCTCTTTGGGCATGTTTTATATATATATATCTTAAGACAGCATCTTTAATATATATATCTATAAAATATAGCAAAATGACAGCACTCTATGTCCTATAACACTGATTACTGGTGCAGGGTCCTGGTAATTGATAAAAACACTCACTTCTTCCACAGTTGAAAAAAGAATTAGACCAGCACTCACGTTTAGTAGGTGAAAAGAAAAAAGGGTTTTATTCCTGACAAGCCATCTGGATATAACCCACTGCTACAGTTCGCCCGACAGCCGTTTCAACGCTCAATGGTTTTCATTTCTGCTGCCCCTGATGAAAACCATTGAGCGCTGAAACGGCTGTCGGGCGAACTGTAGCAGTGGGTTAAATCCAGATGGCTTGTCAGGAATAAAACCCTTTTTTCTTTTCACCTACTAAATGTGAGTGCTGGTCTAATTCTTTTTTCAACTGTGGAAGAAGTGAGTGTTTTTCTATCTATCTATCTATCTATCTATATATATATATATATATATATATACATACTAGGGTCTCAATCTCTGCTGATAAGGTACCTGTCCACGCTGCTACAGCGCTATAAACCCATGCCGACACAATCACCGGTCTGAGTGGTGTACCAGAATGTGCACGCTATCTGCAGGATCCCTGAGGATAGCTGTTAAGTCAGGGCTACCTTTTGGGCAAACGTGACACCCTAGGGGAAGATTCCCATCGTATCCTGGCCCTAGTAGGGAAAGGATACTCCCTGAGAATTCTTTGTGGGAAACTGCAGTCTCTTGTCTGGAGATTCCCGCTCCTTTTCATCATGAGAGGAGGGAAATTTACCTCAGCTTTCTTCCCCTTAAACATGTGTACCCTTGTGTCAGGGACAGATGAGTCATCAGTGATATGCAAATCATTTTTTATCACAATAATCATATATTGAATACTTTCCTGCCATTTTGGCTGTAACTTTGCATTATCGTAGTCGACCCTGGAGTCAGACTCCGTGTCGATATCAGTGTCTATTATTTTGGATAGTGAGCATTGAGAGACTCTGAAGGTCTCTGCGACATAGGGACAGACATGGGTAGATTCCCTGTCTGTTCTCTAATCTTTTGTGCAATAAATTCACCTTAGCACTTAATTACGCATATCCAAACAGGTGTCAGTGTTGTCGACGGAGACACCCTTCACACACACATTTGCTCCTTTTACCTCAGACCTGTCAACACACACGTACCGACACACCACACACTCAGGGAATGCTCATCTGAAGACAATTCCCCCACAAGGCCCTTTGGAGAGACAGAGAGAGAGTATGCCAGCACGCACCCCAGCGCTATTAACCCAGGAATAACACAGTAACTTAATGTTAACCCAGTAGCTGCTGTTTATATTGATTTTCGCGCCTAATTATGTGCCCCCAGGCTGGGGAGCTTCCTCTCAGCGGTGCTGTGGAGAAAATACATGGCGCTGGTGAGTGCTGAGGAAGAAGCCCCGCCCCCTCGACGGCGGGATTCTGTCCCGCTTAAATATACATTTTCTTGGCGGGGGCTCATACATATATACAGTGCCCAACTGTATATATGTGTACTTTTGCCAAAAGAGGTCCATATGCTGCCCAGGGCGCCCCCCCCCCTGCGCCCTTACACTGACCGGAGTATGTGAGGTGTGTTTGGAGCAATGGCGCACAGCTGCAGTGCTGTGCGTTACCTCATGTGAAGAACGGAGTCTTCTGCCGCCGATTTCGAAGTCTTCTTGCTTCTCATACTCACCCGGCTTCTGTCTTCCGGCTCTGCGAGGGGGACGGCGGCGCGGCTCTGGGATCGGACGACGAGGGTGAGATCCTGTGTACGATCCCTCTGGAGCTAATGGTGTCCAGTAGCCTAAGAAGCAGGACCTAGCTTCAGAGAGTAGGGCTGCTTCTCTCCCCTCAGTCCCACGATGCAGGGAGTCTGTTGCCAGCAGAGCTCCCTGAAAATAAAAAACCTAACAAAATACTTTCTTACAGCAAGCTCAGGAGAGCTCACTGAACAGCACCCAGCTCGTCCGGGCACAGATTCAAACTGAGGTCTGGAGGAGGGACATAGAGGGAGGAGCCAGAGCACACCAGAATCTAAATTCTTTCTTAAAGTGCCCATGTCTCCTGCGGAGCCCGTCTATTCCCCATGGTCCTTACGGAGTCCCCAGCATCCACTAGGACATTAGAGAAACATTGTTTTCTTTAGCAATCAATTTTTATGTTTCTGATTTTGATATTTTTATTTCTTTTACAGATTTTGTTGCTTTATAATATGTAATTCCTTATTGTATCTTATTATTCTAGTGTCTTCTAGTGTTGATACTTTAACCTTCTTATTTTGTGTATCACCTGTAGTGCATTGTTATTATTCTTATTCTTATTATTAGTAGTAGTAGTAGTAGTAGTATCATCACCATAGTCATTTATTCATAAGGTGTAACAACGATTTGCAACAAAATACAATCATTTCTTATGTAACCACTGTACATATTTTTATTCTTAGACATTTCATTGGCATTTGTTGTCATGTTGCACAGACAGTACTTGATTAATGTGTCATCAATATATGCACCTTAACATTCCTCCAGGGTGATTAAATGTAGTTTTTATGAACTTTATTGTTCCAGAACACAAAACACAGATTATAAGATCACTACTACACAAATGCCAATTTACCCGTACATTAGATATATTATTTATATTATTTAGTACCATGTCCAATAACACTTCCCCTATAAATTGTGTTAATACCATTGACCAAAATAAATGGAGCACATTTGGTGTCAGTGAAGTAGCGCAACTACAGCATTATAGAGAGTAATTTTATCCTTTATTTTATTTTCTTGATAAGAAACCAGGAGTAACAAAAAGTATTTGCTGGCCTAGAACGTGGAATGTACTGTAAGTAGGTGTACTCCATAGTTACTCCATGCAATTGGATGGTTTACCCCATGTGAATAATGGAAACACGAGTGAGAAATGACAATGTGATTAGAAGCAGCACCTCCAATCGCAGAAACACAAAGTAAATATTAATCTAATGTTTCCAATTTCACCGGAGGAATATATGACAGCTTAAGTACTTTGCATAAAAGGTAAGGGGAGTCCATTCATTAAGGCAATATATATGTGGATTGCATTCCAGTTAGATACTCTTTGAAGCTTTATGCCTAATTGTATAATGTTTACTTTCTGTGCTGCAGGGAGTTCTTCGTCAGACTGTATTGCCACTTAGAAATAAATATAATAAAGCAGTGCCTATAAAATCATATGTCTCACATGACTCGAGGGACTTGAAGAACAGAAAGAAAGTGTAGTCTACATTATATTATACTGTGCTAGGAACAAGCCTGAGCTAGTTGAGGCTGGGATATGTTCAGAAGGTACACTATGCATATAACAGATACTGCTCTGCCATACAATACCTGAACATAAGCCCTCTGCAGAACAAAGTAGTTCATGCATGACATGTCCTATGAATCATATCCTGTATTCAGTGTACAATGTCAATTCTATAAATATTATGAATATATGCTCTGTGTTGATTCTTCTTTGAGTAGGTCTGGAGATGAACACCCGTCATATAAATGCCATTCTCCTCACATCTGTCACTTTATGAAACAGTTTAATCCAAAACCTATTTGTGCACTCAGTACACTCACCACCTTCCATGTCCTCTGTCCAGTTTCGGCTGCTCCCAGTTGGAGAAGAAGGGGATGCATAAAACTCCCCTCCAGGACTTGTGTCAACATCATCCTCCAAAGAGCCAGATTTGTGTCTCTTACTCCTGAACAGGGAACAGTAACAATGTAACAATACATGGTGCATTAATATTAATATATACTATATCATCCCCTTGCCCTTTTATATTTATTAATTCTGTATTTCTTCCTGGTAGCTAGTCTTTTCATATCATTACTTCCTTACTGGCATGATCAGTTACATTGAGTCACCTGTTATAAACTGCTGTGGTCCTCAAAATTATCATGGCATGTTCCCCTACATAAAGTTTAACAGAAGCTCCACTGAAATCTTTCACCACCTTGGTACCAAAATTGCAAATCAAAGAAATGAAGTAGGCTCACAGTACCTTTAAAATAAGCAATCACATAAAAAGAAATAGAGGTTAGATTACTAGGGCAATAGTTGTCAAAACCACCAATCATTTGTGGCTTTGGCTGATAGCTTGGTTTAGCATTTGTGTATACAGGTAAAGCATCAATGGTCCGGCACTTCTTTTAACCTGGACATGTCACTGACCTGGGTTGGGGATGTTGAGGACTCGGGGGTTCTTCCGATGGTCGGGAAAAGGAACCACAGGTAGGTCGGAGCAGGGATGGTCGGATATAGGATTTCCTCATACAAGACTATAACAGTTAGGTTTGGTAAAAGAATGCTGAGGAACTTTATTAAGGGAAGGGAGCAATACAGCGGCACATGAAAGAACATGAACTTGCAGGCAATGTCAAAAATTTACTGAAGAATTCATGAGCAATGATGAAGGACACTGAAGAATTTGTGAGCGATGTTTAAAGACACTGATGAATGAAGAACTTGTGAGCTATGGTGAATGACACTGAAGAATTGGTGAGCGGTGTTTAAAGACACTGAAGAATGAAGAACTTGTGAACGATAATAAATGACACTGAAGAATTGGTGAGCAGTGTTTAAGGACACAGATGAATGAAGAACTTTTGAGCGATGATAAATGACACTGAAGAATTGGTGAGCGGGGTTTAAGGACACTGATGAATGAAGAACTTGTGAGCGATGATAAATGACACTGAAGAATTGGTGAGCGGTGTTTAAGGACACTGATGAATGAAGAACTTGTGAGCGATGATAAATGACACTGAAGAATTGGTGAGCGGGGTTTAAGGACACTGAACGCTGGAAGCACTAAGGTTGATTCAGCCCGCAGGCCTTGCTGAATCCAGGGAGCGCTGGCAACTGCACTGCAGAGGAACACACTAGTTGCTCGGATCACTGGAGACTGTGCTGCAGGAAGGCACCCTGAATGCTAAGTGCACAGGAGTATAGCTGCTGGAAAACACACTGCGTACGGGAGCTCTGGCATCCACTTCAGAAAAGAGACGATACTCAGGCACCGAGGCTCTGCCCGGCGTCTGACTTTGAATCTCCCGCCTCCGCTGGATTGGCGGAACAGTCTGATGACGTCACCTGCTCCCCGCCCACGTGATGCCGGGTGTCATGGCGGCGCCCCTGCCCCGGAGAACCGCCGGGAGCCGCGCCAGCCAGACGCCGGAGCCCGTGGCCACCGAAGGCGGAGGCCGCAACACAGACCAGCAAGCACGCAGGGGTAAGCGCGGCGAACGCTGCCTCTGGCGTGTGACAGTACCCCCTGCTCCAGCAGTGGCCCCCGGACACTTCCCAGGTTTTGTTGGATGTCTGGAATAGAAGATCCGCACCAGTCGGGGAGCCATAACTTCCATAGCCTTGACCCAGCTCCTCTCCTCGGGGCCAAAACCTTTCCACTCCACCAAATACTGTAGATTCTTGTGAAGATAATGAGAGTCAAGAATAGCTTTGATTTCAAAGTCCATTCCAGCCTCAGTCTCTGCAGAGGTTGGCCTCGGGGACTTTGAATGGAACCGGGTTAAAATAAGGGGGCGAAGGAGAGAGACATGGAAGGAAATTGGTATCCGGAGGTGGGAAGGCAATCCCAATTTGCAGACAACCGGGTTCAGGACTTGTAACATGGGATAAGGACCAATAAACCTCGGAGCGAACTTCATAGTGGGCACCCTTAACCGAAGATTGCGGGTAGAGAGCCATACCCTGTCACCAAACATATTGGGGAGCTGCTCGTCGCTTCCTGTCCGCAAAGAACTTATAACGGCTGGAGACTCTCTTGAGGTTAGCATGGACTCGACTCCAAATTTGACTGAAGTGCCGGAGAGTAGAGGCTGCAGCAGGAACATCCTCCGGAGGACAAATGGGTAATTCTGGAACTTGGGGATGGAATCCATAATTAATGAAAAATGGAGACTCACCGGTCGAAGAGTGGTACAGATGATTATGGGCAAACTCGGCCCATGGCAACAGTTCCACCCAATCATCTTGCGAGGGAGAGAGGTAAACACGGAGAAAAGTCTCTAAATCTTGATTGACGCGTTCAGTTTGCCCATTGGTTTGTGGATGGTAAGCGGATGAAAACTTGAGTTTTATTTGTAAGGCTGTACAAAGGGCTCTCCAGATTCTTGCAGTGTACTGTACCCCCCGATCAGAGACGATTTCCTGTGGTAACCCATGCAGGCGGAAATGTTCCCGGATAAATAACAAAGCCAACTTGGGAGCTGATGGTTACCCGGTCAAAGGTACAAAATGTGCCATCTTAGAGAAACGGTCAATAATTACCCAGACGGTATTGTGACCCTTGGAGAGAGGCAATTCAGTGACAAAGTCCATAGAGATATGGGTCCAAGGACTCTTAGGAATGGACAGTGGATGCAACAACCCCGCAGGGGGCAAATTAAGAATTTTGTGCTGAGCACACTGAGGACATGAGTTGACATAACTTTGAATATCCTTCTTCATAGTGTCCCACCAGTAAGATCTTCGTAGAAACTCCCACATCTTTTGAACTCCAGGATGACCGGAAAACTTGGAAATATGAGCCCACTGCAACAACCTTGGTCGGAATTTAGCTGGCACAGACATTCTCCCAGGAGGAGGACCCAGAGCGGTGGGAGCTGTTGAAATAGAAACTGTACTGAGAATCAAAGCCTTTCCAACAGGGTTCTCATCTGAAGCCGTCAAGGAGCGAGATAAAGCATCAGCTTTGGTGTTAAGCGTCCCAGACTGTTACTTAATGACAAACGAGAATCGAGTGAAGAAGAGCGCCCATCTAGCTTGACGGGGATTCAAGCACTGGGCTGTCTTGAGATACAGCAAGTTCTTGTGGTCGGTATAAATCGTAATTAGGTGTTTAGCACCTTCCAATAGATATCTCCATTCTTCCAGGGCAGATTTTATTGCCAAGAGTTCCTGATCTCCGATAGTGTAGTTTCGTTCAGCAGGAGAGAACTTGAGGGGATACGAAACCACATGGATGCAACTTCCCGTCAGAGGAGTACTGTGAAAGCACGGCACCGATGCCAACCAAGGAAGCATCGACCTCCAAGAAGAATGATTTTGAAAAATTTGGTTGCTGGAGTACCGGAGCGGACATAAAGGCTGCTTTCAACTGGGCGAACGCTGCTACAGCTTCAGAAGACCAGTGACTTGGGTCAGACCCCTTTTTGGTTAGAGCAGTAATAGGTGCCACGATGGTAGAGAATCCCTTTATGAATTTCCGGTAGTAATTCGCAAAACCCAGAAATCTTTGTACCGCTTTCAAAGAAAGAGGCTGAGTCCAGTCCCGAATAGCAGTGAGTTTTTCCGGGTCCATGCGAAGCTCCGTACCTGAGATGACGTAACCAAGAAATGGAATTGAAGGAACCTCAAAGGTACATTTGGAGATCTTACCGTAGAGATGATTCCTTCGTAGACGAAGAAGTACCTCCTTGACCTGAATTTTATGCTCCGTGAGATTCTTAGAAAATATCAGAATGTCATCCAAGAATACCACTACACTTAGGTATAACATATCTCGGAAGATTTCATTCACAAAACCTTGGAAGACGGCAGGGGCATTACTGAGCCCAAACGGCATTACCAGATATTCGTAATGCCCATCTCTGGTACTAAAGGCCGTCTTCCATTCATCCCCCTGTCGAATACGAATCAAATTATAAGCTCCCCTTAAGTCGAGCTTCGTGAAGACATGGGCTCCGCGAACCCTGTCAAATAGTTCCGTGATGAGCGGCAAAGGATATTTGTTCTTAATGGTGATCTCATTTAAGCCGCGGTAGTCAATGCATGGCCTCAACCCTCCGTCCTTCTTCTTCACAAAGAAGAAGCCGGCTCCCGCCGGTGAAGAAGAGGGGCGAATGAATCCTTTCTGCAGATTAGACTTGATATAGTCCGACATGGCTTGGGTCTCGGGCAATGACAAAGGATAAATGTGCCCCCGGGGTGGCATCTTCCCTGGGATGAGCTCAATGGGACAGTCCCAGGGTCTATGGGGTGGTAACTGATCGGCCGCCTGTTCCGAAAACACGTCTGCGAACTCCCAATAGGCCTCCGGAATGAGCTCCTCATCCGACTTGGAAGATACACGGAGCGGATAGACAGGAGTGAGACAATTACAATGACAGAATGAACTCCAAGATATTATTTGTGACGACTTCCAGTCGACGTGAGGGTTGTGTACCTTAAGCCAGGGAAGACCAGGAACCAGATCGTGAGGCATCTCCCGAATCACTAGGAACTCCAGATGTTCTTGATGTAGAACTCCAACCTGCAGTTTGACTGGCACTGTGCGACTTGAAATAAGACCATTAGAAATTTGGGTACCATTGATGGCAGTCAGCGTTATAGGTCGTTCGACGGATTGTAACTGTAAACCCAGTTTTTGAACGCAAGAAAGAGAAACAAAATTCCCTGCAGCCCCGGAGTCCAGCAGGGCCTTAACAGGTTTGGCTATAGACCCAGAAAACAGAGACACGGAGAGTAAACAGTCCACTGTCGGAGAAGGTGGATTTACAAAACTTGAGAAAGTGATCCGCAGCTCCACGGGATTTACAAAACTTGAGAAAGTGATCCGCAGCTCCACAGTAGAGGCAGAGTCTACCCTCAAGACGGCGCTGTCGTTCTTCCGGGAACAGCTGAGATCGATTAATTTGCATAGGTTCATCTGGGCTTGGAGTGATCGTTTGCTTAGTCGGGAGAGACCGGAATCTGGATCGTTCAGTCCGACTACGTTCACCACCTCGTTCCTGCATACGAAGATCCACCTTTACACAGAGTGAGATCAACTCTTCTAAGGAATCTGGCAAGTCCCTAGTGATCAAGCAAAAAAGGAAAGAGAGCGCAAATAGACTTGAATTATTCCATATTTATTATATCTAAAATTGCACATACACCAAAATTAGTTTAAACTATACCAATTGGCAACTGGATTTAAAACAACTTAGTACTTTAAAAATATATTTCATAGCATAGGATCCCTAACGCTCGAATATCCTTATATCAATGTAGAAAGAGTCCAAGAATGGTGAAAGACCCTTATTTATATCCACCAGTCACGTCCTGTGTGATTATACATGTATTTATACCGTAATCATGGTTATTGTAATTGGACTCTTTCTACATTGATTTCACTAAAGGACACCTGTGAAAATTATCTGGTAATCAGTAGGGTATTACTTGAGTGGAACCATAAGGATATTCGAGTGTTAGGGATCCTATGCTATGAAATATATTTTTAAAGTACTAAGTTGTTTTAAATCCAGTTGCCAATTGGTATAGTTTAAACTAATTTTGGTGTATGTGCAATTTTAGATATAATAAATATGGAATAATTCAAGTCTATTTGCGCTCTCTTTCCTTTTTTGCTTGTTTACTCTATATAGGGACGCTAATACCCTATTCTGAGAGCAGCAAATAGCATCTCAACACAGGTTCTATCACAGGCGCCTTTCCTTTTTTAGTCCCTAGTGATCAGTTCGTCCTTTAGACGGTCAGAGAGCCCATTCCAGAAAGCGGCCCGGAGAGCATCATTATTCCAGCGCAGTTCCGAAGCTATGGTTTGGAAATGAATCACATACTGTCCCACTGAACGGAAGCCTTGTCGGACTCGGAGCAAATCCGAAGAAGCAGCGGTCGTTCTGCCGGGCTCATCGAAGATCCTACGGAATGACGTGATAAAGTTGGTGTAACTGGAAACCAACGGGTCAGAACACTCCCATAACGGAGACACCCAATCCAACGCTGAACCTTCAAGCAAGGAAATAGTGTATGCCACCTTGGACCGATCTGTGGGGAAGTTGTGTGAAAGAAGTTCAAAATGTACCTCGCATTGGTTGAGAAAACCACGGCAATTCTTTGGATTCCCGTTATAGCGAGAGGGAGTGGGGAGCTGGAGGCGTGACCTGGTTCCGGGCAAGGATTGAACATTACCAGGGACAACTACTGGAGCGGGTACTGGAGCTGGAGCCGGGACTACAGAAGCCAGAGAAGCCTGAATTTGATCCAGCCGACCAGATAACTCCTGGAGATACTGCATCACTTGGCTTTGTGCCGTCTCCTGACTTTGAACTCGACAAACCAGATCCTGGATGGCGCTTGCCCCTGGGTTCCGATCCCCCGGGTCCATGGGGCCTGAGTATACTGTCACTAACCTGGGTTGGGGATGTTGTGGACTCGGGGGTTCTTCTGATGGTCGGGAAAAGGAACCACAGGTAGGTCGGAGCAGGGATGGTCGGATATAGGATTTCCTCATACAAGACTCTAACAGTTAGGTTTGGTAAAAGAATGCTGAGGAACTTTATTAAGGGAAGGGAGCAATACAGCGGCACATGAAAGAACGTGAACTTGCAGGCAATGTCAAAAAGTTACTGAAGAATTCATGAGCAATGATGAAGGACACTGAAGAATTTGTGAGCGATGTTTAAAGACACTGATGAATGAAGAACTTGTGAGCTATGGTTAATGACACTGAAGAATTGGTGAGCGGTGTTTAAAGACACTGAAGAATGAAGAACTTGTGAGCGATGGTAAATGACACTGAAGAATTGGTGAGCAGTGTTTAAGGACACAGATGAATGAAGAACTTTTGAGCGATGATAAATGACACTGAAGAATTGGTGAGCGGGGTTTAAGGACACTGATGAATGAAGAACTTGTGAGCGATGATAAATGACACTGAAGAATTGGTGAGCGGTGTTTAAGGACACTGATGAATGAAGAACTTGTGAGCGATGATAAATGACACTGAAGAATTGGTGAGCGGGGTTTAAGGACACTGAACGCTGGAAGCACTAAGGTTGATTCGGCCCGCAGGCCTTGCTGAATCCAGGGAGCGCTGGCAACTGCACTGCAGAGGAACACACTAGTTGCTCGGATCACTGGAGACTGTGCTGCAGGAAGGCACCCTGAATGCTAAGTGCACAGGAGTATAGCTGCTGGAAAACACACTGCGTACGGCAGCTCTGGCATCCACTTCAGAAAAGAGACGATACTCAGGCACCGAGGCTCTGCCCGGCGTCTGACTTTGAATCTCCCGCCTCCGCTGGATTGGCGGAACAGTCTGATGACGTCACCTGCTCCCCGCCCACGTGATGCCGGGTGTCATGGCGGCGCCCCTGCCCCGGAGAACCGCCGGGAGCCGCGCCAGCCAGACGCCGGAGCCCGTGGACCACCGAAGGCGGAGGTCGCAACACAGACCAGCAAGCACGTAGGGGTAAGCGCAGCGAACGCCGCCTCTGGCGTGTGACAGGACACATCGGGTGTCAGGAGAAGTTAGGTTGTGGGTGGGAGTAAAGGCTGCAGGAGGGCTTAGTTAGGCTGCAGGAGGGCTTAGTTAGGCTGCAGGAGGGCTTAGGCTGCAGGGGGCTTAGTTAGGTTGTGGGAGGGCTTAAGCTGCAGGGGGCTTAGTTAGGTTGTGGGAGGGCTTAGGCTGCAGGGGGCTTAGTTAGGTTGTGGGAGGGCTTAAGCTGAAGGGGGCTTAGCTAGGTTGTGGGAGGGCTTAAACTGCAGAGGGCTTAGTTAGGTCGTGGGAGGGCTTAGGCTGCAGGGGGCTTAGTTAGGCTGCCGGGGGAGGCTTAGTGGGGCTGCGAGATGTGATTCAGGGCGCGGTGGGGGGGGGGGGGGTCAGAATGCCGCCGCTACCACTGATGATTGGGTAATTTGGAATCAACCATGCAGGATTATTGGTGTTATACCTGTATTAGTATTTATTTATATTGTCATGTAAAAATCATTTATAGCAGCCAATGATCATTGGCTTTGAGAACCCACGCTTTAGTACATATACCCCACAATGTTTCTGGATGGGAAGACTGGCTTATTGATGTTGACTTTCACTATTCCACACCATATGCACTGCTGAAAATACTAGACAGTAGTAACGGATTTACCACAGGGCAACCAAAGTGGCTGCTTAGGGCCCTGTTGGTCCTAGCGGGCCTGCCGACAAGGCTGTATAAAGGGCATTTCCAGCGGACTGCGAGCTCTGATACAATTGTCCGAGAGATGAATTGGCAGAATACTGTTGTTAGTGATTAGACAGCTGTTGGGTGCCGGCTCCAGCGCATGCCTATGTCTCCAGTCCTGCAGTATTGTGCATGTGACCCGTCATGACACACGTGTGTGATGAGGTCAGACGAGCAGAGAGAGGAGCTGGGACATGCACAAAGAATAATGAGGTCTTCAAGTGTACTTTATTACTGTATTTTTTTAAGCTTGTATAACATCCACTTACTTCAAATTCCAATCAGGCTGGAGAGGTGGGGGTGGACAGTGTCATCATTTATAATACCCATTATTGCACCCCTCAGTCAGTGACTGTATTGATTATCAGTGCCTTTAGTCTGACTCCAGTTGTATATCAATGCCTCCCACTCCCCTCTCCTTACTGATTGTAGCAGGCACTACAACCAGTGAGGGGGACACTGATATATAATCAATACAGTCACTGTCTGAGGGGTGTAATAATGGGTATTATTAAATGCTGTAATAAAATGCTGTTATAAAAAGCAGTCAATGAGTAAGGGGTGACAATAATGAGTATTTTAAGTGATAGGGGTTGCTACAGTCAGTAAGCCTGGGTCACTCATATACAATGCAGTCAGTAAGGGGAGCACCAAACTAGCAGTAATTGTGTGGTGTAATAATGGAAATTAGTGATATGGGGACACATACCCTCCAACTGTACATTTTTGGCAGGTACCGTAACTTTTTTTTTATGGTCTGTACCGATTTTTGGCTCTCCAAACATCCATTGAAAGTATAGGAAAAGGGGCGCCCTTTACCAGTGGCCACGGCCTCTTTTCGGATTTGTACCAATTTTTACGTGTAAAATGTTGGAGGGTATGGGGACATGGTGCAATCAGTAAAGGGGGAAAATAATATTCTATATAGAATATAAGGCAAAAAAAGCAAATAATGTAAGGAAACAGGAATTAAAATATAGTGCTATGGATTGTTTGAGGGAAGGGCCCTAAATCAGTATCTTGCTTAGGGTCCCATGAGGTCTATATCCACCTCTGCTAGACAGTGTTTATATCCTGTAACCAGCAGGAACTTATAAGTTAGTAAGCAGTCCACACACAGTAGGATGTTGACACCTGTAAAGGAGAGTTATCCCTTTACCACACACGTGTGTCAACACCAGAGCCGTTACTACGTGTGTGCCAGGTGTGCCTGGCACACAGTGCAGTTGCCCTGATGGCGCAACGGCCAGCATTCTATGTCAGCAGCTTATAATGAGTCAAATTGACTCATTACAAGCCGCCTGTGCTGTGTGTGCCGAGCTGGATGAGAAGAGAGGAGCAGCTCCGGAGGCAGGGGGGGAGAAGGAGGGAGGGGGACTGGAGCTGCGGCAGCACGATGTAATTGGTAGTGGCGCCGCTGCAGCAGTCCCTCTCCATCCGCATTGGCTGGCCGGCGCTGCTGTGAATGCTGGGATGCGCTTCCCTCATCCCAGCATTCACAGTGACCAGCCAATGCGGAACCAGAGGGGCAGCCACAGCGGCGCCACCACCAATTACACTGCGCTGCTGCGGCTCTCGAGTCCCCCTCCCTCCTCCTCCTTCTCCCCTGCCTGGGATCTGCCAGCACCGAGGAGACTGACTGCCTGGGCCAGCGGAGAGAGATGGTAAATATCTATCTGTCTGTCTGTCTATCCTGTCTGCCGTACTGTGTAAAAAGGGGACGCTGTCTGCCGTAATTTGTAAAAAGGGGACGCTGTCGGCCGTAATGTGTAAAAAGGGGGACGCTGTCTGCCGTAATGTGTAAAAAGGGGACGCTGTCTGCCGTAATGTGTAAAAAGGGGACGCTGTCTGCCATAATGTGTAAAAAGGGGACGCTGTCTGCTGTAATGTGTAAAAAGGAGATCTACCGTAATATGTAAAAAGGGGGGCACTGTCTGCCGTAATGTGTAAAAAGGGGGCCTGGCTGCCGTAATGTGTAAAAAGGGGGTCTGTCTGCCGTAATGTGCAAAAGGGGCTCTACCTGGTGTAGTGGCGCTACTGTGTGGCGCAATTTGAATAATGGAAACTACTGTGCACCGTAGTATGAATTGGTATTATTTTGTGGTCACACCCCTTCCTCATGAAGCCACGCCACTATATTTTTTGAGTACGCCTACAGCGCGCACTGCCCCTATTTTACATGGGGGTGGTGGTTTGCGAATGCCGTTTCTTGCACACATCGCTAAAATGCCTAGTTACGGCACTGGTCAACACTGCGACTGTGATGACGTGGAGGGCATAGTTGTGTTGGTAGCATTATACACACACACACACACACACACACACACACACTGTTAAGTGCACTGCAACTGCACATCCACACAATGCGCATGTGAGCAAGTGCAGTATTATCTGTGGACAGGTGTGTACAATGACATCTTTATGCAACCTCTCCCTCACCCACTGGATAGCGAACTTCAGTCAGCACCACCAATAAGGATGATTTTCCCTTCACTCCATAGATAAGCACAGGAAAATCAGACCCATGCACTGAACCACAAAATCCAATCAGCAATCAGCGATCATTTGTTTCTGTCTCCAATTTTTAGCTTATCTATTGTCTAACTGCCTAAGTTAGACAATGAAAACACGTTTCTGATGTTTTATATGGTTGTATGCAAGTGTTGCATCTAAAGGCAGTAATATGTATGGGCTCTAGTGGTTATGAATGTGGGATCAAATTTTATAGACATATGGAAGTCATAGCGAACATATTTTAACACATTTTCTAAACATTTTTGCACAGTTGTGATAGGAAATCACATTTCATTTGCTAACTAAGGCTGCAAAACAGTGTTCACTTAGTACTTCTTTCTTCACTTTAATATGGAATACACTTTTCTCATACGTCCTTAGGGATAATGGGAATCCATTTAGTATCATGGGGGTATAGATGGGTCCACTAGGAGCCTTAGACACTTTAAGAATTTGATAGTGTGCGCTGGCACCTCCCTCTATGCCCCTCCTACCAGACTCAGTTTAGAAAATGTGCCCGGAGGAGCCGGTCACATCGCTGGAAGCTCCTGAAGAGTTTTCTGCATTTATTTTCTCTGTTTGTTGTTTTCAGGCAGGACTGGATGGCACCAGCCTGCCTGCTTCGTGGGACTTGGGGGGGAAACGGCCCAACCTCTTGAAGGGTTAATGGTCCCGTTCCCCACTGACAGGACACTAGCTCCTGAGGGAACTATTCGCAAGCCCCACCATGACGAGCATACATTCGCGCAGCACGCCGCCACCCCTAACAGAGCCAGAAGACAGAAGAGTGGTGAGTACTATGGCGGCATGAGGGTACGAAGACACAAGGCTTCTACATGGGGCGGCTGGGTCTCCAGACTCAGTACACAGTGCAGACGCACCGCTTCTGAGGGAGCGAAGTGAGTCTAAGTACACTATCTGTGTACACGGTACCCAGACTGGCATTACAGACTTAAAAGGTGGGCTGACTCCATTTTAGGCACTAAAATTACCTCAGCCAGAATAAAAAAGTGCGGGAAGACTGCACGTCATTGAAGGGGCGGGGCTTCACTATGAGCGGATCCAGCAGCTCACCAGCACCATTTTCCTTCTGCAGTGGACACAGACGCTAACTAAAAGGGACGCGCAGCTCCTCCGGAGAGACTCCAGATTACCTCAGCAGTACCAGGGGGTCATAGCAGGTGGGGAGCACTTACTAGTGTACTAAGGGGGTCATTCCAAGTTGATCATAGCTGTGCTAAATTTAGCACAGCTACAATCGGGCACTCAGACATGCGGGGAGACGCCAAGCACAGGGCTAGTCCGCCCCGCATGTCAGTGCCGGCCCCCCTCGCAGAAATGCAAAAGCATCGTACAGCGGCGATGCTTTTGCATTTGAGGAGTAACTCCCGGCCAGCGCAGCTCCTGCAGCTGGCCGGGAGAACCTCTTAATGCCCAGGTCGCAGCGGCTGCTTGTGACATCACGCAGTCGCCGTGGCCCGCCCCCCCCAACGGAACGGTCACCGCGCCCCCTAAACGGCGGCTTAATGCCGCCGCCCAGCCCCCTCCGCCTGTCAAATCAGGCAGAGGCGATCGCTAGGGAACAACGGCCTCCGGCCGTCCAGCATGCGCCGGCACACTGCGGCACCAGCGCATGCGCCGATCCGACCCGATCGCTGCGATAAACTGCAGCGAGTGATCGGGTCGGAATGACCCCCTAAGTCCCCAATCTGGGTACTTAGTCTGTGACCCGGCTAAGCTTGGCATTAGCAGTAAGGGAGCTGTGTGCTGGCTCCATACTATCTCTATGTCTCCCTGGAAGGGCTCTTTGTGGGTTAATTGTGCATTTAACCTGTGTGTGTGTGTGTGTGTGTGTGTGTGTGTGTGTGTGTGTGTGTGTGTGTGCGGTCACTGTCACAGTATGTCAGACAAAGAGTGTGTTTCATGTAAGGCACAGAGTTCCTTTTCTCCAGGGGGTTCACTACAGTGTACTCAGTGCAGTGTACCCTCCCAGGCTAGCGGGGCTGAGCCAGCTTGGCTGGACACCATTAGGGGGATGATTTCCAATATTTCTACTAAATTGTCCCGCAATGAGAAAGAGACGCATTACTTAAGACAATCGATAACTGAGTTTATGCAAAGAGACTCAGTACCCAAATCAGCGTCTCAGTCCCCTGCCATTTGGCCGCAAAAACGTCCTTTGGCCCATATCCTGCAGTCTGACTCTGATGATGAAGGGTCAGACATAGAGGGGGGGAGGTGGACTTAGAGGTGGGGGAGGCTACTCTGTCACAGGTAAAAGAGGCTCTCATAGAAGCTATCAGAGAAGTTCTGCATATCCCTGATAAGGTAACAGAGGAGACTGAGGAATCTTATTTTAATATAAAAAATTAATCCTCAACCGCTTTATCTGTGTCAAAGGAACTAAATACCCTGTTTGAAGAACTGTGGGTTAATCCTGATTGGAAATTTCAAATCCCTAAAAGGTTGATATCATCTTTTCCTTTTCCGCCTGAGGACAGGAAAAAATTGTAATATCCACAGATAGTGGATGCATCAGTATCCAGGCTGTCACGGAAAATTGTATTGCCTGTCCCGGGTGCAGTCTCCCTAAAATACACAGCTGATCGTAGAATTGAGAATACACTCAAATCTTTGTATACAGCTGCTGGGGTGTCCCAGAGACCCACTATAGCATGTGGGTGGATTACTAAGGCCATCGCCAAATGGTCGGGTAACCTACTTGAGGGGTTAGGTACCTTGCCTCAGGGGGAGATTATTTTACTCCTGCAACATATACAGGACTGCGAATTTTATGGTGGAAGCCATAAAAGAAATAGGCTTGCTTAATGCACGCACCACTGCTATGGCAGTGTTAGCACACAGGGGATTATGTGTCAGCGTCCGGAGTCTTACCGGTACGCTGGGGCCGCGGGGCTGGCTTCTCTGGTGGTGTGCGGGCAGCGGCGGAGATGGGCTGCTGCGCCGAGTCCGTGAGCAGCAGTGGCGGCGGTGAGAGGGTCCGCTTGTGGCGGTGGGATGCCGCTACGGTGGGTTGCTCTTGCTGAGCTGTTGCTAGGAGACCAAAGGCAGTGAGCAATGTGGCTTTGCAGAAAGTTCTGCATTACTGGGCGCCGCCATGTTGGAGACCAAGTCTTAAGCATAGTTCCTGTTTCCTGTTTCTTCCAGCCAATCCAGGGGAAGCTCACCCTATAAAAGGGGGCTGGTTTAGGACAGGGACGCCAGTGCTTCAAGTTACAACCCTGTTGTAGGTGCTTTAGCCTGTGCTCCCGGGATCCTTGTCGTATTCTGGTTACTCCTGATCTTGCTTGGTCGGTTCTCTGTTGCTGCTGCAGTCCTGCCGTTCCTAACCTGCTACTGCCTGTGGAAGCGCTCCTGGAAAACCCGGTCCAGTAATACTCTTTGGGCACAGTCGGCCCGGGTCTTCTGCCTCGTCTTTCAAGCCACACTCCACAGATCTACTTCTCCAGCCACCGACCACAACCTGCAGATTGTTATCTTCAGGCTAATCCTCCAAACCACAGTCCACAGTCCTTGTCTCCATCCATGTCTTCAACTACCATCCACAGTTCCACAGTTCATCATCTACAGTCTCATCTTTCAAATCACAGTCCACAGTTTTTGCCTCCAGCCACGTCTTTTAACCACTATCCACAGTTCCGCAGTTCATTATTCACAACCTCGTCTTTCAAGCCACAACCTGCAGTTCTTTATCCACAACTACGTTCTTTGACCATCGTGCTCCAGCCACAGTTCTCTACCTCAGCCCTCTACATAATAAGTACTATTCTTTGACTCAACCCCGCCTACGTTCTTCATTGCTCCGTGTCCCATGCGAAGGAACTATATCCAACCCCCTCATCTTGTTCACCCACAGCCACCTACCTCCTCGGGCAAGTCTCAGCTGCCGGATCCTCAAACTTTGCTAGACGTGAAATTATGGCTATGCCAGTGGACTGCTGACACGGACTCCAGGAAAGGCGTGGAAGGCCAAATCTTCACAGAAGAGGAGGCCTTATTTGGAGATGAATTAGACAAATAGATCTCCAAAGCTACGGCAGGTAACTCCACGTATCTTCCTTCTGCAGCTCCCCCAGCCAGGAAGGCCTACTCAGGACCTAATCTGCAGTCCTTTCGGACTGCCAAGTTTAAGGGCAAAACCAGAGGTTCTTCTACAGCCACCAGAGGCGCTAGAGGTAAACCACGCAAACCAGCAACTGCCGGTTCTCAGGAACAGAGCTCAAACTCTGCTTCCTCAAAGCCTTCAGCATGACGGTGGGCCACGATGCCTGGAAGACTGGCAGATGGGAGCCCGATTAAAATTTTTCAGTCACATCTGGACAGGTTTGTGCCAGGACCCCTGGGTAATAGATCTTATTTCCCAGGGCTACAGACTGGAGTTTCAGGAGCTCCCACCTCACAGATTCTTCCAATCAGGCTTACCAGTTTCACAAGAAGCAAGTATAAGCTTACAGGATGCCATTCAAAAACTGGTACAGACTCCGGTCATTGTTCCTGTTCCACCTCATCTGAAAAACAAGGGATAGTATTCCAAATTGTTTGTAGTACCGAAACCGGACGATTCGGTAAGACCGATTTTGAACCTCAAGTCATTGAACCCGTACTTACGAGTGTCCAAATTCAAGAGGGAGTCTCTGAGAGTGGTGATCTCAGGTCTCCAGGAGGGGGAATTCCTAGTGTCTCTAGATATCAAGGATCAGTACCTTCACATTCCGATCTGGCCACCTCATCAGGCTTATCTACGGTTTGCACTGCAGGACTGCCACTACCAGTTCCAGGCCCTGCCATTTGGTCTCTCCATGGCACCGAGAGTGTTCACCAAGGTGATGGCAGAGATGATGTTTCTACTCTGCAAACAGGGAGTGAACATAATTCCGTACCTGGACGATCTTCTGATAAAGGCACCATCCAGGAGCGGTTGCTGGACAGCATTGGCCTCTCAACCATCTTGGAACTCAGGGCAATCTACAACGCCCTTCTGCAGGCATCATCTTTACTTCGGAATCAGGCCATTCAGGTCCAGTCGGACAATGTAACGGCAGTAACGTACATAAACCGACAGGGCGGAACGAAAAGAGGCATCGAGTATTGTCCTCTGGCCGGAAGAATATGCCGGGGCGTGAGTAGACAACTGGGAAGCAGACTTCCTCAGCAGACACGACCTGCACCCGGTGGAGTGGGGCCTCCACCCGGAGGAGTTCCGGTGGTTGACACGACGGTGGGGATATCCACAGATCGACATGATGGCCTCTTGACTCAACAAGAAGCTCAAGCGATATTGTTCCAGGTCGAGAAACCCACAAGCAGTGGTGGTAGACACTCTGACATCTCCATGGGTCTACCAGCTGTACACGTTTCCTCCTCTTCTTCTGATCCCAATAATTCTAAAAAGAATAAAAGGGAAAAGGTTCAAGCAATCCTCATTGCTCTGGACTGACCTCGATGGGCCTGGTACGTGGATCTTCTTGGATGCTGATCGAAGATCCGTGGCCTCTACCTCTTCGCGAGGATCTTCTACAACAGGGCCCGTCATCTATCAAGACTTACCGTGGCTACGTTTTAATGCCATGGAAGTTGAACGGCTGAGTCGAGCCAGGAGAGGGATTCCTGACAAGGTCATCCCGACTATGATCCAAGCCAGCAAGGGGGTAACGTCTAAACATTACCACCATATATGGAAGAAGTATGTCTCTTTGTTTGAGGGCAGACATTATTCTGCAGTGGAATTTCAGTTGGGACGTCTCCTGCTTTTTCTGCAGTCCGGAGTGGATGTGGACCTATGCCTAGGCTCAATTAAAGTCCAGATTTCGGCCTTGTCTATTTACTTTCAGAAACAATTGGCTTCTCTACCTCAGGTCCAGACATTCTTGAAAGGTGTTCTGCACATCCAGCCTCCCTTTGTGCCTCCCACAGCACCTTGGGATCTCAATTTGGTGCTGCAATTCCTCCAATCGAATTGGTTTGAACCATTACAGGAGGTTGACGTAAAGTACCTTACATGGATGACCGTCACACTGTTGGCTTTGGCTTCAGCAAGACATGTGTCGGAGATAGGGGCATTGTCTCACAACAGCCCCTACTTAATTTTCCATGAGGACAGAGCTGAACTCAGAACTCGTCAGCAATTCCTTCCTAAGGTAATGTCTGCATTTCACATCAACCAACCTATTGTGGTTCCGGCTGTTATGGACACCTCTACTACTTCAAAGTCTTTGGATGTTGTGAGAGCTTTGAAGGTGTATGTAAAGAGGACAGCTCGTCACAGGAACTCTGACTCGCTATTTGTTCTCTATGATCCCAATAAAATTGGGTGTCCTGCTTCAAAGCAGTCTATTGCACGCTGGATCAGGCTCACTATCCAGCATGCTTATTCCACGGCAGGATTGGCGGTTCCAAAATCTGTACAGGCCCACTCTAATAGTTTGGTGGGTTCTTCTTGGGCGGCTGCCTGGGTTGTCTCGGCTTTACAGCTCTACCTGGCAGCTACTTGGTCAGGATCGAACACATTTGCTAAGTTTTACAAGTTTGATACTTTGGCCTCTGAGGACCTTCAGTTGGTCAATCAGTTCTGCAGGAACCTCAGCACTCTCCCACCCGGTTTGGGAGCTTTGGTACTTCCCCATGGTACTAAATGGATTCCCAGTATCCTCTAGGACGTAAGAGAAAATAGGATTTTAATTACCTACCGGTAAATCCTTTTCTCGTAGTCCGTAGGGTATACTGGGCGCCCGCCCCGGTGCTTCATTCTTCCTGCACTGTTACTTGGTTAAGTATTCTGGTTTGTTCAGCTGTTGCTGTTCATGTTTCAAGTTTGGTTAGCATGGCTTTCCTATTCTGTGTGCTGGTTCGTAATCTCACCACTTTCCTTATCTATCCTTCTCTCAAAGTATGTCCGTCTCCTCGGACACAGTTTCCTAGACTGAGTCTGGTAGGATGGACATAGAGGGAGGAGCCAGCGCACACTATCAAATTCTTAAAGTGGTCTATACCCCCATGGTACTAAATGGATTCCCTGTATCCCCTACGGACTACAAAAAAAAGGATTTACCGGCAGATAATTAAAATCCTATCTTTATATGTATGAAGAGCTTCTGTTCATGTGATTTATAGTAATGCAAAAACGACACATAAATAATGTTACAGATATATGTCTATTTAAAACAGCAACTAATATACCAGTCAACCGCGTTGTTCGAAAAAATGTATTGTGTGCTCTACAATGCATTTATCTAAAGATCCCCAAAGTTTACTGTATACCGAAAGAGTAAAATTTTTGGGATACAGTAAACTTTCAGGATACAGTATTTAGAAAGAATTAATTATAGCATATTAGTTTAGGACAGAAAAAAATTGGCAAGGGCTTTGCTGCAATTTACAACCCAAAGGGAAAAAGTGCGCGCCCCCCCACTATTTTTTATGGCAAAAACTTCACGACTTTAACGCTTCATTCGTCAACAACCTGGCCACTTTAAATATATAGATTACTAAGGTACAAGATCATCTTGTTAAAGCATAAAACTGTTTTCGTGTCCTTCAATTTGTTCCACTTACATCTGCATAAAATTGATCCCCTTAAACAGGGAGTACTGGAAATTTCAGAGTTAATAACTGAACTTGGAAGTAAAAATAATCTTTGCAGGATTGCACAGTACAGCAGATTCCTAAGGTTATGACTATGGCTCAAATATAATTCAAAATATACATTCAGACGGTGAATGAGGAAAAGTTCTCACTCCACACTCAGAGTTTAACTGAAATGTTTTAGAATTTACCTAAACATTTACATTTTTAAAATATAGTCACAGTTGTTTAATATAAACAACATACATTTTCAGGATTAGTGTCTCTTTATGTCATTTTTTTAAAATTCTTAATTGACAAAAAACACTTTATATTTAATGGCTAATTTAATTTTAAAAATCAATTTCCAACCCTCCACCTCAGTGTTTTTTTAAGTTCCAATCTGCAGGTACCCCCAACAAGTCATATTGCAGAGGCCCAAATATCATCAGGGGTTCTTGGTGGTTCAAGTAAAGGAAGACTCAAGGGACAGACATCCAACATTGGGGGTAATTCAGAGTTGATCGTAGATGTGCTAAATTTAGCACATCTACGATCATTTACTCTGACATGCGGGGGGGATGCCCAGCACAGGGCTAGTCCGACCTGCATGTAAGGCCCCCCCCCCCCCCCCGCACCTCCCGCACAAGTACTTAAGCATCGCACAGCAGCAATGCTTTTGTACTTGACAAGTAGCTCCCTACCTGCACAGCTCCTGCACGCTGGCTGGGAGCTACTTGTCGCGTCCTGGGTCGCAGCGCCTGCATGTGACATCACGCAGCTGCCGCAACCCGCCTCCCGCACGGTCCGGGCACGCCTGCATTGCCGGGACCACCCCCACAAACCGGAGGCTAAGTGTCGCCGGGCCGCCCCCTCCTGCCCAGCGAACGCCTCTGCCCGTCAATCAGGCAGAGGCGATCGCTGGGCTGAGATGCCAATAGCATCTCTTGCATGCACATGCGCACTGCGGCGCATGCGAGGTTCAGACCTAATCGCCCGCTGTACGAAAACGCACAGCAGCGGTCAGGTCTGAATTAGCCCCTTTCTACTAACAGGGGTGGGCAAATCATTAGTAACTTTTCCTAAGATTGCAATTGTTTTTTCAAAATTAAACTATGTTTAATTGAAAACTTGTATAATGAATTCAAAATGTGAATTGAGCTAGGAAAAAACATAATCTGCTATTAGTTAGACATGCTCGATTCAGGAGCCTTATTCATGTTTGTAAGTTAAGCAAAAAAAAATAAGATTTTAAACCTACCGGTAAATCTATTTCTCCTAGTCCGTAGAGGATGCTGGGGACTCCGTAAGGACCATGGGGTATAGACGGGCTCCGCAGGAGATAGGGCACCTAAAAAGAACTTTGACTATGGGTGTGCACTGGCTCCTCCCTCTATGCCCCTCCTCCAGACCTCAGTTAGAGAACTGTGCCCAGAGGAGATGGACAATACAAGGCAGGATTTAGCAATCCAAGGGCAAGATTCATACCAGCCCACACCAATCATACCATGTAACCTGGATCATACATAACCAGTTAACCGTATGAACAACAACAGTAACGGTCCAAAACCGATTTCAACTGTAACAGAACCCTTATGTAAGCAACAACTATATACAAGTCTTGCAGAGTTTCCGCACTGGGACGGGCGCCCAGCATCCTCTACGGACTAGGAGAAATAGATTTACCGGTAGGTTTAAAATCTTATTTTCTCTTACGTCCTAGAGGATGCTGGGGACTCCGTAAGGACCATGGGGTTTATACCAAAGCATCCAATCGGGCGGGAGAGTGCGTATGACTCTGCAGCACCGACTGAGCAAACGCTAGGTCCTCATCAGCCAGGGTATCAAACTTGTAGAATTTAGCAAAAGTGTTTGACCCCGACCAAGTCGCCGCTCGGCAAAGTTGTAATGCCAAGACGCCTCGGGCAGCCGCCCAAGAAGAGCCCACCTTCCTAGTGGAATGGGCCTTAACCGAATTTGGTACCGGCAATCCAGCCGTAGAGTGAGCCTGCTGAATCGTATTACAGATCCAGCGAGCAATAGTCTGCTTCGAAGCAGGAGCGCCAATCTTATTGGCCACATACAGGACAAACAGAGCCTCTGTTTTCCTAATTCTAGCCGTCCTGGCTACATACATTTTTAAGGCCCTGACTACGTCCAGGGATCTGGAATCCTCCAGGTCACTTGTAGCCACAGGCACCACAATAGGTTGATTCATATGGAACGAAGAAACCACTTTAGGCAAAAAATGTGGACGTGTCCTCAATTCAGATCGATCCACATGAAAAATCAAGTAGGGGCTCTTGTGTGACAAAGCCGCCAATTCTGACACTCGCCTTGCCAACAACATGACCACCTTCCAGGTAAGAAATTTCAACTCAACCTTGTTAAGTGGTTCAAACCAGTGTGATTTTAGGAACTGCAACACCACGTTCAGGTCCCATGGTGCCACTGGAGGCACAAAAGGGGGCTGGATGTGCAGCACTCCCTTTACAAACGTCTGGACTTCTGGAAGAGAAGCCAATTCCTTTTGAAAGAAAATCGAGAGGGCCGAAATCTGAACCTTAACAGAGCCTAGTTTCAGGCCCATATCCACTCCTGTCTGTAGGAAGTGGAGAAAACGACCCAGATGAAAATCTTCCGTAGGTGCATTCTTGGTCTCACACCAAGACACATACTTTCGCCAGATACGGTAATAATGCTTAACCGTCACCTCCTTCCTAGCCTTTATTAAAGTAGGGATGACCTCTTCCGGAATCCCCTTTTTCGCTAGGATTCGGCGTTCAACCGCCATGCCGTCAAACGTAACCGCGGTAAGTCCTGAAATACACAGGGCCCCTGTTGCAACAGGTCTTCCCTCTGAGGAAGAGGCCAGGGATCTCCTGTGAGCATCTCTTGTAGAACTGAGTACCAGGCCCTTCGGGGCCAGTCTGGGACAACGAGTATCGTCTGTACTCTTCTTTGTATGATCCTCAACACTTTTGTGATGAGAGGAAGAGAAGGAAACACATAGACCGATTTGAACACCCACGGTGTTATCAGAGCGCTACTGCCACTGCCTGAGGGTCCCGAGACCTGGCACAATACCTCTGAAGTTTTTTGTTGAGGCGTGACGCCATCATGTCTATTTGAGGAGTTCCCCAAAGACGTGTTATGTCTGCAAAGACTTCTTGATGAAGTCCCCACTCTCCTGCATGGAGATCGTGTCTGCTGAGGAAGTCTGCTTCCCAGTTGTCCACTCCCGGAATGAAGACAGCCGACAGAGCGCTTACATGATTTTCCGCCCAGCGAAGAATCCGGGTGGTTTCCGCCATCGCGACTCTGCTTCTTGTCCCGCCTTGGCGGTTCACATGAGCCACTGCTGTGACATTGTCTGATTGAATCAGAACCGGTAGGTTACGAAGCAGACTCTCCGCTTGTCGAAGGCCGTTGTAAATGGCTCTCAGTTCCAACACACTGATGTGTAGACAGGACTCCTGGTCTGACCAAAGTCCCTGAAAGTTTTTTCCCTGTGTGACCGCTCCCCATCCTCGGAGGCTCGCGTCCGTGGTAACCAGGATCCAGTCCTGAATCCCGAACCGGCGACCCTCCAGCAGGTCAGCACTTTGCAACCACCACAGGAGAGACACTCTGGCCCCTGGGGACAGAGTTATTTTCCGATGTAAGTGCAGATGGGACCCGGACCACTTGTCCAGAAGGTCCCATTGAAAAGTCCTTGCATGGAACCTTCCGAAGGAAATGGCCTCGTAGGCCGCCACCATTTTTCCCAGAACTCGAGTGCATTGGTGAACTGACACCCTTTTCGGTTTTAGCAGGTCTCTGACCATGTTCTGGATGTCCTGGGCTTTCTCTATTGGGAGGAAGACCTTCATTTGTTCCGTATCCAGTATCATACCTAGGAACGGTAGTCGAGTTGTCGGCATCAACTGTGACTTTGGTAGATTTAGAATCCAACCATGTTGCTGGAGCACTCTCAGAGAGAGTGCCACACTGCTCAGCAATTTGTCCCTTGATCTCGCTTTTATCAGGAGATCGTCCAAGTATGGGATAATTGTGCAGGACCACCATCATTTCCGCCATTATCTTGGTGAAAATCCTCGGGGGCCGTGGAAAGTCCAAACGGCAACGTCTGAAATTGGTAATGACAATCCTGTACAGCGAATCTCAGGTATTCCTGATGGGGGGCATATATGGGGACATGAAGGTACGCATCCTTTATGTCCAGAGACACCATAAACTCCCCTTCCTCCAGGTTGGCTATTATCGCTCTGAGTGATTCCATTTTGAATTTGAATCTTTTTATGTACAGGTTTAGGGATTTCAGATTCAAAATAGGTCTGACCGAACCGTCCGGTTTCGGGACCACAAATAGGGTTGAGTAGTAACCTCTTCCCTGCTGGTGCAGGGGAACCTTGATTATCACTGCTGTATACACAGCGTTTGAATTGCAGCTAACACTACATCCCTTTCCGATGTGGAAGCTGGTAGGGCCGATTTGAAAAATCGGCGCGGGGGCACCTCGTCGAATTCCAGTTTGTACCCCTGGGAAACTATTTCCAACACCCAGGGATTCAGGTCTGATCTGACCAAGGCCTGACTGAAAAGTCGAAGACGTGCCCCCACCGGTGCGGACTCCCTCAGGGGAGCCCCAGCGTCATGCTGTGGGTTTTGGAGCAGCCGGGGAGGACTTTTGTTCCTGGGCACCTGTCGAAGCAGGTGCTCTTTTGCCTCTGCCCTTACCTCTGACGAGGAAAGAGGATCCCCGACCTCTTTTGGACTTGTGCGACCGAAAGGACTGCATCTGATAGGGTGTTACTTTCTTTTGCTGTTGGGGTATATAGGGTAAAAAATTTGATTTACCTGCTGTAGCTGTGGAAACCAGGTCCGTCAGCCCATCCCCAAACAATACATCACCCTTATAGGGTAGTACTTCCATATGTTTTTTGGAATCCGCATCACCCATCCATTGGCGAGTCCATAAGGATCTTCTCGCTGAGATAGAGATGGCATTGGCCCTAGAAGCCAGCAATCCAATGTCCCTTTGAGCATCCCTCATAAATAAGACTGCGTCTTTTATATGGGCTAGAGTTAGGAATATAGTATCCTTATCCATAGTATCAAGTTGATCTGTCAGCTCATCTGTCCAAGCTGCAATTGCGCTACACACCCATGCCGACGCAATCGTTGGTCTTAACACAGCCCCCGTATGAGAATAAATACACTTTAAGGTAGTTTCTTGCCTGCGATCTGCAGGGTCCTTAAGGGCCGCTGTGTCAGGAGACGGTAGCGCCACTTTCTTGGACAAGCGCGTCAGGGCCTTGTCCACAGTGGGGGATATTTCCCAAATCTCCCTGTCCTGCTTAGGGAAGAGGTATGCCATATAAATTCTTTTGGAGATCTGCGGTCTCTTTTCCGGAGTCTCCCAAGCTTTTCCAAAGAAATCATTTAATTCATGAGATGTGGGAAAATTAATAATCTGTTTCTTTTCCTTAAACATGTGTACCCTTGTGTCGGGGACCGAGGGTTCATCCTCAATATGCAACACATCCCTTATTGCCACAATCATACACTGAATGGTTTTAGTCACCCTAGGGTGCAATTTTACTTCGTCATAGTCGACACTGGAATCAGAATCCGTGTCGGTAGTAGTGTTTTGTGTTAAGGGACGCTTTTGAGACCCCGACGGGCCCTGTGAGTCGGTCCAATCCGAGGATTGACCCCCTGATGTCCCCCCTAAGTCAGCCTTATCAAGCCTTTTATGTAAAGATGCCACACTTGCATTCAACATATGCCACATGTCCATCCAATCCGGAGTCGGCACAGCCGACGGGGACACACCACTCATTTGCTCCACCGCCTCCTTGGAGAAGCCTTCCGCCTCAGACATGTCGACACACACGTACCGACACCCCACACACACAGGGATTAACCTATAAGGGGACAAAACCCCAACCAGGCCCTTAGGAGAGACAGAGAGAGAGTATGCCAGCACACACCAGCGCTTAAAAACACTGGAATATATATACCAGATAGCGCTTTTTAGATATATAGCCTTAATTCCCACTCACTGCGTTCCAAAGTGCCCCCCTCCTCTTTTTTCCAGCATGTGAAGGTTCAGCAGGGGAGAGATCAGGGAGCCAGCTTTTCTCATGCAGTTTCTGTGGAGAAAATGGCGCTGGTTAGTGCTGAGGATCAAGCCCCGCCCACCCGACGGCGGGCTTCGGTCCCAGTAAACTTATATAAAAAAATGGCGGGGGATTCATGGATTTACTGTGCCACAGCCTAATCCTTCTTATATTGCCACAAAATGAGGAATATTGCTGCCCAGGGCGCTTACCTCATGAAGATCTGATGTCTTCTGCCGCCTGATGTCTTCTTGCCTTCTGATACTCACCTGGCTTCTTATCTTCGGCATCTGTGAGGAGGACGGCGGCGCGGCTCCGGGACGAACCCCAGGTGAGACCTGTGTTCCGACTCCCTCTGAAGCTAATGGTGTCCAGTAGCCTTAGAAACAGTGCCCAACTTGACAAGCCAGCTCTGTTTCTCTCTCCTCAGTCCCACGATGCAGGGAGCCTGTTGCCAACAGGACTCCCTGAAAATAAAAAACCTAACAAAATTCTTTAATACAGAAAACTCTGGAGAGCTCTCTGCATTGTACCCTTTCTCCTCTGGGCACAAGATCTAACTGAGGTCTGGAGGAGGGGCATAGAGGGAGGAGCCAGTGCACACCCATAGTCAAAGTTCTTTTTAGGTGCCCTATCTCCTGCGGAGCCCGTCAATACCCCATGGTCCTTACGGAGTCCCCAGCATCCTCTAGGACGTAAGAGAAAAGTAACTTTGTTTTTGGAACAAACCATGTTGCCATACAAGGGGAGCATACACATTTATATTTTAAATACTGGCTTCTTTTGCATGTAGCCCACAAATGTTAGACAGTTTTATTTTTACAATATTATCTTTTACAATGCAATTTAGATTTCAGCTTGAATACACCCCACCCAATTATAAAACTTTATGCACATTACATCTGCCTCAGCTGTACAACCTGGTTCTGCTCAGTTGCTTTTTGCTTTACTTACAAACATGAATCAGGACCCCCCCCCCCCCCCCCGGAATTTCACATCCCAAGCTGAGATCCAAGCCCGGCTCAGGACTTTTCGACAGACTCGGAAACCAGAACGAGGCAAAACGTCATCATCCCGCTGTCGGATTCTTGCGGGTTTTGGATTCCATACAAGGAGCCGCGTGTCGCCGCCATTTTCACTCCAGTCCTGGAGAGTGTAGCGAGGGGAAGTGTCTCTCTCCTCAGTGTCTGACTGTTCGGTAAAGTGGTGTGGCGACCTGCTCTGTCTTATGTGTCATTCCAGCGCTGTCTTGTGCTGCATCAGTCCAATGGTGGTGTATTGTGCTGAATCAGTCCAGTCACAGTGGTGGTGTCCTCTACTGCCATATGTCTAGTGCTGCTGCATAAGTCCAGTCCAGTGGTGGTGTCTTGTGCTGCATCAGTCCAGTCACAGTGGTGTTGTCCTCTGCTGCTATATGTACAGTGCTGCTGTAGAAGTCCAGTTCATTGCAGTGGTGCTGTGTTGCCCTGCATCAGTCCAGTGGTGGTGTCCCTGTACTGCCATAAGTTCAGTGGTGCTGCCGTAGAAGTCCAGGGGTAGTGCCGTATAAGTCCAGTGGTACTGCCGTATAAGTCCAGTTATACTGCCGTATAAATCCAGTGGTGCTGCCGTATAAGTCCAGTGGTACTGCTGTATAAGTCCAGTGATACTGCTGTAAAAGTCCAGTGGTACTGCCGTAAAAATAAGAATTTACTCACCGGTAATTCTATTTCTCGTAGTCCGTAGTGGATGCTGGGGACTCCGTAAGGACCATGGGGAATAGACAGGCTCCGCAGGAGACTGGGCACTCTATAAGAAAGATTTGGTACTATCTGGTGTGCACTGGCTCCTCCCTCTATGCCCCTCCTCCAGACCTCAGTTAGGATACTGTGCCCGGAAGAGCTGACACAATAATGAAGGATTTTGAATCCCGGGTAAGACTCATACCAGCCACACCAATCACACCGTATAACTCGTGATATTATACCCAGTTAACAGTATGAAATATAACTGAGCCTCTCAACAGATGGCTCAACAATAACCCTTTAGTTAGGCAATAACTATATACATGTATTGCAGACAATCCGCACTTGGGATGGGCGCCCAGCATCCACTACGGACTACGAGAAATAGAATTACCGGTGAGTAAATTCTTATTTTCTCTGACGTCCTAGTGGATGCTGGGGACTCCGTAAGGACCATGGGGATTATACCAAAGCTCCCAAACGGGCGGGAGAGTGCGGATGACTCTGCAGCACCGAATGAGAGAACTCAAGGTCCTCCTCAGCCAGGGTATCAAATTTGTAGAATTTAGCAAACGTGTTTGCCCCTGACCAAGTTGCAGCTCGGCAAAGTTGTAAAGCCGAGACCCCTCGGGCAGCCGCCCAAGATGAGCCCGCCTTCCTCGTGGAATGGGCTTTCACTGATTTAGGATGCGGCAATCCAGCCGCAGAATGCGCCAGCTGAATTGTGCTACAAATCCAGCGAGCAATAGTCTGCTTAGAAGCAGGAGCACCTATTTTGTTGGGTGCATACAGGATAAAAAGCGAGTCAGTTTTCCTGACTCCAGCCGTCCTGGAAACATAAATTTTCAAGGCCCTGACTACGTCCAGTAACTTGGAATCCTCCAAGTCCCTAGTAGCCGCAGGCACCACAATAGGTTGGTTCAAGTGAAAAGCTGATACCACCTTAGGGAGAAACTGGGGACGAGTCCTCAATTCTGCCCTATCCATATGGAAAATCAGATAAGGGCTTTTACATGACAAAGCCGCCAATTCTGACACACGCCTGGCCGAAGCCAAAGCCAATAACATGACCACTTTCCACGTGAGATATTTCAGATCCACAGTTTTAAGTGGTTCAAACCAATGTGATTTTAGGAAACTCAACACCACATTGAGATCCCAAGGTGCTACAGAAGGCACAAAAGGGGGCTGAATATGAAGCACTCCCTTTACAAAAGTCTGAACTTCAGGCAGTGAAGCCAGTTCTTTCTGGAAGAAAATCGACAGCCGAAATCTGGACCTTAATGGAACCCAATTTTAGGCCCATAGTCACTCCCGACTGTAGGAAGTGCAGAAAACGACCCAGCTGAAATTCCTCTGTAGGGGCCTTCCTGGCCTCACACCACGCAACATATTTTCGCCAAATGCGGTGATAATGGTTTGCGGTTACTTCTTTCCTGGCTTTTATCAGCGTAGGAATGACTTCCTCCGGAATGCCCTTTTCCTTTAGGATCCGGAATTCAACCGCCATGCCGTCAAACGCAGCCGCGGTAAGTCTTGGAACAGACAGGGCCCCTGCTGTAGCAGATCCTGTCTGAGCGGTAGAGGCCATGGGTCCTCTGATAACATTTCTTGAAGTTCCGGGTACCAAGCTCTTCTTGGCCAATCCGGAACCACGAGTATCGTTCTTACTCCTCGCCTTCTTATTATTCTCAGTACCTTTGGTATGAGAGGCAGAGGAGGGAACACATAAACCGACTGGTACACCCACGGTGTCACTAGAGCGTCCACAGCTATCGCCTGAGGGTCCCTTGACCTGGCGCAATATCTCTTTAGCTTTTTGTTGAGGCGGGACGCCATCATGTCCACCTGTGGCCTTTCCCAACGGTTTACCAACAGTAGGAAGACTTCTGGATGAAGTCCCCACTCTCCCGGGTGTAGGTCGTGTCTGCTGAGGAAGTCTGCTTCCCAGTTGTCCACTCCCGGAATGAACACTGCTGACAGTGCTAGTACGTGATTTTCCGCCCATCGGAGAATCCTTGTGGCTTCTGCCATCGCCATCCTGCTTCTTGTGCCGCCCTGTCGGTTTACATGGGCGACTGCCGTGATGTTGTCTGATTGGATCAGAACCGGCTGGTTTTGAAGCAGGGGCCTTGCCTGACTTAGGGCATTGTAAATGGCCCTCAGTTCCAGAATATTTATGTGTAGGGACGACTCCTGACTTGACCAAAGTCCCTGGAAATTTCTTCCCTGTGTGACTGCGCCCCAGCCTCGAAGGCTGGCATCCGTGGTCACCAGGACCCAGTCCTGTATGCCGAATCTGCGACCCTCTAGAAGATGAGCACTCTGCAGCCACCACAGTAGAGACACCCTGGTCCTTGGAGACAGGGTTATCAGTTGATGCATCTGAAGATGCGATCCTGACCACTTGTCCAAGAGGTCCCACTGGAAGGTCCTTGCATGGAACCTGCCGAATGGAATTGCTTCGTATGAAGCCACCATTTTTCCCAGGACTCGTGTGCAGTGATGCACCGATACCCGTTTTGGTTTTAGGAGGTCTCTGACTAGAGATGACAGCTCCTTGGCTTTCTCCTGCGGGAGAAACACTTTTTTCTGTTCTGTGTCCAGAATCATCCCCAGGAACAGTAAGCGTGTGGAAGGAACCAGTTGTGACTTTGGAATGTTTAGAATCCAGCCATGCTGTTGTAGCACTTCCCGAGATAGTGCTACTCCGACCAGTAACTGCTCCCTGGACCTCGCCTTTATTAGGAGATCGTCCAAGTACGGGATAATTAAAACTCCCTTTTTTCGAAGGAGTATCATCATTTCTGCCATTACCTTGGTAAACACCCTCGGTGCCGTGGACAGTCCAAACGGTAGTGTCTGGAATTGGTAATGGCAATCCTGTACCACAAATCTGAGGTACTCCTGGTGAGGAAGGTAAATTGGGACATGCAGGTAAGCATCCTTGATGTCCAGGGATACCATGTAATCCCCCTCATCCAGGCTTGCAATAACCGCCCTGAGCGATTCCATCTTGAACTTGAATCTTTTTATGTATGTGTTCAAGGATTTCAAATTTAAAATGGGTCTCACCGAACCGTCCGGTTTCGGTACCACAAACAGTGTGGAATAGTAACCCCGTCCTTGTTGAAGTAGGGGTACCTTGATTATCACCTGCTGGGAATACAGCTTGTGAATTGCCTCTAGTACAGCCTCCCTGCCCCGAGGGAGTTGTCGGAAAGGCCGATTTGAGGAAACGGCGGGGGGGAGGCGCCTCGAATTCCAGCTTGTACCCCTGAGATACTACTTGAAGGATCCAGGGATCCACCCGTGAGCGAAGCCACTGATCGCTGAAATTTTTGAGGCGGCCCCCCACCGTACCTGGCTCCGCCTGTGGAGCCCCACCGTCATGCGGCGGATTTGGAAGAAGCGGGGGAGGACTTTTGTTCCTGGGAACCTGCTGTGTGTTGCAGATTTTTTCCCCTTCCTCTGCCTCTAGACAGAAAGGACCCGCCTTTTCCCCGCCTGTTTTTCTGGGGTCGAAAGGACTGTACCTGATAATACGGCGCTTTCTTAGGCTGTGAGGGGACATGGGGCAAAAATGCTGACTTCCCAGCTGTTGCTGTGGAAACAAGGTCTGAGAGACCATCCCCGAATAACTCCTCACCCTTATAAGGCAAAACTTCCATGTGCCTTTTAGAATCTGCATCCCCTGTCCACTGCCGAGTCCATAAGCCTCTCCTAGCAGAAATGGACAATGCACTTATTCTAGATGCCAGCCGGCAGATCTCCCTCTGTGCATCTCTCATGTACAAGACTGAGTCTTTTATATGCTCTACGGTTAGCAATATAGTGTCCCTGTCTAGGGTGTCAATATTTTCCGACAGGGAATCTGACCAAGCAGCAGCAGCACTGCACATCCACGCTGAAGCAATAGCTGGTCTCAGTATAACACCAGTGTGTGTATATATAGACTTTAGGATAGCCTCCTGCTTTCTATCAGCAGGTTCCTTTAGGGCGGCCGTATCCGGAGACGGTAGTGCCACCTTTTTAGACAAACGTGTGAGCGCTTTATCCACCCTAGGGGGAGTTTTCCAACGTGACCTATCCTCTGGCGAGAAAGGGAACGCCATTAGTAATTTTTTTGAAATCACCAATTTTTTATCGGGGAAAGCCCACGCTTCTTCACACACTTCATTTAATTCTTCAGATGGGGGAAAAACTATTGGTAGTTTTTTCTCCCCAAACATAATACCCTTTTTTTAGGTACCTGGGTTTATATCAGAAATGTGTAATACCTCTTTCATTGCCTCAATCATGCAACGAATGGCCCTAGTGGACATTAAATTTGACTCATCGTTGTCGACACTGGTATCAGTCTCCGTGTCGACATCTGTGTCTGCCATCTGAGGTAGTGGGCGTTTTAGAGCCCCTGATGGCCTTTGAATTGTCTGGGCAGGCACGAGCTGAGAAGCCGGCTGTCCCGCATTTGGCATGTCGTCAAATTTTTTATGTAAGGAGTCGACACTTGCGCGTAATTCCTTCCATAAGTCCATCCACTCGGGTGTCTGCCCCGCAGGGGATGACATCACATTTATAGGCATCTGCTCCGCCTCCACATAAGCCTCCTCATCAAACATGTCGACACAGCCGTACCGACACACCACACACACACAGGGAATGCTCTTAAAGGAGACAGGACCCCACAAAAGCCCTTTGGGGAGACAGAGAGAGAGTATGTCAGCACACACCAGAGCGCTATATAATGCAGGGACTAACTGAATTATGTCCCCTATAGCTGCTATAATATTTACTGCGCCTAAATTTAGTGCCCCCCCTCTCTTTTTTACCCTTTTCTGTAGTGTAGACTGCAGGGGAGAGTCAGGGAGCCTCCTTCCAGCGGAACTGTGAGGGAGAAATGGCGCCAGTGTGCTGAGGGAGATGGCTCCGCCCCTTTTTCGGCTGACTTTTCTCCCGCTTTTTTCTGTATTCTGGCAGGGGTAATTACCACATATATAGCCTCTGGGGCTATATATTGTGGTTATTTTGCCAGCCAAGGTGATTTTATTGCTGCTCAGGGCGCCCCCCCCCCCCAGCGCCCTGCACCCTCAGTGACCGGAGTGTGAAGTGTGTATGAGGAGCAATGGCGCACAGCTGCAGTGCTGTGCGCTACCTTGGTGAAGACTGAAGTCTTCTGCCGCTGATTTTCCGGACCATCTTCTTGCTTCTGGCTCTGTAAGGGGGACGGCGGCGCGGCTCCGGGAACGAACACCAAGGACGGGTCCTGCGGTCGATCCCTCTGGAGCTAATGGTGTCCAGTAGCCTAAGAAGCCCAAGCTAGCTGCAAGCAGGTAGGTTCGCTTCTTCTCCCCTTAGTCCCTCGTTGCAGTGAGCCTGTTGCCAGCAGGTCTCACTGTAAAATAAAAAACCTAACATATACTTTCTTTCTAGGAGCTCAGGAGAGCCCCTAGTGTGCATCCAGCTCGGCCGGGCACAGAAATCTAACTGAGGTCTGGAGGAGGGGCATAGAGGGAGGAGCCAGTTCACACCAGATAGTACCAAATCTTTCTTATAGAGTGCCCAGTCTCCTGCGGAGCCCGTCTATTCCCCATGGTCCTTACGGAGTCCCCAGCATCCACTAGGACGTCAGAGAAAGTCCAGTGGTAATTCCATATAAGTCCAGTGGTATTACTGCCGTATAAGTCCAGTGGTACTGCCGTATAAGTCCAGTGGTATTACTGCCGTATAAGTCCAGTGATACTGCCGTATAAGTCCAGGGGTACTGCCGTATAAGTCCAGTGGTACTGCCGTATAAATCCAGTGATACTGCCGTATAAGTCCAGTGGTACTGCCATATAAGTCCAGTGATACTGCCGTATAAGTCCAGTGGTACTGCCGTGGAAGTCCAGTGGTATTACTGCCATATAAATCCAGTGGTACTGCTGTACAAGTCCAGTCCAGTGGTGCAGCCGTATAAGTTATGGGGTACTGCCGTATAAGTCCAGTGGTGCTGTCCTGTGCTGTATATTATTTACTTCAAATAAAGGGGTTATTAATATGGGTGTAGTATGGTTTGCCGGCGGTCGGAGTCCCGGCGACCAGCATACCGGCGCCGTAATCCCGACCACCGGCATACTGACAGCTGGCCGAGCGCAAATGAGCCCCTTGTGGGCTCGCTGCGCTCGCCACGCTGCGGGCACAGTGTATTCTCCCTCCAGGGGGGTCGTGGACCCCCAAGAGGGAGAAAAGATGTCGGTATGCCGGCGGACGGGATTCCGGTGCCGGTATGGTGGTCGCCGGGAGGCCGGCCGCCGGCAACCTGAAGACCACCCATTAATATTTAATCCAAATAATTTTTACAGGGTTTGCCCTGTGTGGTTTATGGGTTTCTGTGACGCATATTGGGGGTAATTCTGAGTTGATCGCAGCAGGATTTTTGTTAGCAGTTGGGCAAAACCATATGCACTGCAGCGGAGGCAGATATAACATGTGCAGAGAGAGTTAGATTTGGGTGGGTTATTTTGTTTCTGTGCAGGGTAAATACTGGCTGCTTAATTTTACATTGCAATTTAGATTGCAGATTGAACAAACCACAACCAAATCTAACTCCCTCTGCACATGTTATATCTGCCTCCCCTGCAGTGCACATGGTTTTGCCCAACTGCTAACAAAAATCCTGCTGCGATCAACTCAGAATTACCCCCATTGTTATATAACTTCGTCCAAATAAAAGGGTTATTATTATCCAAATTATTTTTACAGGCTTTGCTGTGTGTGTGTGTGTGTGTGTGTGTGTGTGTGTGTGGTTTAGGGGTACACTCTCCTGTGCCACCAATATTCTGCGTGTATTACATATGGGCAAATTCCAGCACGTCCCATGTTTTGCACATACAATTAATTTGGTGGTGCAGAATTTTTTGAGAAATGACAGAGGCATGCAGGAGATGCTGTCGGTGGCCCGAAAAATTACGGGCCACTTTTGACATTCAGCCACTGCGTGCCACTCCTAGATGGCCCAGGTGTTTGTGCCTCACACTTGTGTTGCTTAGCTTAGTCATACAGCTACCACATTGCACCTCTTTTACTTCTTTGCATGATTTGCTGTTTGGGGCCTAGTTTTTGAAAATTGCCATCTTGTCTGCCACTGCAGTGCCACTCCTAGATGGGCCAGGAGTTTGTGCCGCACACTTGTGTTGCTTAGCTTAGTCATATAACTACCTCATTGCACCTCTTTTACGTCTTTGCATGATGTGCTGTTTGGGGCCTAGTTTTTTTAAGTGCCCTCCTGTCTGCCATTGCAGTGCCACTCAGGGCCGGACTGGCCATCTGGCACTTCTGGCACATGCCAGAAGGGCCGATGGCCAGGTGGGCCGGTCTAGCTGCAGCAACCCCTCCCTCTCGACACTCCCACCTCCTCATTCCGGCCACTGTGCTCCGCGGAAAAGTCCTCTCCTCTCTCTTCCCACCTTCCCAGAATGCCGATGGGGGCGCGACGTCATCGCGCACAGCATTCTGGGAGTAGCCGCGGGGAAGGGACAAGGCCGGGGACTGGAGCAGCAGCAGCCTCAGCATGGCATGTACTACACGCAGGGCTGCCATCAAGGCGGGTCTATGGGGACTTCAGTCCCGTGCCCGGGCATACTGACAGAGGGGAGGCCCGGTCCACTTCTATTGCCGACCGCCCGCCCACAACTGCCACCTGTTGAAAGAGGCACTTGTCCTATGGCCTCCTGCAGCTGCTATGAAAGAAGTGCCCGGACCACCACCGCCTGCCGCTACTCCCATGGTAAAAGTACTGCAAAGAGAAGGAGCCAGGGTCCTGGACCTGCTGCCTGCCTCCCATCAGCCGCTACGAGTGCCAGTGCAGCAATTTAAAGGAGGACCCTGGAACTGCTGCCTGCCGCTACAAGTGATAGTGCTGCACAGAGAAGGAGGGCCCTGGACCTGCCACTGCACAGTACATTGAAGAAAAGGAGGTCCCTGGAGCTACTGCTCGCCGCGCTGCCCACAGCCTGCTACCAATGCTTGTGTGTGTGCAGTGCTGATGAGGGGTAAGCACAAATGTGTGTGCATGTGTCCAGCACTGGAGGGGTAAGCAGGGGTGTGTGTGTGTGTGTGTGCATGTGTCCAGCACTGGAGGGGTTAGCAGGGGTGTGTGTGTGGGCATGTGTCCAGCACTGGAGGGGTAAGCAGGGGTGTGTGTGCATGTGTCCAGCACTGGAGGGGTAAGCAGGGGGTGTGTGTGTGTGCATGTGTCCAGCACTGGAGGGGTAAGCAGGGGTGTGTGTGTGTGTGTGTGCATGTGTCCAGCACTGGAGGGGTAAGCAGGGGTGTGTGTGCATGTGTCCAGCACTGGAGGGGTAAGCAGGGGTGTGTGTGTGCATGTGTCCAGCACTGGAGGGGTAAGCAGGGGTGTGTGTGCATGTGTCCAGCACTGGAGGGGTAAGCAGGGGTGTGTGTGTGCATGTGTCCAGCACTGGAGGGGTAGGCAGGGGTGTGTGTGCATGTGTCCAGCACTGGAGGGGTAAGCAGGGGTGTGTGTGTGTGTGTGTGTGTGTGTGTGTGTGTGTGTGTGTGTGTGTGTGTGGGCATGTGTCCAGCACTGGAGGGGTAAGCAGGGGTGTGTGTGTGTACACTGAAGAACACGCCCCCTTTTGAGTGACCACGCCCCCTTTTCCAACCTTCACTTTTTCATGCTCCCACTTCAACATTTTCACTTCAACCACTGGTCGTGTGTATTTTAATAGAGAATGATGTACGCTTGTATGTTGTTATAATATTAATTATATTTGTAAGAGCATAGACGAAGAAGTAGGAGGAGCCAGGAACAGTAAGGGGAGGAGTCATCGAGGTGGGCCTGTGTGCTTCAAAAATGCCAGGGCCTATTTTTAGTCCCAGTCCGGCCCTGGTGCCACTCCTAGATGGGCCAGGTGTTTGAGCCTCACACTTGTGTCACTTAGCTTTGTCATACAGCTACCTCACTGTACCTATTTTACTTCTTTGCATGGTGTGCTGTTTGGGGCCTAGTTTTTGAAAAGTGCTATCCTGTCTGCCACTGCAGTGCCACTCCTAGATGGGCCAGGTGTTTGTGCCGCACACTTGTGTCGCTTAGCTTAGACATCCAGCTACCTCGGTGCAACCTTTTAGCCTAAAAACAATATTGTGAGGTGTGAAGTGTTCAGAATATACTGGAAATGAGTGGAAATGTTATTGAGGTTAATAATACAGTAGGATCAAAATTACCCCCAAATTCTGTGATTTTAGCTGTTTGTGTTTTTTTTTTTTTTTTTTAAATCATCCAGATCCAAAACCAAAACCAAAACCCAAAAAGGTGGTTTTGGCAAAACCAATCCAGAGCCAAAACATGAGCGAGGATACAGATCCAAAACTAAAACACGAAAAGTGGCCGCCGCACATCTCTAGTTTTGAGTTGTCTAATAGGAGAAAATTGGTTTAAGGGTCTGATTCAAAGTTGTACACTGTGCCGATGTTTTCGCAGTTAAGCGTATCTGCAATCTGCCAATGCGTCTAAATTGCAATGCGCACATGTCAAGGTACCTTAGCAATGTCGCTTGCAGTGAGGATTTATTTGCATTAAAGGAGTCTTCAAATGGGATCACGTACGCAGAAAGCATAGCACCTGTGTAAACATGGCCATTCTGTGTGACATAGTGCTACTCAGATTGTCGATTATCGAAGTATCTGCAACCAATGCTGCACCAAGTACACAGATGCTGAGATTTGTGCGCCCGCCTGTGGGCATCTCAATCCGTTTTTAGGTGGTGGGAGCATTAGCGTATTTCCATATATCTGCTGTGCACAGGATTGCAGCAATACCATACAACTCTGAATCAGTCCTACATTTAAACTGCTTCTAAATGCTGGAGCATTTCTACTAAGGTCACAATATGCTCTAAGAGCTCCCAATTCATGTGTTAATGGATATATTTAAGGGGGTGCATTTGCTGTTTTCCCTATTAAAGTAAGACACCAATTTATATTTTGTAGCAACAGTTCATGTACTCATAAATGGTTTTAATAAATACACAAGCACTAGATTACACAAATATTAGCAATGCATACACTCCAAATAACACACCCGCTAGATGATGTGCTGGGGAGGGTCCTTCTCATCCCAGTTCCCGCAGGGTTTAAATCATACGCCAGGTGTCCCTGTAGCTCTCCTAGAGAGAAATTGGGTCCTGTGCCAGAGACAACTGGAGCTGCAGCAAGAAATGATGAATGTTAGACATACGAGACAATTCTCTTAGCTTTTTCAGTAGAATAAATGACCACTGTGCATTGTTAGAGTGACACTGTGTGTGCTAAAAACATGGTGGCCCTTCACCTGGGATGTAGATATATTGCCGGCATTTGGGATCCCGGCAGTGAGGATACTAACATTACCGTCAGCCAGAATCCCGGCTCACAGGGGCTATTCCCGCCCATAGAGTGGGAATAGATACTGTGGCGAGCACAGTGAGCCCACAAGGGGACTCTTTGCGCTTACCCCGCTGCCGGCATTCTAGTGGCTGAGATCCCGGTGTCGGTATGCTGACCGCTGAGATCCCTCCGCCGGCATCCCATACCCAACGCCTTCACCTATTGTGCACAGTAAAAGGTTAAACTTAACTCATGGAGAGAACTAGGGCTGCAGGGCCTGTAAGGTATCCAGAAACAGTAGTCTGAACTAGTCCCTGGGTTATTGTCAGAGTGGTTGAGTAGATACACTGAGATACACTGGTTATCTCATGTATAATTAAGCGCCATCCAGATTATTCCTATTATTGGTTGAGTAGATGGGTGAAAATGTGAAAAGGAACTGAAATACCACTTGGTGCTTCTTTAAAAACACCATCAGTCGCACTATTGAAGCTATGGCAGTGGCAGATTCTCTCTCTGAGAATGGCCTCTTACTGCATCCCTGCATGCAACTGCTTTCAGAGACAAGCCCAAGCCATTAGATGTAACATCTCCATGCGTCTTTTTACTTTCCAGTTACCGTCCAGAACGACCCCTGCTCCCATGCATTTAAACTTGACCTGCTACTCTGCACAAACAAAATTGAGACACATGCGCAGTCTGACTAAGAAGAAAAACATCAACGCACTGTATCCGACATCGCCACTGCTTCAGACCCTTAGTGGGGAGAGCTGATTTTGCCTAATACGGATGTGTCAGAGGGAGACACATCTGTAGATCATATATACATAGGGACGCTACAGCTTTATGAAACAGGAGTCAATCTAAATTTTGAAATCGTCACATATGTAAACAAAAGAGTGGCAAAAAACATATATATAGGAAGGGACTTGAGTCCATGAGTTGTATTTATTACAGAGGGAGCTACTCAGTCACACAGTGTGGCAGAAGTAGGAGTGTTTTTACAATGCATAACGTTAGGGGGGCTATTTGTTAAAATAGTTTTATTATCAGAGAATTGAAACATTACATAAGTCTGGGAAACATTTATTATGAGGGTGCATTTATTATGAGGGTGCCATAGCAAATATCTGAGATATCCGTGGTGGTCTCTTTGTTTTCCATCACAAAAATAGTACTTACAGTTTTCTATGGGGACTACGAAAATGCCCTATTTACAAAGCTCTGAAAACTTAGTTTAAGCTTAGCTGTTTAGAGTTTGGTCCCAATAGCGAACACGACCCTTATTGCTGTGATATGAAGAACGTATATTTAAGAGGGGAACTTGGAGAACAATAGTTACTTAATGGAAAGTAATCAGGACTAATTCAGCCTACTTATGTCACAATAAATAGATATATGTCTCCATTCTATTACTGAAAGCTAGCAGAGATACTTTTTGTGTGGAGTGGATCATTAGGTTGATAGTCAATAGGCCAACTCCATATGGTCGACATGGAACAGATTGACAGAGTTATTAGGTTGACATGTAAAAGGTAGAAACTTGAAAAGGTTAAAGAGTCAAAGAGTCGATATGGAAACGGTTGACACAATAAAGATCTACACAATGTTTTTTGTTTTTTATGTGTCATTTTCTATGTTATAGCACATGTGACCCCAAATTAGCATACTGCGTTTGCTTGCCACACTTCGGGCAAGGTGCCTCTCTCTGCTACCGCTGCACTTGGCACAGATCACTGTTCAAAATCATAGCCCAAAAAAATAAGAATTTACTTACCGATAATTCTATTTCTCGTAGTCCGTAGTGGATGCTGGGGACTCCGTCAGGACCATGGGGAATAGCGGCTCCGCAGGAGACAGGGCACAAAAGTAAAAGCTTTAGGATCAGGTGGTGTGCACTGGCTCCTCCCCCTATGACCCTCCTCCAAGCCTCAGTTAGGATACTGTGCCCGGACGAGCGTACACAATAAGGAAGGATTTTGAATCCCGGGTAAGACTCATACCAGCCACACCAATCACACTGTACAACCTGTGATCTGAACCCAGTTAACAGCATGATAACAGCGGAGCCTCTGAAAAGATGGCTCACAACAATAATAACCCGATTTTTGTAACAATAACTATGTACAAGTATTGCAGACAATCCGCACTTGGGATGGGCGCCCAGCATCCACTACGGACTACGAGAAATAGAATTATCGGTAAGTAAATTCTTATTTTCTCTGACGTCCTAAGTGGATGCTGGGAACTCCGTCAGGACCATGGGGATTATACCAAAGCTCCCAAACGGGCGGGAGAGTGCGGATGACTCTGCAGCACCGAATGAGAGAACTCCAGGTCCTCCTCAGCCAGGGTGTGCCCCTGACCAAGTAGCAGCTCGGCAAAGTTGTAAAGCCGAGACCCCTCGGGCAGCCGCCCAAGATGAGTCCACCTTCCTTGTGGAATGGGCATTTACATATTTTGGCTGTGGCAGGCCTGCCACAGAATGTGCAAGCTGAATTGTACTACACATCCAACTAGCAATCGTCTGCTTAGAAGCAAGAGCACCCAGTTTTTTGGGTGCCTACAGGATAACAGCAAGTCAGTTTTCCTGACTCCAGCCGTCCTGGAAACCTATATTTTCAGGGCCCTGACAACATCTAGCAACTTGGAGTCCTCCAAGTCCCTAGTAGCCGCAGGTACCACAATAAGCTGGTGCAGGTGAAACGCTGACACCACCTTAGGGAGAAACTGGGGACGAGTCCGCAGCTCTGCCCTGTCCGAATGGACAATCAGATATGGGCTTTGTGAGACAAAGCCGCCAATTCTGACACTCGCCTGGCCGAGGCCAGGGCCAACAGCATGGTCACTTTTCATGTGAGATATTTCAAATCCACAGATTTGAGCGGTTTAAACCAATGTGATTTGAGGAATCCCAGAACTACGTTGAGATCCCACAGTGCCACTGGAGGCACAAAAGGGGGTTGTATATGCAGTACTCCCTTGACAAACTTCTGGACTTCAGGAACTGAAGCCAATTCTTTCTGGAAGAAAATTGACAGGGCCGAAATTTGAACCTTAATGGACCCCAATTTGAGGCCCATAGACACTCCTGTTTGCAGGAAATGCAGGAATCGACCGAGTTGAAATTTCTTCGTGGGGCCTTCCTGGCCTCACACCACGCAACATATTTTCGCCACATGTGGTGATAATGTTGTGCGGTCACCTCCTTCCTGGCTTTGACCAGGGTAGGAATGACCTCTTCCGGAATGCCTTTTTCCCTTAGGATCCGGCGTTCCACCGCCATGCCGTCAAACGCAGCCGCGGTAAGTCTTGGAACAGACATGGTACTTGCTGAAGCAAGTCCCTTCTTAGCGGCAGAGGCCATGAGTCCTCTGTGAGCATTTCTTGAAGTTCCGGGTACCAAGTCCTTCTTGGCCAATCCGGAGCCACGAGTATAGTTCTTACTCCTCTACGTCTTATAATTCTCAGTACCTTGGGTATGAGAAGCAGAGGAGGGAACACATACACCGACTGGTACACCCACGGTGTTACCAGAACGTCCACAGCTATTGCCTGAGGGTCTCTTGACCTGGCGCAATACCTGTCCAGTTTTTTGTTCAGGCGGGACGCCATCATGTCCACCTTTGGTCTTTCCCAACGGTTCACAATCATGTGGAAGACTTCCCGATGAAGTCCCCACTCTCCCGGGTGGAGGTCGTGCCTGCTGAGGAAGTCTGCTTCCCAGTTGTCCACTCCCGGAATGAACACTGCTGACAGTGCTATCACATGATTTTCCGCCCAGCGAAGAATCCTTGCAGTTTCTGCCATTGCCCTCCTGCTTCTTGTGCCGCCCTGTCTGTTTACGTGGGCGACTGCCGTGATGTTGTCCCACTGGATCAATACCGGCTGACCTTGAAGCAGAGGTCTTGCTAAGCTTAGAGCATTGTAAATTGTCCTTAGCTCCAGTATATTTATGTGGAGAGAAGTCTCCAGACTTGATCACACTCCCTGGAAATTTTTTCCCTGTGTGACTGCTCCCCAGCCTCTCAGGCTGGCATCCGTGGTTACCAGGACCCAGTCCTGAATGCCGAATCTGCGGCCCTTTAGTAGATGAGCACTCTGCAGCCACCGCAGAAGAAACACCCTTGTCCTTGGAGACAGGGTTATTCGCTGATGCATCTGAAGATGCGATCCGGACCATTTTTCCAGCAGATCCCACTGAAAAGTTCTTGCGTGAAATCTGCCGAATGGAATCGCTTCGTAAGAAGCCACCATTTTTCCCAGGACCCTTGTGCAATGATGCACTGACACTTTTCCTGGTTTTAGGAGGTTCCTGACTAGCTCGGATAACTCACTGGCTTTCTTCTCCGGGAGAAACACCCTTTTCTGGACTGTGTCCAGAATCATCCCTAGGAACAGCAGACGTGTCGTCGGAAACAGCTGCGATTTTGGAATATTTAGAATCCACCCGTGCTGTCGTAGAACTACTTGAGATAGTGCTACTCCGACCTCCAACTGTTCTCTGGACCTTGCCCTTATCAGGAGATCGTCCATTTTCTTTGAAGAAGAATCATCATTTCGGCCATTACCTTGGTAAAGACCCGGGGTGCCGTGGACAATCCAAACGGCAGCGTCTGAAACTGATAGTGACAGTTCTGTACCACGAACCTGAGGTACCCTTGGTGAGAAGGGCAAATTGGGACATGGAGGTAAGCATCCCTGATGTCCAGGGACACCATATAGTCCCCTTCTTCCTGGTTCGCTATCACTGCTCTGAGTGACTCCATCTTGATTTGAACCTTTGTATGTAAGTGTTCAAATATTTCAGATTTAGAATAGGTCTCACCGAGCCGTCTGGCTTCAGTACCACAATATAGTGTGGAATAATACCCCTTTCCTTGTTGTAGGAGGGGTACTTTGATTATCCCTGCTGGGAATACAGCTTGTGAATTGTTTCCAATACTGCCTCCCTGTCGGAGGGAGACGTTGGTAAAGCAGACTTCAGGAACCTGCGAGGGGGAGACGTCTCGAATTTCCAATCTGTACCCCTGGGATACTACTTGTAGGATCCAGGGGTCCACTTGCGAGTGAGGCCAGTGCGTGCTGAAACTCTTGAGACGACCCCCCACCGCACCTGAGTCCGCTTGTACGGCCCCAGCGTCATGCTGAGGACTTGGCAGACGCGGTGGAGGGCTTCTGTTCCTGGGAATGGGCTGCCTGCTGCAGTCTTCTTCCCTTTCCTCTATCCCAGGGCAGATATGACTGGCCTTTTGCCCGCTTGCCCTTATGGGGACGAAAGGACTGAGGCTGAAAAGACGGTGTCTTTTTCTGCTGAGATGTGACTTGGGGTAAAAAAGGTGGATTTTCCAGCTGTTGCCGTGGCCACCAGGTCCGATGGACCGACCCCAAATAACTCCTCCCCTTTATACGGCAATACTTCCATGTGCCGTTTGGAATCTGCATCACCTGACCACTGTCGTGTCCATAAACATCTTCTGGCAGATATGGACATTGCACTTACTCTTGATGCCAGAGTGCAAATATCCCTCTGTGCATCTCGCATATATAGAAATGCATCCTTTAAATGCTCTATAGTCAATAAAATACTGTCCCTGTCAAGGGTATCAATATTTTCAGTCAGGGAATCCGACCAAGCCACCCCAGCGCTGCACATCCAGGCTGAGGCGATCGCTGGTCGCAGTATAACACCAGTATGTGTGTATATACTTTTTAGGATATTTTCCAGCCTCCTATCAGTTGGCTCCTTGAGGGCGGCCGTATCTGGAGATGGTAACGCCACTTGATAAGCGTGTGAGCGTCTTATCCACCCTAAGGGGTGTTTCCCAACGCGCCCTAACTTCTGGCGGGAAAGGGTATACCGCCAATAATTTTCCTATCGGGGGAAACCCACGCATCATCACACACTTCATTTAATTTATCTGATTCAGGAAAAACTACAGGTAGTTTTTTCACACCCCACATAATACCCTTTTTTGTGGTACTTGTAGTATCAGAAATATGTAACACCTCCTTCATTGCCCTTAACATGTAACGTGTGGCCCTAAAGGAAAATACGTTTGTTTCTTCACCGTCGACACTGGAGTCAGTGTCCGTGTCTGTGTCTGTGTCGACCGACTGAGGTAAATGGGCGTTTTAAAGCCCCTGACGGTGTTTGAGACGCCTGGACAGGTACTAATTTGTTTGCCGGCCGTCTCATGTCGTCAACCGACCTTGCAGCGTGTTGACATTATCACGTAATTCCCTAAATACGCCATCCATTCCGGTGTCGACTCCCTAGAGAGTGACATCACCATTACAGGCAATTGCTCCGCCTCCTCACCAACATCGTCCTCATACATGTCGACACACACGTACCGACACACAGCACACACACAGGGAATGCTCTGATAGAGGACAGGACCCCACTAGCCCTTTGGGGAGACAGAGGGAGAGTTTGCCAGCACACACCAAAACGCTATAATTATACAGGGACAACCTTTATATAAGTGTTTTCCCTTATAGCATCTTAATATATAAGCATATCGCCAAATAAGTGCCCCCCCTCTCTGTTTTAACCCTGTTTCTGTAGTGCAGTGCAGGGGAGAGCCTGGGAGCCTTCCCACCAGCAGTTCTGTGAGGGAAAATGGCGCTGTGTGCTGAGGAGAATAGGCCCCGCCCCCTTTTCGGCGGGCTTCTTCTCCCGTTTTTCTGACAACCTGGCAGGGGTTAAATACATCCATATAGCCCCAGAGGCTATATGTGATGTATTTTTAGCCAGTATAGGTACTTTCATTGCTGCCCAGGGCGCCCCCCCCCCCAGCGCCCTGCACCCTCAGTGACCGTTGGTGTGAAGTGTGCTGAGAGCAATGGCGCACAGCTGCAGTGCTGTGCGCTACCTCATGAAGACTGAGAAGTCTTCAGCCGCCGATTTCTGGACCTCTTCTCTCTTCAGCATCTGCAAGGGGGTCGGCGGCGCGGCTCCGGTGACCCATCCAGGCTGTACCTGTGATCGTCCCTCTGGAGCTAGTGTCCAGTAGCCTAAGAAGCCAATCCATCCTGCACGCAGGTGAGTTCACTTCTTCTCCCCTAAGTCCCTCGTTGCAGTGAGCCTGTTGCCAGCAGGACTCACTGAAAATAAAAAACCTAATAAAACTTTTACTCTAAGCAGCTCTTTAGGAGAGCCACCTAGATTGCACCCTTCTCGGCCGGGCACAAAAACCTAACTGAGGCTTGGAGGAGGGTCATAGGGGGAGGAGCCAGTGCACACCACCTGATCCTAAAGCTTTTACTTTTGTGCCCTGTCTCCTGCGGAGCCGCTATTCCCCATGGTCCTGACGGAGTCCCCAGCATCCACTTAGGACGTCAGAGAAAAAATGTTTAATAAAAAAAATAAAAAATATATGTCGACCATTGTCATCTCAACCATTTGACCCTGGCAACCTTTTACATGTTGACCTTTTAAATGTCAACCTAATACATGTCAACCATATGAAGCCGACTGGGTTCGGTATGATTTACTGGAGGCTGGGATGCCGGCCGCCAGTATACCGACAACGGCATCCTGGCCGCCAGCGGGGCGATTGCAGACAGTCCTCTTGTGGCTCGGTGGCTCGCTGCACTCGCCAAAGGTTCTATTCCCACTCTATGGGTGTAGCGGACATCCACGAATGGGAATACTCCTGTTTGGCTGGTATTCCACTGACGGCTTTGCCACTTGTCGGAATTCCGTTGTCAGTCCTGAACGCCGAGATCCCGACAGCCGGCAACTTAAACGTATACCGGCCAACCTATCATCCAGAAGCCCTTTTTGCATTGTAACACATTTAAACACTACAGTGGAAACTACTATCTGTCAAACACATTGTGCAAAACAAAGCTTCTAGGCTGTTAACCAAGCAGCCCTGTTCTAGCCACATAACACCCATCCTCTACTCCCTTCACTGGCTGCCTGTAAGATGGCGAATCATCTTCAAGATTGGCTTACTGAGTTTCAAAGCACTACATGACCAGGTTCCAAGGTACCTGAAGCAGCTTCTGATCCCATACTGCCCCACTTGATTACTGCGATCTGTAGATGAAGGACTTTTAGCAGTACCTAGAATCTCCCGTAATTCATCTGGGGGTCGAGCTTTTAGTCATGTGGCTCCGACTCTATGGAACTCACTTCCCTGCACAGTGCGAGAGGCCCCATCTATAGAATCCTTCAAAAGTAGACTCAAGACTTTCCTGTTTACTCAAGCATTCCCATAATTGTCCCTTTAGTATCTTCATGCTTCTGTATTTTATGAAAAGCTTTTCTGTACTTCATTATTTTCTATATTATGCTATGTATCTGTTAAGCACCTTGAGTCCTATTGGAGAAAGAGCGCTATATAAATAAAATTATTATTATTATTATTATTATTATTATTATTAATTATTATTATTATTTTCTTTATATATTAATTTTATTGGCATTCACTAAACTCAGCAATTTGATATTATGGATTAGGCAATTTTTGCAGTTGTTCCATGGCTTTAATAAACACCCACACTGTACAAAATAGACATCTGTCAGTCTGTAATACACATTGGTGTGCATATTCCGTCAATTCTTAACTCATACACCTACATGCCTATACTGAATTAGTATTACAGTCAAAAATCGGTTTTATAGTAATTATTGTTCCACGATGTTTGTGTTTTTTACAGTATATTAAGCAAACACAATTTTTATAATTTCTGGGACAGTCTACTTTACTTAGTACCACACATATAAATAATAATGTGCCAGATACAGGGTCCGATTATATTTTTATTGCTGCAATTGTATGTCAGTGTAGTGTTCCTGTCTTATATAATTATAATCCTGTAATTAACACAGGAGAAAAATACATTTTACAAATTAATTTCAAACGTAAGAGCACTGGAAAGGGACTTTCAGTGTCACACATACATAAGATAACTACATCAAATGTTATAATTACTGTAATAAGTGACTATAACTCACTTCTAGACACTTGGATTAATTCCGTGACGCTGAAAACACCAGAAGTGACAAAACTCTCCTGGAAATCTGTTATATCTGCAGAGACAAAATAGCTGTGACAGGAATCAGAGACACACGACTGTGAATACAATAAAAAAGAGACCGATTAGACACAGGGTCTAATTCATGTTTGTAAGTAAAACAACAAACCAAGTAACTGGGCAAAACCATTCTGCACTGCAGTTGGGGCATATGTAACACGTGCATGAGAGATTTAGATTTGGATGGGTTATATTGTTTCTGTGCAGGGTAAATACTGTCTACTTTTGCATGTAGCCCACAAATGTTAAACAGAACTATTTGTACACTGCAATTTAGATTTCAGTTTGAACACATCCTATGAAATCTAATATCTCAGCACGTTACATCTGCCCTACTTGCAGTGCAACATGGTTTTGCCCAGTTGCATGCTTTTTTGCTTTACTTACAAACATGAAAAAGACCCATGTGTAGTGAAAACACACCAATGCTCACTTACCCAAATTGATTGGTTTAGTGTCCTCCATGTCTGAGCCAATTGCTGTCCGAGGGCTGCTGTCCTGTTCAGAATCTAAACAAAGAAATACTCTAAGATTACTATTATGTAATGAAAGCTGCATAAAAGACTGCCACATAACAGAGTAAAATATGTGTACAGGTTGAGTATCCCATATCCAAAATGCTTGAGACCAGAAGTATAGTATTTTGGATATCGGATTTTTCCGTGTTTTGGAATAATTGCATACCATAATGAGATATCATGGCTATAGGACCTAAGTCTAAGCACAGAATGCATTTATGTTTCATATACACCTTATACACACAGCCTGAAGGTCATTTAATACAATATTTTTTACAAATTTTTGTATTAAACAAAGTTTGTGTACATTGAGCCATCAGGAAACAAAGGTTTCACTATCTCACTCTCACTCAAAAAAAGTCCGTATTTCGGAATATTTGGATATGGGATACTCAGCCTGTATTATTTACTTTCATAATATTTTATTGGTTGAAAGCAAAATACAAGAAAGCATCAGAAAAAGAAAACAAAACAGTAGGTTTAGGTGCATACACACTTGCCAAGAAAATGAACAACGTTGCTCATTTTCACCCTTCTTGAGCGACTTTGTTCACTTTCTCGGCAAGTGTGTATGCCGTCAAGCGATGCACTGCGGGTCGTTAACAACCCTCATTGTCGGCCGTGCATGCAGCTCAATTTGGACTGTCATCCAAGAGCTGTCTGCATGGCCCGGCCGCTGCGTGGCATCACTGAGCAGTATGGTCACCGACGGCACCGGCCCAGGAGGGGAAACACTAGGCGACGTTGCTCACAGAGCACGTTGCCTAGTGTGTACCCACCTTTAGAATCATCTAAATCCAGACATGGACACCTGAAGATACCAATCTGGTAATTTAAGGTACTGCAAACAATAGGAGAGAAAAAAAATACTTTTTCTGGGGCACTCTTAATTGTAAATGTGTGTGCATAGTATAACATAACTTTTAATAAAGTCTTTAAAATATTGTCTCAGACTATCATTTTGTCCACCCTCCTGAGAACACTTACAATAATATATATTACATTAATAAGGCTTAGATATGTATCTCTCTTGTACTGGCAAGTCTAAATGGAGATTTATTCACTCTCCAAATCCTATGTCAGTACCTATTTAACATACAGCATATGGAATAAATATAATTTATACTATAGGGTCAAACCTATTAGGTGTGAGTTACAGAATGCGAGTTGCGTGTTGCTGTTTTCTCTGCAAATTCGTATTTGCAATCCAATTAGAAACTCAAATTGAACCAGGCAGAGTACTCACATTTTTCCGTTTGCACCTCACTGAGGGTGAAAGATGGTAGGGAAAATCCTTATTTTAAGGTAAAAATGACGGGCATGGTGAAGAACCCCTTGGACACCCCCAAATAACTAATTAGGCAATTTAAATTTTCTAATTAGTTTAATTAGTTCAATAATTACATGGTATTTTTGGGGTTTAAAAAATATGGCCCCAGATTACCCCAAAATCGACTTTTTGTTGCTGTATGCACCCCAAATGTAATTAGAGTATTTTTTTTAAAACGATTACTTTTTATTTTATTTTTTATTTCTTTAGTCACCTCAAAGTACCACAAAAGAATATTTTTTTCCTACTTTTTTTTTTGCCATGTTTATTTTTTCCGTATGAAAGTAAACAAAAAAGTTTGGTTTTTCTTTACACATTTTTTTACTTTAAAAAAATAAATGCTCAAATCAGCCATTTGACACATTTTAAAGGTATCTAGTGTTTTAGTTTGGCCCACTAACATTCTTCTATATAATTCTGCTTACAAAATTTTCTGGGGTCCAGGAAGGTCACCCCACTTTTTCATGCACTTCTCTCACATCGCATATGGCTGACAATTCGCAAACCCCCACTGCGAGTACCATAAATAGACATTTTTTATTGGATTGGAGAATTCTCGGGAGCGCGCATTTGTGCAAATATCTGCAAGCTTCATAAAACAACTCGCACCTAATTGGATTGGACCCTGTATGTATACAGTACAGTACCACCACTACATACTTAGAATAACCAGAGCAATATATATATTTATAAGAACACTATCCTTTTTCATATACGGTAAGTTTTATTTTAAAGTCCGTTTTGAGTGCCTTATTTTTTAATACTATAATAGTCGCATTTCTCTGCTGACTGTGTTGTATACCAATGCATTTTTAATTTGCAGTTATGTTGTGATCTATCTTTCTCTATCGTCCTAAGTGGATGCTGGGGTTCCTGAAAGGACCATGGGGAATAGCGGCTCCGCAGGAGACAGGGCACAAAAGTAAAGCTTTTACAGGTCAGGTGGTGTGTACTGGCTCCTCCCCCTATGACCCTCCTCCAGACTCCAGTTAGATTTTTGTGCCCGGCCGAGAAGGGTGCAATTCTAGGTGGCTCTCATAAAGAGCTGCTTAGAGAGTTTAGCTTAGGTTTTTTATTTTACAGTGATTCCTGCTGGCAACAGGATCACTGCAACGAGGGACAGAGGGGAGAAGAAGTGAACTCACCTGCGTGCAGGATGGATTGGCTTCTTGGCTACTGGACATGAAGCTCCAGAGGGACGATCACAGGTACAGCCTGGATGGTCACCGGAGCCACGCCGCCGGCCCCCTCACAGATGCTGAAGCAAGAAGAGGTCCAGAATCGGCGGCTGAAGACTCCTGCAGTCTTCTTAAGGTAGCGCACAGCACTGCAGCTGTGCGCCATTTTCCTCTCAGCACACTTCACACGGCAGTCACTGAGGGTGCAGGGCGCTGGGGGGGGGCGCCCTGGGAGGCAAATGAAAACCTTTAAAAAGGCTAAAAATACCTCACATATAGCCCCAGAGGCTATATGGAGATATTTACCCCTGCCTAAATGTACTAAATAGCGGGAGACGAGCCCGCCGAAAAAGGGGCGGGGCCTATCTCCTCAGCACACGGCGCCATTTTCTGTCACAGCTCCGCTGGTCAGGAAGGCTCCCAGGTCTCTCCCCTGCACTGCACTACAGAAACAGGGTATAACAGAGAGGGGGGGCAAAATAAATGGCAATATATTAATATAAAAGCAGCTATAAGGGAGCACTTAATCATAAGGCTATCCCTGTCATATATAGCGCTTTTTGGTGTGTGCTGGCAGACTCTCCCTCTGTCTCCCCAAAGGGCTAGTGGGTCCTGTCTTCGTATAGAGCATTCCCTGTGTGTCTGCTGTGTGTCGGTACGTGTGTGTCGACATGTATGAGGACGTTATTGGTGTGGAGGCGGAGCAATTGCCAAATATGAGGATGTCACCTCCTAGGGGGTCGACACCAGAATGGATGCCTTTATTTGTGGAATTACGGGATAGCGTCAACTCGCTTAAGCAGTCGTTTGCCGACATGAGGCGGCCGGACACTCAATTAGTGCCTGTCCAGGCGCCTCAAACACCGTCAGGGGCTGTAAAACGCCCCTTGCCTCAGTCGGTCGACACAGACCCAGACACAGGCACTGATTCCGGTGGTGAAGGTGACGAATCAACCGTATTTTCCAGTAGGGCCACACGTTATATGATTTTGGCAATAAAGGAGATGTTACATTTAGCTGATACTACAGGTACCACTAAACAGGGTATTATGTGGGGTGTGAAAAAACTACCAGTAGTTTTTACCGAATCAGAAGAATTAAATGACGTGTGTGATGAAGCGTGGGGTGCCCCGATAAAAAACTGCTAATTTCAAAGAAGTTATTGGCTTTATACCCTTTCCCGCCAGAGGTTAGGGAGCGCTGGGAAACACCTCCTAGGGTGGACAAAGCGCTAACACGCTTATCAAAACAAGTGGCGTTACCCTCTCCTGAGACGGCCGCACTTAAAGATCCATCAGATAGGAGGATGGAAAATATCCAAAAAGGTATATACACACATGCAGGTGTTATACTACGACCAGCTATTGCGACTGCCTGGATGTGCAGTGCTGGGGTAGTTTGGTCAGAGTCCCTGATCGAAAATATTGATACCCTGGACAGGGACAATATTTTACTGTCGTTAGAACAAATAAAGGATGCATTTCTTTATATGCGTGATGCACAGAGAGATATCTGCACACTGGCATCACGGGTAAGTGCTATGTCCATTTCGGCCAGAAGAGCTTTATGGACATGACAGTGGACAGGCGATGCGTAGAGGAGTTATTTGGGGTCGGTCTATCGGATTTGGTGGCCACGGCTACGGCCGGGAAATCCACCTTTCTACCTCAAGTCACTCCCCAACAGAAAAAGGCACCGACCTTTCAACCGCAGCCCTTTCGTTCCTTTAAAAATAAGAGAGCAAAGGGCTATTCATATCTGCCACGAGGCAGAGGACGAGGGAAGAGACAGCAACAGGCAGCTCCTTCCCAGGAACAGAAGCCCTCCCCGGCTTCTACAAAAGCCTCAGCATGACGCTGGGGCTTCGCAAGCGGACTCGGGGGCGGTAGGCGGTCGTCTCAAGAATTACAGCGCGCAGTGGGCTCACTCGCAGGTAAATCCCTGGATCCTGCAGATAATATCTCAGGGGTACAGGTTGAAATTAGAGACAGAGCCACCTCGCCGTTTCCTGAAGTCTGCTTTACCAACGTCCCCCTCAGAAAGGGAGACGGTTTTGGAAGCCATTCACAAGCTGTATTCTCAGCAGGTGATAGTCAAGGTACCTCTTCTACAACAAGGGAAGGGGTATTATTCCACTCTTTTTGTGGTACCGAAGCCGGATGGCTCGGTAAGGCCTATTCTAAATCTGAAGTCCTTGAACCTGTACATAAAGAAGTTCAAGTTCAAGATGGAGTCACTCAGAGCAGTGATAGCGAACCTGGAAGAAGGGGACTTTATGGTATCCTTGGACATCAAGGATGCGTATCTCCACGTTCCAATTACCCCTCACACCAGGGGTACCTCAGGTTCGTTGTACAAAACTGTCACTATCAGTTTCAGACGCTGCCGTTTGGTTTGTCCACGGCACCTCGGGTCTTTACAAAGGTAATGGCCGAGATAATATTTCTTCTTCGAAGAAAAGGCGTATTAATTATCCCATACTTGGACGATCTCCTAATAAGGGCAAGGTCCAGAGAACAGCTAGAGATGGGTTTAGCACTATCTCAAGAGGTGCTAAAGCAGCACGGATGGATTCTGAATATTCCAAAATCCCAATTAATGCCGACAACTCGTCTGCTGTTCCTGGGGATGATTCTGGACACAGTTCAGAAAAAGGTTTTTCTTCCCGAAGAAAAAGCCAAGGAGTTATCTGACCTGGTCAGGAACCTCCTAAAACCAGGAAAGGTGTCTGTACATCAATGCACAAGAGTCCTGGGAAAAAATGGGAGCTTCTTACGAAGCAATCCCTTTCGGCAGATTCCATGCAAAGGGATCTGTTGGACAAATGGTCAGGGTCGCATCTTCAGATGCACCTGCGGATAACCCTGTCGCCGAGGACAAGGGTATCCCTTCTGTGGTGGTTGCAGGAGGCTCATCTATTGGAGGGCCGCAGATTCGGCATGCAGGATTGGATCCTGGTGACCACGGATGCCAGCCTGAGAGGCTGGGGAGCAGTCACACAGGGAAGAAATTTCCAGGGAGTGTGGTCGAGCCTGAAAAAGTCTCTTCACATAAGCATTCTGGAACTAAGAGCAATCTACAATGCTCTAAGCCAGGCGAAACCTCTGCTTCAAGGAAGACCGGTGTTGATCCAGTCGGACAACATCACGGCAGTCGCCCATGTAAACAGACAGGGCGGCACAAGAAGCAGGAGGGCAATGGCAGAAGCTGCCAGGATCCTTCGCTGGGCGGAGAATCACGTGATAGCACTGTCAGCAGTATTCATCCCGGGCGTGGACAACTGGGAAGCAGACTTCCTCAGCAGACACGACCTTCACCCGGGAGAGTGGGGACTTCATCCAGAAGTTTTCCACATGCTATTAAACCGTTGGGTAAAACCAATGGTGGACATGATGGCGTCTCGCCTCAACAAAACACTGGACAGGTATTGCGCCAGGTCAAGAGATCCGCAGGCAATAGCTGTGGACGCGCTGGTAACACATTGGGTGTACCAGTCGGTATATGTGTTTCCTCCTCTGCCTCTCATACCAAAGGTATTGAGGATTATACGGCAAAGAGGAGTAAGACTAGTGGCTCCGGATTGGCCAAGAAGGACTTGGTACCCGGAACTTCAAGAGATGGTCACGGACGATCCGTGGCCTCTACTTCTGAGAAGGGACCTGCTTCAGCAGGGTCCTTGTCTTTTTCAAGACTTACCGCGGCTGCGTTTGACGGCATGGCGTTTGAATGCCAGATCCTAAAAGGAAAAGGCATTCCAGAAGAAGTCATTCCTACCTTGATAAAGGCAAGGAAGGAAGTCACCGCGAAGCATTATCGCCGTATTTGGCGAAAATATGTTGCGTGGTGCGAGCAGCGGAGTGCTCCGATGGAGGAATTTCAACTGGGTCGTTTTCCTACATTTCCTGCAATCAGGATTGTCTATGGGTCTCAAATTGGGATCTATTAAGGTTCAAATTTCGGCCCTATCAATATTCTTCCAAAAAGAATTGGCCTCAGTCCCTGAGGTCCAGATTTTTATCAAAGGAGTACTGCATATACAGCCTCCTGTGGTGCCTAAGGTGGCACCGTGGGATCTAAATGTAGTTTTAGATTTCCTCAAATCCAATTGGTTTGAACCACTAAAGAATGTGGATTTGAAATATCTCACATGGAAAGTGACTATGTTACTGGCCCTGGCTTCGGCCGGGAGAGTATCTGAACTGGCGGCTTTGTCTTATAAAAGCCCTTATTTAATTTTCCATTCGACATAGGGCAGAGCTGCGGACGCGTCCGCATTTTCTCCCTAAGGTGGTATCAGCGTTTCACCTGAACCAGCCTATTGTAGTGCCTGCGGCTACAGACGACTTGAAGGACTCCAAGTTGTTGGACGTTGTCAGAGCCTTAAAAATATACATTTAAAGGACGGCTGGAGTCAGAAAATCTGACTCGCTGTTTATACTGTATGCACCCAACAAGTTGGGTGCACCTGCTTCTAAGCAGTCGATTGCTCGTTGGATTTGTAACAAAATTCAACTTGTACATTCTGTGGCAGGCCTGCCACAGCCTAAATCTGTTAAGGCCCATTCCGCAAGGAAGGTGGGCTCATCTTGGGCGGCTGCCCGAGGGGTCTCGGCATTACAACTCTGCCGAGCAGCTACGTGGTCAGGGGAGAACACGTTTGTAAATTTTTACAAATTTGATACCCTGGCAAAGGAGGACCTGGAGTTCTCTCATTCGGTGCTGCAGAGTCATCCGCACTCTCCCGCCCGTTTGGGAGCTTTGGTATAATCCCCATGGTCCTTTCAGGAACCCCAGCATCCACTTAGGACGATAGAGAAAATAAGAATTTACTTACCGATAATTCTATTTCTCGGAGTCCGTAGTGGATGCTGGGCGCCCATCCCAAGTGCGGATTATCTGCAATACTTGTACATAGTTATTGTTAACTAATTCGGGTTATTGTTTAGGAAGCCATCTTTCAGAGGCTCCTCTGTTATCATACTGTTAACTGGGTTTAGATCACAAGTTGTACGGTGTGATTGGTGTGGCTGGTATGAGTCTTACCCGGGATTCAAAATCCTCCCTTATTGTGTACGCTCGTCCGGGCACAGTACCTAACTGGAGTCTGGAGGAGGGTCATAGGGGGAGGAGCCAGTACACACCACCTGACCTGTAAAAGCTTTACTTTTGTGCCCTGTCTCCTGCGGAGCCGCTATTCCCCATGGTCCTTTCAGGAACCCCAGCATCCACTACGGACTCCGAGAAATAGAATTATCGGTAAGTAAATTCTTATTATCTATCTATCTATCTATCTACCTACCTATCTATATATCTATGAGGTCTTAATTTGGCTGTGATTATAGCGCCAACATTATGCCAACTATTCTCCATGACTGACATAATCTGAATGCAACAATTCATAAATATCAAATCATGCAGTCAAAGCTCTATACACAGTATCTCTGCATACTTTGTACAAGGTTTCAGTGAAACATTTTCATAGCAAACACCCTTTGGATAAAATTAGTTTTAAGTAGAATCATGAATATGTTTCATTATTTTTTTCTATTTTTCATAAAAATAGCAAAATATATATGTTGCCAAAATAATGTACAGATTGTCATTATTAGAAAGCCTTGCTATAACACTGCTCTTTAAAGAATCGTTTATTTACTCATTTTATGCCATTAAGTGGAGAACAAAGCAGTGGTCCCTATATGAATAATCTGTAATGAGAACTCAGGACTTGTAGAACACAACATATACACCTGGCACTGTTCTTTTTCTTTCAGCACATTTCCCTTCCGTGTTCCTGGGTCACCAAGTCTCCATCACACTCCATTATTATGATGATGTGACTAATGATGACTCAGTCTCGTGTGTGTGTGTGTGTGTGTGTGTGTGTGTGTGTGTGTGTGTGTGTGTGTGTGTGTGTGTGTGTGTGTGTGTGTGTGTGTGTGCCTACACTGCCTATTTCCAGCAGCAGTAACCCAGTTCTTGTGATCTATCATCTATTCCAGGATCATCACTTCCATTGCCACCCTCTTCTGTTACTATTTTCAGGTCTACACTTTTTTAATACAGCTTTACTATTCTATCTCTCGTTGTTTATACTCCACATTACTGTCATTTTCAAAACTGAAATGCAGGCAGGTAATTCTTTCTGTGCCATCGTTCAGTGCCAAGGGTCTTCCTTTTCCCTCTGCACCCATTTGGTTTGTCCCAGCATCACTCCCCCACCCTCCCCTGTTTCTGCGTCTCTCTATTAATATCCCACTCCTGCAGACGCTGAGCTCAGCATTTCTTAGGCCCGACCAGCAAGATCCTCACATCTGTCCTCCCTGCAGAGGATCAGAACATCCTCCTACACTGCGCACACTGCCTGCCCCCACCCCATCCACTCTTATCAGATATGGCACACCTCCTTCCTCTGTTATACAGGAGGGCATTTACTTTGGCCAAAACTAAATCTGCCAATCCCCCCTTTTCAAATATATATATATGTATATATATCAAAACCCAAATTATTTATTAATAGGATATATGTAAACAGTGTAAACTAACAAATACATATGTAGATCAACAATAAAAAAATTATACAGCAATATGTTATATATAAATATACTTATAGTCAATGAAGTTTAATTATACACATGAATGTAGTAGCATTGATTCTTTTACTGCTGAGTTTTCTGTTTCTAGCCTTGTGCTGATGCAATGTTAGCACTCGTCAGGTTCTAACATCAATAGCATTTATTTTTTTATTTGGTAACCACTCAAATTATGCCTTATTTTTTTACTAAAAGCTTTGTATTTTAAGACAATGGCCCTCATTCAGGTTCAGTTGCAATTTACCAAAAATCGCAAACAAGCGATTTTCTGTAAACTGCGCATGCACGGTGGCCGCAATGGACGTAAGTGGCCAGTCACATTACGGTCGCATCCAATAAGGATGCGACTACATTATGATTGAGAGTGGCGGGCGTCAGAGGGGCGGCGAGGTGGCATAGTGGGGGTGTGGTGTCGAAAACCGGGTCGGGTTCAGAGCGTTTTTGAGGCGGCTGCGAGAAATCATGCACGCCACCGCGACCCAAAAAATGAAGGTGGACTGATTTGCATTAACATGCTAGCGGCCTTGCCCTGTGTTGTGCGGCCCCCAGCATGTGAGCATCAGCAGTTGCAGATTCAGCATTTTAGCAGAGTCTGCAACTGAACATGAATAGGGTCCAATGTTATTAGTCTTTTTGCTTACTGTGACACATACAAAGAAAATGTAAACAAAGTGTCCAAAAATATGATGGGTTGGTTGTTTTTTTTTGGGGGGGGGGGACGGGGGGGGGGGTATTGAAATTCCGATAAAGTGAACCAAAAGCAAGCTTATTTTTTATATGAACACCACAAAAAAAAACTTTGCTTCTTTTCCAACATTAATCCTCATTTCTAAAATAGCAAACAGCAGACAGCAGACTTTTTCCTTACTATGTGTAGGAATAATATGGCAATGTTATTTACCACATTCAAGTGGGGACCCCTTTTTTATTTGAAACAGAATGAGGGAGAATTGACTTTAGATCCCATCTGTGAGACCTTTTATTTTTGTGTACTTTTTCATTTATTGTTTGGTGATCACCAGACAATAACCACTAAGGAGGCACATCATTTGAAAGAGAAGACTCCCCTCTTTCAAAGCAGGGTGCCTCCATGTGTGTGCAGGCCAGTATAGGGGGGAAAGGGCACGATGTGCCCTTCCCCATCTATGGAAACCATTTTTGTTTCTGTAGTGTTTGGCGATATTGTCGTGTGATCAGCAGAGTGATGCCATAAAATTTGCAAGACGGGACTTAATTAATTATTGTCAGGTTGGGAGAGATCTTCCACCATGCCTAGACTACATTATTTTTTTGTAGTGCAGGGAATGTCTAATGATCAGTGTGATCAACCGATATTAGCTTATTGCTTACAGGACACTGTTTAAAAAGGGGGAACTCACTTCTTTTAAACAAGGATAAACCTATCTTTCTACATCAGGGCCAGGATGTAACGAAGTCGAGTTCGGCAGCTGTGCCGACCGAGCTCAAATGTTTTTTTAAAGGGGCAACTTGTACATGATTTCCCCTTTAAAAAAAAAATGAGTTTGGCTGGCATCCCGCACAGATGCCGAACTCGGACTTCATTACATCACGCCCCATATATATATTTTTTTTAACAGCTGTGCTGTCGGAGGGCAGCAAAGGTGTTAAAGATCAGTAAAAATGAAACATTTAATCTGTCAATAAAAAAAAAATCCTATAGCTTGATGACACTGACGTTAAAACCAAAACTCAGTGTTGCAGTTTTTCCCAAAAAAACTAAACACTTGGGAAATGCCATTTCTCCCCACTTGTGATGACGTGCCTAATTCTGAGCAAGCTGACACTTTAATGTGTACAGAGCCGGCCCTAGCCAATTTGATGCCCTAGGCAAAATTTTGTCTGGTGCCCCCTAGCTCCGCCGCTAGTTCTGCATCTGTACCTGCAACGCTCAGGTAGTGGGGCCCACCGGGGGGTTACCCTGTGGGCCAGTTCAACTCTGCACAATGCCACACAGTAATGACCATAATACATATAATTCCACACAGTAAAGGAACCTTACACATATGCCCCACATTAGTAATGCCCATAATACACATAATGCCACACAGTAATGCACCTTACACATATGCCCCACATTAGTAATGCCCATAATACACATATACTGCCACAGATACTGCCACACTTGCTGATTATACAAAAAGACCAGTATCAAACATGTAGAAACTGTCCATTCTCTTCACTATTCAGTGTGTTTGCTGGTGTCTGTTACTGCATGCCCTTTACTTTATACTGTGGGAGTGATATGCTCTGCCCTCCAGTCTGATGTGTCCAAAAGTCAAGCTGCACTGATGTTTCATATAGAAAAGCACAACGCAACTTACTGACCACGTTACAGTGCTGGGTGGCAGGGGAATTTTACGGCATGGACTGACTAGGAAATAAAGTGTGGGGAGAACATTGCCCATGTTATGTCCCTGCAGACACCTGGGGTTTGCACAGGGATAAGGGACACAGGATAACAGGGTCCCCCTCCCCTATGTGCACAAGCAGTATAGGTGATGTCAGGTTTCTGTGAAGCAGTCTTCCAAAATACACATGTGTTATAGAAGCCATCCAGTAATAACCTTATATAGTCAGTGAAAATGTCACAGGTCCAGGAATTGCATTTACTTGGCTTCTGCTGTCTGTCTGAGGTCTCACAAGTCAGGGGCATTCAAGCATGTCAGAGGAAGTTTAAGGCACAGTGTGCATTTTTTTTACAAATGTAAACAGCAGTGTATACAAGTACTGATTGAATACATTTGGAAAGTAACAGTTAGTTTGCGGACTGTTCCTCCCAGCATGAGACACTGCAGGAACATGCTTGGATGCGCCTAGACATGCTTGGATGCCCTAGGCAAATGCCTAGCCTGCCTATAGCTAAGGCCGGCTCTGAATGTGTAAGCAGAAATTGAGCATTGTTGAGACTTGTGGGACACCCACTCGACAACTTTATAGTGCAAGCTTGCAAATGGCAATATAGTAATAACATTAAAATATGCAAATGATACATTAAAAAGTATATAGTCTATTTATTTCCTTATGATTTAAGACATAAAAGAGACTCCAATATCCAGTGAATAAGGATAAATGTGCAAAAGTTGAAAATAGTAAAGGAGAGGGTCCAAAAGTGACATTTTTACTTATGCTTCAAGGTGCATTACTATCTCAGAGGCACTTGCATGATTTCTGGAAGGGACTTTCCAAATGCTAGATCTTGGCTCTAAGTGAAGTAGGACCAATGAATCACGTGATTCTAGCATGGGTGGGGGAGTGTTTAATCTGAGCAACATGTCAGCACAGGACTCAGATAACCACTAGACTAAAGAAATATTTCTGCTACCTACATTTAAGGGGGTATTTAGTACATCAAAATGGGTGTAGGTTAGAAAGTTCCTTAAAAACTTTAGCTGCCTCCAAAATGTATAGGACTGGTTCTTGAATACGAACCATCTCATCCACTATAGTGCTATAGATTGTGATGTTCTTACAATAACACAATAAACATTCAAGACAATCAAAATGAGGAAACTGCAAAATTACCATGTGCATAAAATAATCCATTTTGTGGCGCTGTAAAAGAATTAAGTTCTACGCTATCTCAAAGCTTTTCATGATTATAAATATATTCATGTTCTTCCATGGTTACTTGTAAAATAACTAATTGCAAAGATTAGCATTAAAATGCAAATAGATTTATGATGCATTTTTGCCTAGTTGTGTGTTAAGCATTCTGGCATGTGCCATATATGTGAATAAATGTATCACTCCCAGAGGGCGGCGGCTTAGCGTGTGCACTGCTGCTAAAAGCAGCTAGCGAGCAAACAACTCGGAATGAGGGCCATTGTGTGTACACACTGAGCGATACTACAAATGATAAGACTCAGTGATGTCACCACGCATCCGGCCCGTACATGCAGTTTTGGCTGCATATCCCAAATTGGGCTGCATGTACGGCTGACAGAGGGGGTTGACGACCCCCGGCAACGCGCATTACCTGCCGTTTGCAGCTTATACACTCTGCAATATTTTACTCAATATCGCTCAGAATAGGCAAAATGAGCGATATTCACTAAAATATTGCACAGTGTATATGGTGCCATAGATTAAAGTGTCTATTTAGCCAATAGCCTAGAAAAGTGCTATTTTTTATTGTCACAGATATACACTGTATCTTGTGCCGGGTCTGGGTTTCCAGTTGTAGTTTCTATAAAAATCTCAAATAAATAAAAATATTTCTATAGTTTAAAGTAGAAAAAAAGTTTTATTTGAATAATAAAGCAGTTTTTCTTCTTTCTCAAATCTGCTATCACTATCTAGAGATGGTGTTTGTACTGGAGGACATCCGGCACAGTAATAGAAGTGCTTAGCTTAAATATGCAATAACAAGCTCCCTATGCTTTGCATGGGGAAGCTATCGCATCATAGTCCCTATGGCCATCACATACTGCTGGCATTAATAAATAGCGAGAATACCTTAGTTTAGGATTTTTTTTTTTATACATAGGTCCCTTAATCTAGTATGCTGAGTGCACCTTATAGGGGTTTATTGAATTAGTGTCGGATCCTCCTCGATGGAGAGGATCCGACACTTCAGTATTCAATTTGCGGGCATTTCCGACAATGCTGATCCGACTTTTTTAAAGTCGAATCGGCATTGTCGAAAACGGGCCAAAAACCTGTCGGAAACGCCTGCAAATTCGACAAAATATGTGGATACGCTGCTAATCTGCTGATCCACGTGTTTCCCGACAAGTTGGAATTTCTGACAAGTCTAAAAACAGCACTGGACTTGAATAGGTCGAATCCAGATTCGACCTAAAAAAGTCAGAAAATTCAGTTTTTCTGACTTGTCGGGAATTCCGACAATGATTGAATAGACGCCATAACCACACACCCTTTTAAACTGGGTACACACTGAGCGATACGCTGCTCTGATCCGCCCAATTAGACGAGAATTTGCTCAGAATAGAGCATATTGGGCAGTGTGTGTGCCCTATATGCGTGCTCCTGCGGTCGCTAGTGATATCGCTAGGTTTGATGTGCTGCACATCAAACCTAGCAATATCACTAGCCTTCTTGTTTATGTTAATGAAGGATGGAACATGGTCATTCCGTCCTTCATTAACATCACTGCAGTGTGTACGGGCAATCTGGGCTGATGGGCATTCGTTCCGATGTCCGAACTAATGCCCGGTGTCCTAGTGTGTTAGGGGCCAATAGGAAACTAACCATAATAGGTATATTTAGTAAAGCGTGGTTTTATAAAAGTGGAAATGTTGCCCATAGCAACCAATCAGATTCTACTTGCCTAGCAACTTCTACAAAATAAAAGATAGAGGACAGGATGCATCAAGGTGAAAAATGCGTCCAAACCCGTGAAAATTTTGGTTTTTGGAGGTTTAGCCACTTACTGCATATGCACCAAGCTCTATAATTCGGTGCATTTCGGAGCTTGGACCTGATGGGCTTTTATTCAGCTTGGAGAGGGACTTTCCCAGCACCTCCTGTTCCGCATGCACAGATGGACTCCGGACCCTAAATCCGAGAGTCCCAACATTGCAAAGGACAGCTCTTACAAGGAGAGCTGTCTTTTGCAAAAATGTTCATGCACACGGTGTTCATAAACGCTGATGTGCATGCGGCAAGTGGCGGGATGCAGCTTGATGCATCCAGCCTAAAATCTAATGGCTTGCTATGGGCAACATCTTCACTTCTATAAACCCGCACTTTAGTAAGAATACCCCTATTTGCAATGCATATGGGACTGCAATCCTGTAAGTGATACCTATTTATTGCTGCATGAATTCACCCCTCAAAATCAGAAAATAGACACATTTGCATTAAAATTATTAATTACTCTTACAAATGTCACAATTTCTTTAATAACCTTTATTGTATTGTATTCTACTAAATTGTACAGTTTTTAAAAGAAAACGTTATAGATATCGCTGCAGCAGCAGCAAAAATGCAAACAGGTGGCGGCAGGTTGATCTCTGGGTCCAGTGTACAGCACGGAGATGGTATGTTTCATACTATTTACCGGCGTGATTGCCTCCCGTTTCACCTCTATGGTTTATCAACCTGTTGCCATCTGTTTGGATTTTTGTTGCTGCTGTGGGACTGGTCTGTGAGCTCACATCAGAACTAATGGGCCCTACACACTGGCCGATTACAATGAAAGAGATGAACGATCTCGTTCACTAATGAACGAGGTATCGTTCATTAATGAATGATATATATCGTTCATATCTTTCGTGACCCCACACTCGCTCATCGCTGGTGCCGGCTCATTTATACCTGCAAGCCAATATGGACAATATCGCCCATATTAGCAGGCAGGGATATAGGGCCGGGTGACGGGTGAAGAAACTTCACTCCCCCGTCACCCCGCCACTCCTTCCCCCCCCCCCGTTGTCCATCTCCTGTATCAGCCGTCAGGCACCTCGGCCGCCAATCAGCCAGTAAGTAGGGCCCTTATCTGTTTCCTTTAGCGTTGTTGGTATAGAGCGTACACACTTGGAAGACTGCGCTCTGCATGGATTCCCCTATAGAATTATCTTCATACAAGCCAGACACTATACTGGTAATTTGGGACATGTGAAAGTATTCTGTTCTAGATCATATTTAACCAGTAAGCAGCTTTAGGACTTTGATCAGTCCATCAACTGCGGCAGCTATAGGACAGCTTTTATTGTGTATACAGAAGGAGATTCCATTTGCTGATCCTATTATTTTTAAACAGTGGCTTATAAAATACCTTATTTTACTGATAAATATGAGAACTATTTTTGTTTTATGTTGTGAATTGTTTTGCATTAAATGCGGTTATGTTATTTAATATTTTACATTTCTTGATGACAATATTCTGCCATACCAATACCTTTGTTTTCACATTATGAGTGCAGCACCACTCTATTTCTTGTATCCCGTTCTGCTTAGAAAGATATTTTAGTGAATGCCCACAATTCATTATCATCATTTATTTTATATTATTCATCATTATTTTATATGGTCATTTATTAGCACCTGGACCTATAGATGTTTTACCTGTTTTTTATTATTATGTGCTACTTGTAATATACATACAGACTTGGCTCACGCTGGCTGGTAAAGCTCACAGTTTACAGTGTTGACATGTTGGGGCTTGTAACACCTGAGAATCAGGACTAATTGATTTCTCCTAATAATCTGGGTGTAGAGTTCCTAGTGGTATGTAATATTGTATTCATTTTCCAGGAATACTACAGTATTATTTGAATTGAATATTTTATGGCATATTGTGCAATAAATAAATAAATAAATAAATAATGTTTTTGTGTGAAGCTAGTTCACACAAAAACATCTTCTTTTACATTTTCTGATTTGGTATATTTGAGAACTGGCCATTCTTCTCATTTAAGGAGCAGTAGATCTACATATTACTGAAGTGATTTGTTTGTAGCTTATTTGTAAAACTATAGTTCTGATATAGTTCTAATACATTTATGTTTTCTATGTGTCTGTGCAGGAAATCCTACTGTTTATTTGACATATGACTGTTTATTAGACTTATTACTATTATTAATTATTATAATCAGTTAGGTTCCATAGATATCCCAGTTATAGAATTCGTTAAAGTGTTTTGGAACACAAAATGCAATAAAACAGATGAGTATATTCAGACACTTCTCCTAGTGACCTCACAGAGAGAGAGAGAGAGAGAGAGAGAGAGAGAGAGAGAGAGAGAGAGAGAGAGAGAGAGAGAGAGATTGAGGGGTACAAAATGCTAAGAAATTGACAAGTTTTGGCCAAGGAACAAGACTACTGCTAGACTTCTCCCAGGCTGTAGATTACATGAAAGATTCACCAGTGTGAGCTTTCTGATCTTTATTTCTGCTTTATTTTAAGTAAAATGATGAAGCATTTATATTGTATTTGGTTTTTAGTATTTCTGGGTAATTTAGGTACTGATTGTATTGTGAAATAAATCAGGTTGTAACTTAAGACTTCCTAAACAATAAAAGCTATTAAAGCAAATGTTAGTGGTGGCAGATCTAGTTGTTTGCATAGAAACACAGAATTTTACAGCAGATACTGTAAGAACCACTTGGCCCATCTACTATGCATTGTTGTTAGTGTGAGATATATGTTGTGAGACTCTAGCCATTGTTACCCACACCAGGTGGCTTGGTTTTGATTCTCCACTATTTGCATCTATGCATCACACATGCTTGGTTTAGGTTTGGCATTGACAATAAAACAAAGTGTTCACTGGGTGCAAAAGCAGGAACATTCTGTTAAACAAGATGCACAACTTCTTATTGTGCCACTCGATAATAAATGAACATCATTGTCTGCTCAACAAAATGTCAGAGAATGGGATTTGGGCAGCCATTCAGACTACATGATAACATAATTGAAAATATGCTGCTGTTAACCCATAATACATATCAGCATAAGCCTGAGAAACACTACAGCCATGCACTGATCAACTATTTATGTACTTTCATATCTGGATTTGGCGAATATATACTAAATTTGACACATGGGTCTCAAGTTTGCCCTCCTATAAATAAGTAAGATACATTATATATTTTTTTAAATAAAACATCATGTGAAATGATAAAATAAGATGCAGTAAAATGTTATAGAATGCAAACAATATACAAATAATTCCTTGTAAAGCAATAACATTAGATAATATTATGAAATTACTTTGTTCCTGTTATTCAACATGGTGAAAGCAACGGCAAATTCTAAATATAACTTCTATAGCTCTACGATTTAACTTCTCCAGCTCCACGATTTAACTAATCCAGGCATGAAATAGTTAATCCCAAAATGCATTATACAGTTCTGGCAGCAGAATATTATAGTTCCTACCCCTTGAAAATGAGCAACATCTGTTTATTTATTTCTGGTACACATTTTGTTCTGCCCTTATTTATACATCGATATTGTATTTTGCATCTTTCAACTACTCTAGGTTTCTATCATTAGCTTATCAAGTGTTGATCCTATATTTAAAGTAGCAATTTCCAATACACAGACGGAGTGTGTGGGTGGAGTCTTTTTTTTTTTGTGTTAGAGAATAAATTAGAGTTTGGGATAGGGGGTTACACTTAGAATCACACCATACCTATGTATTGTCTAGGCAGACATTATTATTTTTTCCTTCTGCTACATTTACCCCTCCATTTCTCTGTTCTCTCTCAGTTTTACAAAACGGCGGCCATTTTGTGTTTTCCGTTTATGAATATCTGCATTCTGTGCAAAGGACTGAGGAGTGTAGAGGATACCCTTTTTTTATTTGCTGACCGCTGATAAACCTTAACCACTGAAATGAACAGGAAGATGGCACTAAAAATACACATGCAGTTGATGAGCTCTATGGTAGGTAGTTGTTGCTTCTCTGGTATGCAAGGAGTTAATATTGATAGCTAAGGTGACAGCATTCATAATAAAGGCACACCCCAAAAACGTGCGATTATCAGTGAAGTTTCTTAGCTTGAAATATGACAGACTACAGGGTTAAATTTTGTAGTATGCAAGCCTGCCAAATAAAGTAGTTGAATTTGGCAAGCGCCCTCTTTCCTCACTCTCTTTCTCTCCCTCCTTCTCTCCGTGCCTTTCACTCCCTCTTTTCAGCTGTTCATTCTATTTCCTTCTCTTACTTCCTCTTATCTTATACACTCTCTCCTATTTCTCAAGCTTTCTGTTATTTTCTCTCACTATGCTCTATCTTTCAAAGCTATGACTCTTCAACTCTTCTCATCTTTCTCTCCATTTCGTATGCTTCTCTTTTCTGCTATTGTTGTCTGAGAATCAAGGATCACTCACTCCGATTTCACTCAGTATGTTTTATAATGATATAATATTCTTCACCATACACCAATCTAGTCTTCGAGTGAGAAATCTCATATCTGTAACACAACAAGCAAAACTAAACTTCATAGACAAACTGCACACTTGTTGGGTGGAAATCTACTCATTATATATGGGCAAAAATGTTCTTAGCTTTCTCATTCTTTGCAATGAAGGGAGGGCACAGAGGAATAACCATCTTATCCATGACGACCATTTCAGAATGAGGCAGACACAGAGCAGCCATTTTAGATCTATTTGTTTCTAAAGCGCCACACTGAAATTAGCAAGGTCAACTTTTACTGATAAAATATTTAACTTATTTAGAGTCTAAATATCAATCTCTTTAACATATAAACTTATCTGTTACATCTAAACCGCAACAGCAGTATTGCAGATTTCTATAGTATATGTCACTGAAGATGATCTAGTTGGCTGTAATTCACTGGCTCTGGTACAAATTATTACCACTTATTAAAATAAGATTTTACTCACCGGTAAATCTATTTCTCGTAGTCCGTAGTGGATGCTGGGACTCCGTAAGGACCATGGGGATTAGCGGCTCCGCAGGAGACTGGGCACAACTAAAGAAAGATTTAGGACTACCTGGTGTGCACTGGCTCCTCCCACTAAGACCCTCCTCCAGACCTCAGTTAGGATACTGTGCCCGGAAGAGCTGACACAAATAGGAAGGATTTTGAATCCCGGGTAAGACTCATACCAGCCACACCAATCACACCGTATAACTCGTGATACTATACCCAGTTAACAGTATGAAATATAACTGAGCCTCTCAACAGATGGCTCAACAATAACCCTTTAGTTAGGCAATAACTATAAACAAGTATTGCAGACAATCCGCACTTGGGATGGGCGCCCAGCATCCACTACGGACTACGAGAAATAGATTTACCGGTGAGTAAAATCTTATTTTCTCTGACGTCCTAAGTGGATGCTGGGACTCCGTAAGGACCATGGGGATTATACCAAAGCTCCCAAACGGGCGGGAGAGTGCGGATGACTCTGCAGCACCGAATGAGCAAACTCTAGGTCCTCCTCAGCCAGGGTATCAAACTTGTAGACTGTTGCAAAAATGTTTGAACCCGACCAAGTAACAGCTCGGCAAAGTTGTAAAGCCGAGACCCCTCGGGCAGCCGCTCAAGAAGAGCCCACTTTCCTCTTGGAATGGGCTTTTACAGATTTAGGGTGCGGCAGTCCAGCCGCAGCATGTGCAAGTTGAATCGTGCTACAGATCCAGCGAGCAATAGTCTGCTTAGAAGCAGGAGCACCCAGCTTGTTGGGTGCATACAGGATAAATAGCGAGTCAGTTGTCCTGACTCCAGCCGTCCTGGAAACATATACTTTTCAGGGCCCTGACTACGTCCAGTAACTTGGAATCCTCCAAGTCCCAAGTAGCCGCAGGCACCACAATAGGTTGGTTCACAAGAAAAACGGATACCACCTTAGGAAGGAATTGGGAACGAGTCCTCAATTCCGCCTTATCCATATAAAATACAGATAAGGGCTTTTGTATGACAAAGCCGCCAATTCTGATACACGCCTGGCCGACGCCACGGCCCACAGCATGACCACTTTCCACGTTAGGTATTGTAGCTCCACGGATTTAAGTGGCTCAACCCAATGCGACTTCAGGAAATCCAACACCACGTTGAGATCCCACGGTGCCACTTGAGGCACAAACGGGGGCTGACTATGCAGCACTCCCTTAACAAAAGTCCGAACTTCAGGCAGTGAAGCCAGTTCTATTTTGGAAGAAAATCGATAGAGCTGAAATCTGGACCTTCATGGAACCCAATTTTAGGCCCATAGTCACCTCTCACTGTAGGAAGTGCAGAAATCGACCTAGCTGAAATTTCTCCTTTGGGGCCTTCCTGGCCTCACAGCACGCAACATATTTCCACCATATGCGGTGATAATGGTTTGCGTTCACTTCTTTCCTAGCTTTAAATAGCGTAGGGATAACTTCCTCCGGAATGCCCTTTTCCTTCAGGATCCGGCGTTCAACCGCCATGCCGTCAAACGCAGCCGCGGTACGTCTTGGAACAGACAGGCCCCCTGCTGCAGCAGGTCCTGTCTGAGCGGCAGAGGCCATGGGTCCTCTGAGATCATTTCTTGGAGTTCTGGTTACCAAGCTCTTCTTGGCCAACCCGGAACAATGAGTATAGTTCTTACTCCTCTCCTTCTTATTAGTCTCATTACCCTGGGTAAGAGAGGCAGAGAAGGGAACACATACACCGACTGGTACACCCACGGTGTTACCAGAGCATCCACAGCTATCGCCTGAGGGTCCCTTGACCTGGCGCAATATCTTTGTAGCTTTTTGTTGAGGCGGGACGCCATCATGTCCACCTGTGGCCTTTCCCAATGGTGAACAATCATTTGGAAGACTTCTGGATGAAGTCCCCACTCTCCCGGGTGTTATGATTCCCGTACTCCAGACCAGAGGAGATCTTATGGCAGAGGTCTGGGTACTGGAAAGATATGCTGGTTACGGGAGCAGGAAAGCCTAGTAACCCCTGGCGCCCTAACTCCGTTGTCTCGCCCGTGTTGTCAGAAATCCCCTGCGAGACTATGGTTGCTTGAGCCCATGGCAGCCGCGTTCGAAGGGCGGATTATGTCTGCCCAACCCCGATGCCCCCTCAGGTCTTAATGGGAGACAAAGGGAAATCCGAGACAGGGTGATAACAAGGGGCCCTCTGACTAAGCAACCAGGCCAGGGGTTACAAGCTATCTAACTTAAACCAAAAGTATGTGCGGACAAACCGCCAGGGAAAAGGACAACCAAAAGATCCCCTGATCCGTTACTCCTATCCAGCACCGCTGGATACCAGAGTGGATCTGTGGGAGCGGAATCCTCCGCAAAAACTCCGGAACACAAAGAAACTAAATAATAAATAGTAAGCGGTCAGGCCGCAACACACGGCTACGCCGCGACTCACGAACACCACAGGATGTTAAAGGTGCTCGGTCGGACTCCAGGAATAGATGACAAATTCCGAGTACTGGATCACTGAGGACAGGAACAACCGGATAGAGCAGGACTGGAAACTCTCTGTAACAGACTCAGCAAACAGGAAGCTATCACCGGCGTCTGTAAGAAGTCCTGAGAGTGCCTTTATTTGGGAACCCTCCAATCAGGATCCAGACAGGATAATAAACATCATGCCGTGCAGCTGCATGCTGCACGGCCAGGATACAAATGAACTCATTATCTAGACCTAGCAACGGGGAACGCGGTCCGACAGTGGCGTCCCCGTTGCTATGGTCTGAGCGGCTCCGTGCGCCCGGCGTCTAGCGTTGCTAGGGAGCCGGCGGCTGTGTGCCTGCGGCGTCCCTAGTTGCTAGGCGCCGGGCCGCACTGACGGGCGGACCCTCGGCGCCTAACAGTACCCCCCCTTGAGGAGGGGTCAAGGAACCCCTAAAGCCAGGTTTCTGAGGAAATTCTCGAAAAAATGCCTTTTTAAGCCTTGGAGCATGGAGATCCTCATCCAGGACCCAAGACCTTTCTTCTGGACCATAACCTCTCCAATGCACCAAAAAATAAAGCCGACCCCGGGACAACTTGGAATCGAGAACCTTCTCCACCAAGAACTCCTGCTGACCCTGTACATCTATTGGTGATTTCCCCTGAGGGATCTTGCGAGGAAATCTACTGGACGAAACATATGGTTTTAACAAGGAGCAATGGAAGGTATTCCCGATCCGTAAAGTTTTTGGTAAACGTAACCGGAAAGCAACTGGGTTGACTTTTTTGATAATATGAAATGGTCCAATAAATTTAGGACCCAATCTGGCTGAGGTTTGTCGAAGTTTAATGTTGCGAGTCGACAACCATACCCTATCTCCAACTTTAAAAGTGCACGGCCGCCGGAGCCTGTCAGAAAAATTTTTCTCCCGAAATGCCGCTTTTCTGAGAGCCAGGTGCACTTTTCTCCAAATGAGTTTGAGATGAGAGGTCAAGGTCAGTGAGGAGACAGAGGAATGTTGAAAAAAGGAATTAGCTCTGGGGTGAAAACCAAAAACTGTAAAAAATGGAGATACATTGGTGGAGGAATGACAGGCATTGTTGTAAGCAAACTCTGCTAACGGAAGAAACTCAGACCAGTCATTTTGGAGTTTGGCCGAGTACAAACGCAAATATTGTTTCAATGACTGATTAACTCGCTCAGTCTGCCCGTTGGATTGGGGATGGTAGCCAGACGTTAAAGATAATTTCATCTTTAATGAGGCACAAAAAGACTTCCAAAATTGTGCAATGAATTGTGGACCCCGATCAGAAACAATATCAGTGGGTAACCCATGGAGTCTGAAAACATGGCGGAGGAACAAAACTGCCAATCCCTGGGCAGATGGCAATCGGGGAAGAGCAATGAAATGGGCCATTTTGCTAAAACGGTCCACTACCACCCATATGACTCGGCATCCGGCTGACAGAGGGAGGTCCACCACAAAATCCATGGAAATATGAGACCATGGCCTAAGAGGAACATTCAAGGGCATAAGTTGACCGATAGGCAAGGAACGGGGAACCTTATGCTGTGCACAGACCTGACAAGAAAAAACAAACTCCTTAACGTCTTTGGAAAGACCAGGCCACCATACCGAGCGGGAAACTAATTCAAAGGTTTTAGCGATCCCCGGATGCCCGGCAACTTTGCTATCGTGAACCTCCGTCAAAACTGTTGCTCTCAAAAACTCGGGGACATAAAGACGACCAGCAGGAGTATTTCCAGGAGCTTGATGTTGAAGCTGCTTTAACTGGGTAAATATATCTTGTGTGAGGCCTGCCCGAATGACTGAAGACGGAAGTATGGGAGTAACAGGACTGTTGTCTTGAACTGGAAGAAAACTGCGTGACAGGGCATCTGCCTTGGTATTCTTGGAACCTGGCCTGAAGGTGATAATGAACTTGAAACGAGTAAAAAATAAAGCCCAACGAGCTTGCCGGGCATTCAGCCGTTTAGCTGATTCAATGTATTGAAGATTTTTGTGATCAGTCAAAACTGAAATGGTATGAGTGGCTCCTTCAAGCCAATGCCTCCACTCCTCGAAAGCCCATTTAATAGCCAGTAATTCCCGGTTACCAACATCGTAGTTGGATTCAGCAGACGAGAATTTCCTGGACATAAAGGCACAGGGATGTAATTCTAGGGAATCCGGATCCTTCTGAGATAGGATGGCCCCTACTCCAACCTCCGAGGCATCAACCTCAACAATGAAAGGCAAATCTGGGTTGGGATGTCTGAGGACAGGGGCTGAGACAAAGGCTTGTTTCAAGGCCTGAAAAGATAACTCCGCTTCATGTGACCAGTTGGTAGGATCTGCTCCCTTCTTAGTCAGTGCCACAATGGGAGCAACTAGGTCAGAGAAAGAGTGAATAAATCTTCTATAGTAATTCGCAAACCCTAAAAAGCGCTGAATTGCTTTTAAATTGGTGGGTTGCGCCCAACTAAGGATGGCTTGGAGCTTCTTTGGTTCCATACAGAATCCCCGAGGGGAAATAATGTACCCTAAAAAGGATACCTCCGTGACATGAAATTCACACTTCTCCAGCTTGGCATATAGGTGATTTTCACGTAATTTCTTTAGAACCTGACGCACCTGGGTAACATGTTGTTCTATAGAGTCAGAATATATCAAAATATCGTCTAAGTAGACTACAACGAATTTTCCAAGAAATTCACGGAGCACATCGTTAATGAGATCCTGGAAAACTGCCGGAGCGTTGGACAGGCCGAATGGCATAACCAGATACTCATAGTGGCCTGACTGAGTACTGAATGCCATTTTCCACTCATCCCCTGACTTGATTCTGATAAGGTTATATGCTCCTCTCAGGTCAATCTTAGAAAAAATCACAGCCGAACGTAGCTGATCAAAGAGGACAGAAATCAGCGGCAAAGGGTAAGTATTCTTTACTGAGATTTTATTCAAGGCTCTAAAGTCAATGCAAGGTCTGAGTGATCCATCCTTCTTCTCCACGAAGAAGAAGCCTGCACTTAAAGGGGATTTAGATGGCCTGATAAATCCTTTCCCTAGACTTTCTTTAACATACTCATTCATGGCCACAGTTTCAGGTCCGGACAATGCATATAACCTTCCCTTAGGAAAAATGGCACCAGGAATTAACTCAATAGCACAATCATAAGGCCTATGGGGAGGCAGAATATCTGCATTGCCCTTGGAAAATACATCAACAAAATCCTGGTATTCCACAGGAATGGGTGCGGGAATGACAGCAGCTATTCTGATGGGAAGCGTAATACATTCCTTATTACAGATGGTACCCCATTGTAAGATCTCCCCCGACTGCCAATCAATGATGGGATTATGAAAGGCCAGCCAAGGGTGACCCAGGACCACAGGAACTGCTGGACAATGGGTAAGGAAAAACTCAATCTTTCCAGAATGCAGAGCTCCTACCGAAAGAAGAACAGGAGGTGTACAGAGAGAAATAACCCCATTGGACAAGGGACTCCCATCTAAACCATGCATGGTGATACACCTACCCAAGGCTAACTGAGGAATACCTAAGGCCTTGGCCCATGTTAAATCCATAAAGTTCCCTGCAGCTCCACTGTCCACAAAAGCCGAGACCGAGGAACAGAGGCTGCCAAAGGAAACCTTAGCTGGAACCAACAGTGAATTATTTGAGGAGATAAGCTGCAGACCAAAGTGAACCCCCTCACAACTCACTTGGTCGAGGCGTATCCCGACTTGTTCGGACAACTACGGGCAAAATGTCCCTTACCCCCACAGTATAAACAAAGACCAGAATTTTGCCTTCTGGTTCTTTCTTCAAGAGACAGTTTGGAGAGGCCTATCTGCATGGGCTCCTCTATGTCCACAGGAATGGAAAAAACACTAGGAGTAAACCCGACAGATGCTCCTTTTTCAGCCCTCCGCTCTCTGAGACGACGATCAATCTTAATAGAGAGCTCCATGAGTTTATCGAGCGTCTCAGGAGCGGGATACTGAAGGAGACTGTCTTTTATAGACTCGGATAAGCCGAGGCGAAACTGACTGCGCAGGGCTGGGTCATTCCATCCACAGTCGTTCGACCAACGGCGAAACTCCGTACAATAAATCTCTGCGGGATTCCTACCCTGTCTGAGAGCACGCAACTGACTCTCGGCGGATGCCTCTCTATCAGGGTCGTCATACAATAGCCCTAAAGACCCCAGAAAGGCGTCTACAGACAATTGTTAGGGTCTCCTGCCCTGTGCTGCCACGTCGTCATGGCAACCGGGAGACAAGTGCCAGTGGAGTAACCTGAGCGCAGCTGATACTCCGGTTCGGGTCTTTTGCTGTGCAGTGGTTATAGGCTCTGTGCACGGCAGGGGATCCGGTGCTGGTTTTTGTGCTCACAGTCTGTGAGGTCTGAGTGGGGCGTGGACAGCACCTGCTTTATAAGGCCTCTTTTCAGGGTAAGCAGATGCTGCTGAATCTCTGTTGGTTAGTCAGTTCATGAAAGTTAGCCAGTACTGTGTAGCTTTGTATTTGTTTGTTGCTTACTGCAAATAGGCCTGGGGATTTGGTATTACACTCTGCCAATCCAGACCTAGCAGTAAGACTGGAGTCAGTCGTTTAGCTTGCTGGGGTTCTGTTATTACTCTGTGAACTTAGCAAGTTTGCGGCTGTATTCTAACACTTGCCTGTCTAATCCTGTCTCACTGTGCTAGGTGTCAGGGGTCAGTTTAGTGGCAGTAAGCTTAAACCTGTGCACTGCAAGTGAGAATCAGGATTGTGGAGGCTCTCCTTGTGTCTATCATTCCATCTCTGACCAAGGAGTTTACTGCCACACCCGTTGGTAACCCTTTAGGGTTTTGCTGTTGCCCTTAGCAACAGCATTTCGGGTTCTCTACGTATTAAAACACAACATCTTGCTTTTTACATCTGAGCAGTTCTAATACAAGGGAGATACCCAGTTCCTTAGCCTCTGGGCTTCTCTGTTCACTGTGTGTGTATTTTGTTACCCTATCACCTTCTGTGTACGTTATGTCATATTCCCCAGTTTGTCTGTGAGTCCATTTGTTTTGCATAACAGTTCAAACACCAGTACATTCCTGCAGACACTGGAGTGCATAACAGTTCTGACACTAGTACTTTCCTGCAGGCACTGGTGTGCATAACATATTCAGCAGCCTAATACTCCTGTTGAAATTTTGTGGGAATATGGAGCATACCCCTCAAAATACGTTGCAACAGGTGGTCGATCAGGTGCAGGTCCTGACTCGACAATTTAATGATTTGTCCATTAAAATGCACACCTCCCAGGCTGCTGGCGGAGCTCCCGCAGCAGCAGCACCTGCAGGGGTTAAGGAGCCGAAAGTAAATCTCCCGGATCGTTTTTCTGGAGATCGCTCGCAGTTCTTTTGTTTCAAGGAGAGCTGCAAGCTATACTTCCGGCTTAGGCCTCAGTCTTCTGGGTCGAAGATTCAGCGGGTGGGCATAGTGATTTCCTTGCTACAAGGAGACCCACAGGTCTGGGCATATGGGTTGCAGCCTGACTGTCCGTCGCTTAAAAGTGTTGATGCTTTTTTTACGGCACTGGGCATGTTGTATGATGACCCTGACAAGACGGCCTCAGCCGAGGCTCAGATTTCGATCCTTAAGCAAGGGCGAAGGCCAGTTGAGGTTTACTGTACGGAGTTTCGGAGGTTGGCCCATGATACCCAGTGGAATGACCCAGCCCTGAGACACCAGTACCGAAGAGGTCTTTCTAACCAGATAAAGGACCAACTGGTACAATATCCCTTGCCTGATAGCTTGGATCAGCTCATGCAGTTATCCATCCGGGTGGATAGACGGCTAAGAGAGCGTAGGCTTGAAAGGGAGACTGAGATTTCCTTCCTTCCCAAGGGAACCTCAGACTCTGAGGAATTTTCTGAGGAGCCTATGCAGATTGGGGCTACCCGCCTCTCCTCGCGTGAGAAGACGCGGAGGAGACAGCAGGGGTTGTGTTTGTACTGTGGGAATAAAGGTCATGTGGTAGTATCATGCCCAGAAAAGCCGGAAAACTTCAGGGCCTGAGGGTGATGGGAAATATCCTGTCAGGCCAGAAGTCAGAATTTCCCAAGAAGACTTTTATCATTCCGGTGACCTTGAAGATCCTCGGTCAAACTGTCAAGACTGAGGCCTTTGTGGACAGTGGGGCCGACGGGGTTTTTATGGACCGCCAATTCGCCCTAAAACACTCTGTTCCCTTAGTACCCTTGGCATCGGAAATTGAGATTTGTGGGTTAAACGGGGAACCATTATCCCAAGGTAAAATTACCTCTTGCACTAGCCAGATTTCTTTGTTTATTGGAGCCACACACTCTGAAAAATTGTCCTTTTATGTGACTGTCTGTACTTTTGCCCCATTGGTGTTGGGGTTACCCTGGTTAAGGGCCCACAATCCTCAATTTGACTGGGTCTCTGGGGAGATTCTTAGTTGGGGTACTGATTGTTTCAGGAGTTGCTTGAGCCTTCCAGTCAGGCTCTCGCAGCTAAGTTTGCCAGGATTGCCAGGGTGTTATGCAGATTTTGCGGACGTGTTCTCCAAAAAAGTTGCAGAGGTACTACCTCCCCATCGCCCCTATGACTGTGCCATTGATTTGTTGCCAAATGCTAAGCTTCCCAAGAGCAGGTTGTACTCCCTGTCACGTCCTGAGACTCAGGCTATGGCAGAGTACATTCAGGAGAACTTGGCTAAGGGATTTATCAGACCTTCACAGTCTCCAGTTGGGTCGGGGTTCTTCTTCGTGGGTAAAAAGGACGGTTCGTTGCGACCCTGCATCGACTTCAGGGAATTGAACCGTATCACGATTAAAAACTCATACCCACTGCCTCTCATTTCGGTCTTGTTTGACCAGCTTCGTACTGCCACCATTTTTTCTAAGATTGACCTACGCGGTGCGTACAATCTAATCCGAATAAGAGAGGGGGATGAATGGAAGACTGCCTTTAATACCCACTCAGGGCATTATGAATATTTGGTGATGCCTTTTGGGCTCTGTAATGCCCCGGCAGTCTTCCAGGATTTCATGAATGATGTGCTCAGGGAATATTTGGATAGATTCTTAGTTGTATACTTAGATGACATCCTAATCTTCTCCCATTCCCTGGAGGAACATCGGAAGCATGTACGCTTAGTCCTCCAGAAACTCAGAGACCACCGGCTTGGGGCGAAGCTGGAGAAGTGCGAATTTGAAGTTCAGCAAATTGCATTTCTAGGATATATTATCTCCCCAGAAGGTTTCCAAATGGAGGGTTCCAAGGTACAGGCAGTCCTGGATTGGGTGCAGCCCACTAGTTTGAAGGCGCTTCAGCGTTTCCTGGGCTTTGCGAATTTTTATAGACGATTTATCGCTGGATTTTCGTCTATAGTGGCGCCCTTGGTGGCACTCACTAAGAAAGGGGCGGATGTTGCTCACTGGTCTTGTGAGGCTAAAGCGGCTTTTGCCCGTCTCAAAAGGGCATTTGTTTCGGCCAAGGTGCTGCGACACCCAGATCCAGAGCGTCCTTTTGTGGTGGAGGTGGATGCCTCTGAGATGGGTATTGGGGCAGTGCTTTCTCAGATGGGAGTGTCTGATAATCGCCTTCATCCCTGTGCTTACTTTTCCCGTAAATTTTCGCCTGCCGAGATGAATTATGACGTGGGTAACCGGGAATTGTTGGCTATTAAGGATGCACTCGAGGAGTGGAGACACTGGCTTAAGGGGGCTAAGTTTGTGGTCTCAATTCTCACTGACCATAAGAATCTGGCATATTTAGAGTCAGCGAAGCGTCTCAATGCCAGGCAGGCACGATGGGCTTTGTTTTTTGCTCGCTTTAATTTTTTGATAACATATCGCCCTGGGTCAAAAAACATCAAGGCTGATGCGCTCTCGCGGAGTTTTGCTCCAATCCAGGAGACCACCGAGGAGCCGTTGCCCATTGTTTCCCCATCATGTATTAAAGTGGGCATTACCCAGGACCTCTTATCATTAGTCCTTAGAGCACAGGAGCAGGCTCCTCCAGACCTTCCGGTAGGTCTTTTGTTTGTGCCTCCTAGGTTAAGACAGCGAGTGTTCCTGGAATTCCATGCCAAGAAGTCGGCAGGTCACCCGGGTATTGCCAGAACTCGGGAGTTGCTATCTAGGGCGGTGTGGTGGCCCTCGGTGGCTAAGGATGTGGATCAGTGGGTTCGGGCATGTGACATCTGTGCCCGAAATAAGACTCCTAGAGGGGTTCCTGTTGGCCCATTACATCCACTCTCTATCCCATCTAAGCCATGGACCCACATTTCAATGGATTTTGTGGTGGACTTGCCCAAATCCTCGGGGATGACAGCCATCTGGGTTGTCGTTGACAGGTTTTCGAAGATGGCGCACTTCGTTCCACTGGTTGGGCTGCCATCAGCCAGACGCCTGTCTGAATTATTTATGCTGCATGTTGTGCGTCTCCACGGGTTGCCACTTGATGTGGTCTCTGACCGTGGATCCCAGTTTGTGGCCAAATTCTGGAGGGCATTTTGTTCCGATCTCCAGATTTCTGTCAGCTTGTCGTCAGGCTACCATCCGCAGTCTAATGGGCAGACTGAAAGGGTGAACCAGTCCTTGGAGCAGTTCCTCAGGTGTTATGTCTCCAAGTGTCAGACTGACTGGGTTGCTCATCTGTCCATGGCGGAGTTTGCCTATAACAACGCGGCTCACTCTGCTACAGGGATCTCTCCCTTCCTTTGTGTGTATGGGTATCATCCTAAGGCCAATTCTTTTGACCCCCTGGACTCCACGCCTGGTGGTTCCTCTGTGGTTTCGGTCCTTAGAGGTATTTGGCGGAAAGTGAAGAAAGCCCTTGTGTCTGTGTCATTAGTGACCAAAAGGGTTTTTGATAAGCGGAAAAGACCCTGCAGCTTCAAATTAGGAGACTTCGTCTGGTTGTCTACCAAGAATTTGAAGTTGAGACAGCCATCTCATAAGTTAGGGCCCCGGTTCATCGGCCCTTATAAGATCACCAGGGTTATCAATCCGGTGGCATTTCAGTTAGATCTGCCCCGTTCTTTGGGTATCAATAAAACATTTCATTGTTCCCTTTTAAAACGGGCGATTAGTAATCCTTCTTCCAGTGGAAGACCTTCCCCTCTTCTGATACGTGGCCAGAGGGAGTTTGTTGTTGAAAGGATTCTTGACTCCAAGGTGGTTCGGGGTCGGCTGTCATTTTTGGTGCACTGGAAGGGGTATGGCCCGGAGGAGCGGTCGTGGGTGCGCAGTTGTGATCTTCATGCCCCCAGACTGATACGCTCTTTCTTCTCGCAGTTCCCCGATAAACCCGGTGGTAGGGGTTCTTTGACCCCTCGTCAGAGGGGGGGTACTGTTAGGGTCTCCTGCCCTGTGCTGCCACGTCGTCATGGCAACCGGGAGACAAGTGCTAGTGGAGTAACCTGAGCGCAGCTGATACTCCGGTTCGGGTCTTTTGCTGTGCAGTGGTTATAGGCTCTGTGCACGGCAGGGGATCCGGTGCTGGTTTTTGTGCTCACAGTCTGTGAGGTCTGAGTGGGGCGTGGACAGCACCTGCTTTATAAGGCCTCTTTTCAGGGTAAGCAGATGCTGCTGAATCTCTGTTGGTTAGTCAGTTCATGAAAGTTAGCCAGTACTGTGTAGCTTTGTATTTGTTTGTTGCTTACTGCAAATAGGCCTGGGGATTTGGTATTACACTCTGCCAATCCAGACCTAGCAGTAAGACTGGAGTCAGTCGTTTAGCTTGCTGGGGTTCTGTTATTACTCTGTGAACTTAGCAAGTTTGCGGCTGTATTCTAACACTTGCCTGTCTAATCCTGTCTCACTGTGCTAGGTGTCAGGGGTCAGTTTAGTGGCAGTAAGCTTAAACCTGTGCACTGCAAGTGAGAATCAGGATTGTGGAGGCTCTCCTTGTGTCTATCATTCCATCTCTGACCAAGGAGTTTACCGCCACACCCGTTGGTAACCCTTTAGGGTTTTGCTGTTGCCCTTAGCAACAGCATTTCGGGTTCTCTACGTATTAAAACACAACATCTTGCTTTTTACATCTGAGCAGTTCTAATACAAGGGAGATACCCAGTTCCTTAGCCTCTGGGCTTCTCTGTTCACTGTGTGTGTATTTTGTTACCCTATCACCTTCTGTGTACGTTATGTCATATTCCCCAGTTTGTCTGTGAGTCCATTTGTTTTGCATAACAGTTCAAACACCAGTACATTCCTGCAGACACTGGAGTGCATAACAGTTCTGACACTAGTACTTTCCTGCAGGCACTGGTGTGCATAACAACAATAAAGCCGGATCGTCTGTCTTTAAACCAAAAGCCCAGGTCTGAGGATCCCCCTGTAGCAAAGAAATAATAATTCCTACCCGCTGAGATTCAGTACCTGAGGAGACTGGTCTTAAACGAAAATACAGTTTACAAGACTCTTTAAAATTAAAAAACTGCTTTCTATCCCCAGAAAAACGGTCAGGCAGATGCATTTTTGGTTCAGGAATGACCCTCGGGGAAGTCCGTAACAGATCTTCCTGTGACCTCACCCGAAGGGACAGATCCTGAACCATCTGAGTAAGCTCTTGAATCTGGCTAACTAAAAGCTGGCCAGGATTTGGCCCAACACCGGTGGGATTCATGAGGCTGACAAATCTCCCAACAGAATAAAGGAAAAAATTAACTCCTGTTTAATTTTAAATGTTAGTCTGGCCGGTGATAATGTTATGATTCCCGTACTCCAGACCAGAGGAGATCTTATGGCAGAGGTCTGGGTACTGGAAAGATATGCTGGTTACGGGAGCAGGAAAGCCTAGTAACCCCTGGCGCCCTAACTCCGTTGTCTCGCCCGTGTTGTCAGAAATCCCCTGCGAGACTATGGTTGCTTGAGCCCATGGCAGCCGCGTTCGAAGGGTGGATTATGTCTGCCCAACCCCGATGCCCCCTCAGGTCTTAATGGGAGACAAAGGGAAATCCGAGACAGGGTGATAACAAGGGGCCCTCTGACTAAGCAACCAGGCCAGGGGTTACAAGCTATCTAACTTAAACCAAAAGTATGTGCGGACAAACCGCCAGGGAAAAGGACAACCAAAAGATCCCCTGATCCGTTACTCCTATCCAGCACCGCTGGATACCAGAGTGGATCTGTGGGAGCGGAATCCTCCGCAAAAACTCCGGAACACAAAGAAACTAAATAATAAATAGTAAGCGGTCAGGCCGCAACACACGGCTACGCCGCGACTCACGAACACCACAGGATGTTAAAGGTGCTCGGTCGGACTCCAGGAATAGATGACAAATTCCGAGTACTGGATCACTGAGGACAGGAACAACCGGATAGAGCAGGACTGGAAACTCTCTGTAACAGACTCAGCAAACAGGAAGCTATCACCGGCGTCTGTAAGAAGTCCTGAGAGTGCCTTTATTTGGGAACCCTCCAATCAGGATCCAGACAGGATAATAAACATCATGCCGTGCAGCTGCATGCTGCACGGCCAGGATACAAATGAACTCATTATCTAGACCTAGCAACGGGGAACGCGGTCCGACAGTGGCGTCCCCGTTGCTATGGTCTGAGCGGCTCCGTGCGCCCGGCGTCTAGCGTTGCTAGGGAGCCGGCGGCTGTGTGCCTGCGGCGTCCCTAGTTGCTAGGCGCCGGGCCGCACTGACGGGCGGACCCTCGGCGCCTAACACCGGGTGGAGGTCGTGTCTTCTGAGAAAGTCTGCTTCTCAGTTGTCCACTCCGGGAATGAACACTGCTGACAGTGCTAACACATGATTTTCCGCCCATCGGAGAATCCTTGTGGCTTCTGCCATCGCCATCCTGCTTCTTGTGCCGCCCTGTCGGTTTACATGAGCGACCGCCGTGATGTTGTCTGACTGGATCAGCACCGGCCGGTGTTGAAGCAGGGGTCTAGCCTGACTTAGGGCATTGTAAATGGCCCTTAGTTCCAGAATATTTATGTGTAGGGAAGTCTCCTGACTTTTCCATAGCCTTGGAAGTTTCTTCCCTGTGTGACTGCCCCCCAGCCTCGAAGGCTGGCATCCGTGGTCCCCAGGACCCAGTCCTGTATGCCGAATCTGCGGCCCCCTAAAAGATGAGCACTCTGCAGTCACCACAACAGCGACACCCTGGCCCTTGGAGACAGGGTTATCCGCCGATGCATCTGAAGATGCGACCCGAACCACTTGTCCAACAGATCCCACTGGAAAATCCTTGCATGGGACCTGGCGAATGGAATTTCTTCGTAAGAAGCTACCATCCTTCCCAGGGCTCGCGTGCATTGATGCACCGACACCTGTATACGTATTAGGAGGTCTCTGTCTAGAGACGACAACTCCTTGGACTTCTCCTCCGGGAGAAACCCTTTTTATCCTGTTCTGTGTCCAGAACCATACCCAGGAACAGTAGACGCGTCGTAGGAACCAGCTGCGACTTTGGAATATTCAGAACCCAGCCGTGCTGTTGTAGCACTTCCCGAGATAGTGCTACTCCGCCGAACAACTGCTCCCTGGACCTCGCCTTTATAAGGAGATCGTCCAAGTACGGGATAATTATTTCGGCCATTACCTTGGTAAATACCTCGGTGCCGGGGACAGACCAACGGCAACGTCTGGAATTGGTAATGACAATCCTGTACCACAATTTTGAGGTACTCCTGGTGAAGAGGGTAAATAGGGACATGCAGGTAAGCATCCTTGATGTCCAGTGATACCATGAAATTCTCCAGGCTTGCAATAATCGCCCTGAGCGATTCCATTTTGAACTTGAACCTTCGTATATAAGTGTTCAAGGCTTTCAATTTTAGAATGGGTCTCACCGAACCGTCTGGTTTCGGTACCACAACATTTTGGAATAGTAACCCCGGCCTTGTTGAAGGAGGGGTACCTTGATTTCACCTGCTGGAAGTACAGCTTGTGAATTGCCGCCAGTACTACCTTTCTCCGAGGGCAGCAGGCAAGGCTGATGTGAGGTAACGGCGAGGGGGAGTCGCCTCGAACTCCAGCCTGTATCCCTGTGATACTATTTGCAGAACCTAGGGATCCACCTGTGGGCAAGCCCACTGGTCCCTGAAGTTCCCGAGACGCGCCCCTACTGCACCTGTCTCCACCTGTGGAGCCCCAACGTCATGCGGTGGACTCAGAGGAAGCGGGGGAAGATTTTTGATCCTGGGAACTGGCTGCTGGTGCAGCTTTTTCCTTCTTCCCTTGTCTCTGTGCAGAAAGGAAGCGCCTTTGACCCGCTTGCTTTTCTGAAGCCGAAAGGACTGTACCTGAAAATACAGTGCTTTCTTAGGCTGTGAGGAAACCTGAGGTAAAAAATTTTCTTCCCAGCTGTTGCTGTGGATACGAGGTCCCAGAGACCATCCCCAAACAATTCCTCACCCTTATAAGGCAGAATCTCCATGTGCCTTTTATAGGCAGCATCACCTGTCCACTGTCGGGTTTCTAATACCCTCCTGGCAGAATGGACATTGCATTAATTCTGGATGCCAGCCGGCAAATATCCCTCTGTGCATCCTTTATATCTAAGACGACGTCTTTAATATGCTCTATGTTAGCAAACTATTATCCCTGTCTTAGAGTATTAATATTATCTGACTGGGTATCAGACCACGCTGCAGCAGCACTATTTATGCTGAGGCAATTGCAGGTCTCAGTATATAACCTGAGTGTGTATATACAGACTTCAGGATAGCCTACTGCTTTTTATCAGCAGGCTCCTTCAAGGTGACCGTATCCTAAGACGGCAGTGCCACCTTTTTTGACAAACGTGTGAGCGCCTTATCCACTTAAAGGGATATCTCCCAACGTGACCTATCCTCTGGCGGGAAAGGGTACGCCATCAGTAACTTTTTAGAAATTACCAGTTTCTTATCGGGGGAACCCACGCTACTTTACACACTTCATTCATTCATCTGATGGGGGAACAAAACACTGGCTGCTTTTTCTCCCCAAAAATAAAACCCCTTTTATGTGGTACTTGGGTTCATGTCAGAAATGCGTAACACATTTTTCATTGCCGAGATCATGTAACGGATGTTCCTAGTGGATTGTGTATATGTCTCAACCTCGTCGACACTGGAGTCAGACTCCGTGTCGACATCTGTGTCTGCCATCTGAGGTAACGGGCGCTTTTTTGAGCCCCTGATGGCCTTTGAGACGCCTGGGCAGGCGCGGGCTGAGAAGCCGGCTGTCCCACAGCTGTTTTACGTCATCCAGCCTTCTATGTAAGGAGTTGACATTGTCGGTTAATACCTTCCACCTATCCATCCACTCAGGTGTCGGCCCCACAGGGGGCGACATCCCATTTATCGGCCTCTGCTCCACCTCCACGTAACCTTCCTCATCCCACATGTCGACACAGCCGTACCGACACACAGCACACACACAGGGAATGCTCTGACTGAGGACAGGACCCACAAAGTCCTTTGGGGAGACAGAGAGAGAGTATGCCAGCACACACCAGAGCGCTATATAATGCAGGGATTAACACTATAACTGAGTGATTTTCCCCCCAATAGCTGCTTGTATAAACAATATTGCGCCTAAATTTAGTGCCCCCCCTCTCTTTTTAACCCTTTGAGCCTGAAAACTACAGGGGAGAGCCTGGGGAGCTGTCTTCCAGCTGCACTGTGAAGAGAAAATGGCGCCAGTGTGCTGAGGGAGATAGCTCCGCCCCTTTTTCGCCGGCTTTTCTCCCGCTTTTTTATGGATTCTGGCAGGGGTATTTATCACATATATAGCCTCTGAGGCTATATAGTGTGATGATTTTGCCAGGCAAGGTGTTTATATTGCTGCTCAGGGCGCCCCCCCCCCAGCGCCCTGCACCCATCAGTGACCGGAGTGTGAGGTGTGCATGAGGAGCAATGGCGCACAGCTGCAGTGCTGTGCGCTACCTTGGTGAAGACTGAAGTCTTCTGCCGCCGATTTTCCGGAACACTTCTTGCTTCTGGCTCTGTAAGGGGGCCGGCGGCGCGGCTCCGGGACCGAACATCAATGGCCGGTTCCATGCGGTCGATCCCTCTGGAGCTAATGGTGTCCAGTAGCCTAAGAAGCCCAAACTACCACCAGTTAGGTAGGTTCGCTTCTTCTCCCCTTAGTCCCTCGCTGCAGTGAGTCTGTTGCCAGCAGATCTCACTGTAAAATAAAAAACCTAAATATACTTTCTTTCTAGGAGCTCAGGAGAGCCCCTAGTGTGCATCCAGCTCAGCCGGGCACAAGAATCTAACTGAGGTCTGGAGGAGGGTCTTAGTGGGAGGAGCCAGTGCACACCAGGTAGTCCTAAAGCTTTCTTTAGTTGTGCCCAGTCTCCTGCGGAGCCACTAATCCCCATGGTTCTTACGGAGTCCCAGCATCCACTTAGGACGTCAAAGAAAATAATGTGGCATTCTATGGTGATAGCACCTAAAACTGTCTGATCAAGCTATTACTTTAATTTGATACTCTGGCAACACATACACTGTCCAAAACTGTCCAAATCAATAAACTGAGAAAAATAAAAATACATTTTTAATGATCAAATTCAAGCATACTTATTGCATTGCTACATACATATATCATATACATTGACTCTTTCAAACCCAGCTGTCTCTCATCCTAAACCCTCTGTCCCATGCTCACGTTGTACGCCATCTGTGTCACCCCTGCCTGTGTACCCTTCCCCTTTAGAATGTAAGCTTTCACGAGCAGGGCCCTCATGCTTTTCTCCTACTTAACCTATCTTCTTTTCAATACTTCCTTTAATGGCACCAAATACTGTACCTTAGTTTTCTGCTGCCCTGATACTTATTTCAGTACTGTCTGCTGACACAGCTTTGTTTATATACCATGTACCTGTCCTATATTGTCTTGAATTGTAAGTCAAGGTTTTATTGTTTTGCTTATGTACAGTACTCTATAATTGGGGCACTGGGCATCCCATATGGTGCCATATAAATAATACCTCTAAAGGTGCGTACACACTAGGTGATATTTTATAATTTTCGCCCTTCTGAGCTATATCATTTGTAATATCGCCCAGTGTATATGCTACATACAAAGCGATGCGCCCTCCCGTGGGTCTTTATCGACCCCCTATGTCATCTGACTATGCAGCTCAATTTGTATTATCATCCAAAACTGCATGTACGGGCCGGCGGCGGCAGTGTGACCTCACTGAACGATATCGTTAGCGATTTCTTACATTGTGTACGCACTAAATCGGCTGCCCAGGAGGGTAGGGAAAACACTAGGCGACATCGCTCATGGCGTGTATCGCCTAATGTGTACACACCTTTACTCCCTGGCTAACTTATACAGAGTGTAGCTCAATGCTCTTAGTCAGTCATGACAATAATAATCTTAAACTAAAGACTTTGTGCCAGACACTGGCATATCTATAATGTGCGCAGTGTGTCCGGTGTACACTGGCCCGAGTCCAGAGCGGGCCACCTCCGCACACGCTGCATCCATTTTCTAAATACTCACTCCTCCGGAGTCCCGCGCCGATGTCCGCGGCGGTGTTAAAAGTCTGTGAAAATGTTGCAGCGCCCATTTTTACGGAGTTCTGCGCATGCGCAGTACAAAAATCACTGGGAAAATGGCCGCCACGCCATTTTCCCGGAGATCGCCGCATGCGCAGTAGAGTCTGAGCGTTATAGTGCTCAGACTCTCAGCGTTGCCAGCAGAGAGGAAGGGGCCCGAATAGAGGAGGCTGCACACGGGCCTCCTCCTCTCTTAACAACTTAACTGACGATTTATTTTGCCAAAAAACGCTCCAAAATTGTCGGGTTTTTTTATGAACGAATTAAGTGAAGAACATGAATTTAACCCTATCCAAAATGATTTTAGTTAAAAAAAAAAAAAAAATATATATATATATATATATATATATAAATATATATATATATACAGTATATACATATATATATATATATATATATATATTATTTTCTCTCTCCAAACATCGAAACATTGATTGCAAACATCACGACCATCGGAACATCGGAAACATCGCAGTTTTAATTTTGAAAGTCGGGACAGGCTCCAAGTACACGGGAAGTCTTGGGGGGATAATTTACACTTTCCCTTCCCTGCTGCTGCTAACACAGTTTATCTGACTGGTCGCATCCTGTGTGACCAGGTCAGATAGAGCACTTGCAGGCATGGTCGCATCTGATGCGACCATGCCAGGCAAGTGGTTAAAGCGCCCCTGGAGCCAGATGTACTAAGCCTTGAAAAGTGATAAATTGCACACTAATAAAGTACCAACCAGTTCCTAACGGTTATTTTTCAAACTCAGGGGGAAGATGTATTAAGCCTTGAATAGTTATAAATTTCAAGGTGATAAAGTACCAGCCAATCAGCTCCTAACTGCTACTGTATGTTACAGGCTGAGTTTGAAAAATGACAGTTAGGAGCTGGTTGGTTGGCACTTTATCACTGTGAAATTTATCACTTTTCAACGCTCAGTACATCTCCCTCTTTGTATCCCTAACATGTAAGTTTTACCCAAATGTACACCTTAGTTCTTAGTCACATTATAAGAATGTATTATTATACATCCTATTTAACAATGAATAAAGTACTTTATGGTTTAAATATGACTGTAAAATACCTGCGCTGCCACCACTGCTAACAAGTGGGAAATATGGGGGGGCTCTTCAATTTACTTATTGTACTGTATGTACTTCACTATTAGAACCTGTGGCAGTTACTTGGCATCCATGTTTTATTTGCACTTTGCACTTAAACATACGCATGGAGAAAGGTACCAGCATAGTAGAGCTGTACAAACTACATCACACAAAAAAAAGACTTTTGCTAGGGAATAGACCATGTGGCCATAAGTTAGCCAGCGGACATTCCCCATAAAGCACCCTCTCCATCAGGACTACACCACCAATTAAGCAAATTCTTTTTAACAAATCCGACAGTCAACAATAAAATTCTCAGGTCTTTCTAAACAATCCTCTGAACGCTATAGACATCTCAGGTGGCAGAGTAAAAAAGTACTTTATTTTATTAAATATTGCTTTTAAAATAATGATAAGATAATTATGTAGCATCGCCTTGGGAGTGGGTGTGTTTTTGAGCCCATATGTGACATGAGAGGAAGGAAGTCTATGTGGTTGCTAAAGGTTGTAATAAAGCCTATGGGGTCTATTTACTAAGCCTTGGATGGAGATAAAGTCGCTGGAGATAAAGTACCAGCCAATCAGCTCCTAACTGCTATGCCACAGGCTGTGTTTAAAAAATGACAGGAGCCGATTGGCTGGTACTTTATCTCCAGCGACTTTATCTCCATCCAAGGCTTAGTAAATAGACCCCTGAGTCTAGTAAGTGACATGAAGGAGAAGTCATCTCAGAGCTAGGGCACTGAGAAAGAGTACTTGTGCTACCCCGATGCAGGAAAATGGTGAGGCTGTTATATTGCTCGTCCAACACCCAAGGCCAGGGCCGGATTAACAATGGGGCTGATGGAGCTGCAGCTCCAGGCCCACACTCCAAAATAGGCCCACTGCATCTGCACACTGCTGTGCTGCTGTAAACAGGAAAAAAAAATCCTGCTACAGCAGCTTGCCAGTGACGCTGCAGTGTGGTGAGCACAGCTGCAGTGCAAAGTTACCCCGCCAGCACCTCTATTTACTAACGGCTGCAGGGCAGGACGGAGGATCTAGCCAGCGGCACTAGGACCCAGCACTGCTCTGCTCCTGCTGCTGCTGCTGCTGGCGGCATCTCCGCAGTGTAGATGAGGGGATGAGTGGGAGGGATCAGGGCAGGACCTACCATTACATCGCGTACGCGCCGGGCAGCCTGGACCACGACACCAAGCCCGTACCAGGAAGCCTATGCTGCATTCCCGACTCTGGCGGCTCACGCGCTGTTCTTTTCTCAGCCGCGGCTCCCTCTAGATGTCAGGTTGGCCGTCCGTGACTGTGCATTGATTGGCGGCCGCGGAAAGGCCGGGTGTCCCCTGTTGCTCTCGCTGTGTCCGGTGCAAGTAGGTCAGAAACACCGGAGCGGAGCCCCCTATTATAGCATTACTGGAGCCGCCATCTGCAAGTGAGAGGTACTGTAATATACAAAATCTATTATATAACCCAAAGCTCTGCAATATGTAGCACCGGCAGCCCCCCCCCCCCCCCCCAACCAGACTAATCCCTTCTCCTCCCCATGTCACCAGGCTAATCCCCCCCCCCCCTCCCCAGGCTAATGTCCCCCCACAAAAGACCAGACCAATCCCCCTCCTTCCCCTGTCACCACACTACCCCCCTCCTCACCAGCCTAACCCCCCCTTTTTCCCCTGTCACCACACTCCCCCCTCCTTACCAGCGTAACCCCCCTCCTTCCCCTGTCACCACCACACTACCCCCCCTCCTTCCCCTGTCACCACACTACCCCCCCTCCTCACCAGCCTAACCCCCCTCCTTCCCCTGTCACTACGTTTCCCCCCCCTCCTCACCAGCCTAACCCCCCCTCCTCCCCCTGTCACCAGGCCATCCCCCCTCCTCACCAGCCTACCCCCCCTCCCCTCCTACCCCTGTCACCAGGCTACCCCCTCCTCACCAGCCTAACCCCCCCTACTCCCCCCTGTCACCAGGCTACCCCCCCTACTCAACCGCCTAATCCACCCTCCTCACCCTGTGACCAGGCTAAACGACACCGCTCACCAGGCTAATCCTCCCATCCTCCTCCTGTCACCAGGCAAATCCCTCTCCTCCGCCTATAACCAGGCTAACCCCCCTCACAAAAATAATCCCCCTCCTCCCCCTGTCACTAGGCTAACCCCTACACCAGCCTAATGCCCCCTCCTACCCTTGTCACCAGGCTAATCCGCCCCCACTCACCAGGCTAATCCTCCCATTCTCCTCCTGTCACCAGGCAAATCCCCCTCCTCCCCCTATAACCAGACTAACCCTCCCTCTCACAAAACTAATCTCCCTCCTCCCCCTGTCACCAGGCTAACCCCCCCCCCCCACACCAGACTAATCCCACCTCCTCCCCCGTCACCAGGTTTACCCCCCCACCAGACTAATTCCCCCTCCTCCCCTGTCACCAGGCTAACACCCCCCCAGGCCAATCCCCCTCCTCCCCCTGTCAGCAGGCTAACCTACCCCCCTCACCAGACTAATCCCCCCGCCCCCAAGCTAACTCCCCCCCCCCCCCCTCTCCTCCTCCTCACCAGGCTAATCCCCTTTCCACCCCTTGTCACCAGGCTAATCCCCCGTCCTCCCTCATCTCCAGGCTGATTCCCCCACCCACCAGAACACCTGACTGTTCTTCCCCTGTCTTCCTCCCATCTTCCATTGTTCTTCCCATATCTCCCTCCTGTCTTCCTCCCATATAAACCCTATTCTTCCTCCCATCCCCTGTGCCTCCCATCTTCCCCCTGTTCTTCCACCTGTTTCCCTCCCAGTGGCGGAACTAGAGAGTGGTGGGCCCAGGCGCATCAATATGCATTGGGCCCCGCCTCCCATATACAAAATAGGGACCACCCAAAAAGTGGGGTTTGGTCTCATTAAGAAGGGGCATCACCACACAATAGTACCCTCAAATTGCACCACACAGCAGTGCTCCTAATACACCTTACACCACACAGCAGCGCTCATTATACACCTTACGCCACACAGCAGCGCTCATTATACACCTTACGCCACCCAGCAGTGCACCTTATACACCTTACGCTACACAGCAGCACTCATTATACACCTTACGCCACACAGCAGCCCTCATTATACACCTTACGCCACACAGCATCGCTCATTATACACCTTACGCCACACAGCAGCGCTCATTATACACCTTACACCACACAGCAGCCCTCATTATACACCTTATGCCACACAGCAGCACTCATTATACACCTTACGCTACCCAGCAGTGCACCTTATACACTTTACACCACACAGCAGCACTCATTATACACCTTACGCCACACAGCAGTGCTCCTTATGCACCTTACGCCACACAACAGCACTCATTATACTCCTTACGCCACACAGCAGCACTCATTATACACCTTACGCCACACAGCAGCGCTCATTATACACCTTACGCCACCCAGCAGCACTCATTGTACACCTTACGCCACCCAGCAGTGCACCTTATACACCTTACGCTACACAGCAGCGCTCATTATACACCTTACGCCACACAGCAGCGCTCGTTATACATGTTACGCCACCCAGCATGCGCTCATTATACACCTTACGCCACACAGCAGCGCTCATTATACACCTTACGCCACACAGCAGCGCTCATTATACACGTTACGCCACCCAGCAGTGCACCTTATACACCTTACGCCACACAGCAGCGCTCATTATACACCTTACGCCACACAGCAGCGCTCATTATACACGTTACGCCACCCAGCAGTGCACCTTAAACACCTAACTCAACACAGCAGTGCTCCTTAAACACCTTACGCCACACAGCAGCGCTCCTAATACACCTTACACCACACAGCAGTGCTCCTTATACATGTAATCCCACACATCAGCATTACTTATACACGTAACGTCACACAGCAGCGCTCCTTACACATGTCCCGCCACACAGGCGTGCTTCTTATGCACGTAACGCCACACAGCAGCGCTCCTTATACACATAATGTCACACAGTAGTGCTCCTTATACATGTAACACCACACATAGTAGTGCTCATTATACACAACGCCACACAGTAGAGCGCCTTATACACGTTACGACTCACTGTAGTACTCCTTATACACGTTATGACACACAGTATGTGAGTGCTCTATTTTTATAGACAGATAGTTAAATATATACACACATAGTAAAAAATATACACACACACACACACACACACACAAAGTAAAACACACACACAAACACACAGCAAAACACCCATAGCAAAACACACACAGCAAAACACATATACTGTACACACTTTGGTATTTAATTTTTTTTATGGGGTTTATTCCCACATCATACTGTACTGTGCACCCCTCCTGGCTAGCTCTCTGGCTTCAGCAACGTCTCCTGGACACAGCATGCTCCCGAGACTCTCTCTCCCCCTTCTCCCAGCATGCAGTGGTGGGCCCTCGGCCAGCAGAGACAGAGCTGCATACCTCCCAACTGTCCCGATTTTCGTGGGACAGTCTCATGCGCACAGCGTCTATTCACAGGTGACAGAGGGACTGGGGGCATGCCAGCAGCTCATAGAGTGCTGGGCATTCACCCAGAGTGACAGAAAATGGGGGGCGTGGCTCACGATTGTGGCATTGCCGCAAAGCCACGCTCCTTTTACATAGACCACACCCCCTTTTCGGGATCGCGCACCTTCGACTCGTGAGAGGTACCTATTTTGGGATTAAAAATGTTGGGACGTATGGAGCTGGTCAGAGAAGAGTGTGACAGCCAGCAGTGCGCATTGAGCAGAGTACAAAGAAGGGTGATGATTGATCTCATCACCCTTCTCCTTTGCTGGTGCCGGGGACCGCATTTGGGCTTCCTTCATTGTTAGGGCCCGCAGCGTAATGGCGGGCAGCATGTAATGAGTCAGTCTGACTCATTATACTGCTACCGACTGTGGGCCCCTTCACAGCGGCGGGCCTCGGTGCAATGCACCGGCACAAGTTCCGCCGCTGCTCCCTCCCTTCTTCCTGCCATCTTCCTGTCTCCCTCATCGCCTACTATTCTTCCCCCTAAATCCCTCCTGTCTTCCTCCCATCTAGCCCCTATTCTTCTCCCTGACTTTCTCTTGTCTTCCTTCCATCTAGACCCTGTTCTTCCTCCTGTCTTCCTCCCATCTTCCACTGTTCTTCCCCCTTTTCTCCTCCCCTCTTAATAAAATAATTTTTGTAATATAATTATTTAAGCACTGAGATTTTTCTATTTCACACACACACACGCACGCACACACACGCACACACCCCCATACCAGTAGCCACACCCCGACCATGCTGGCCACACCCATTGCGGAGACACACAATAGGCCCTTCATAAATTTCAGCTCCAGGCCCATGAGGACCTTAATCTGGCACTGCCCAAGGCATTAGTAGCTGTTGCTTGTAGAGCCTCCACTAAGGTGGGAAAGTCTATTCCCAGGAGTGGGTAAGAGCAACCTGATAAAGGGCGAGAGTTCCCAAACCTAGAAAAGCCCTCAAATAAAAACCCTATAGTGTAAAGAAAGGAACTTATTAACAGTTTCTTATACAATACAGCATATTCCGTTGCACTTTACAATTGGTTTCAACAATCATAAATCAAAACTGGGTAATAACAGACAGTCATAGAGGTAGGAAGGCCCAGCTCACAAGCTTACAATCTATAGGGAAACAGTCATTAATACACAAGGCTAGGTGCTATCAATTGCATAACTGTACACAAAATTGCAAAGGCTCTTAGTGAGCTGTAGGATATGGTCACTGTGGCCGAAGAGGCTCCAGCCCACGTGGAAAATGGCCGCCGCGACACTGAAGGGGTTAACCCCTAGTGCCCGGCGCCATTATCGGGACAATGGGCGCTTGGCGCCATATTTAAAATATTGTGGGCGCTAGGCGCCGTGGTTGTACAAATGTTCAAAAATTTATTTTCATGATGTGCCGCGGTCCCGGACCTCTCCGGCGACCGCGGCAGTGAGGGCAGCCCCCGGCGCGCTGAGCAGAGTGTGCGCGCCGGGGGAGAGGTGAACCGCTGAAGCCGGGAGATCAGCTCCCGCTGCAGCGATCGGAGTGCGCCGCTGACCGCCAGAGTCCGGGAGCTCTGCTCCCGGCAACGGCAGAGGTGAGCACAGCCCCCCGGCGCACTGAGCTGTGTGTGCGCCGGGGGAGAAGGGTGAGCCGCTGCAGCTGGGAGCTCAGCTCCCGCTGCAGCGCGCTCTGGGGTTGCCTGTGCTGGGGGACGGGAGCTCTGCTCCCGGTGCCTCAGCACACTGGAGGCGGCCAGCCGCGGCAGCAGGGAGGAATGTCCCGGGCTGCCAGGCGGCAGGGGGGGTGCGCCGCAGCCCGGCTCCCCGCCGGACGCTGCGGCGAGGCCACAGATCCAGCGCCGCATACAGGGGACCGGGCTAGCCGGCTCCCTGGCGGCGGGGGGATGACTAGGTTGGTGAGTGCTGGGGTCCGGGAGCTACGCTCCCGGCACCTCAGAGCTGCAACAGACAGAGCCACAGCGGCCGGGACAAGTGTCCCGGGCCGCCAGGCTTCGGATCAGGGGGGATGCGCCGCTCCGTGCGGCGAGGCTACAAAAATGAATGCCGCTCTGGGGGGACAGGGAGCGCCAGCTCCCTGGACCCCAGAGGCAGGCAGGCAGGCTGGTGGATGGGGGAAGCCAGCCCCATACCTCCAGCACTGAGAGAGAGAGAGCCCTAGCAGCCAGGCTGCAGGGCTAGGGGAGCCCAGCGCTGAGCGCTGGGCACAGTACTTAAAGGGGAATGTACAGTGTGTTTTAAATGAAATGTATTTAAAGGTAAATGCACTTACTTGGTTGTGTGTCCCAGGAGAGGGGAATCTATGGCTGTGCAGGCTGATGGATTCTCCCAGACCTTTTCCCCCAAAACGGAATACTTTCCCATCCAGCCTCACACTTGAAAGGGGCATTGGGAGAGAGAGAAGAAGCTCAGCTTTGAAACAAGCTGAGTGCTTTTCTGGAGCTCCATGGAGATCACCCATAGTGGCCTGGAAACCTGGACCGGGGAGCTATGCTGCCCAGCTCTGGAGCCCAAATCCAGGCTGCAGGCAGTGGGCTAGGTCACGGGCAGGTTTCTGGAAGTCAGTTTAGGAGGGAAAACTTCCCCCAGCCTAGACTGAACGGCACCGGGGCGTATCCTGATCCTCCAGGATGGGACAGTCAAAGGAGAACGACCACTCCCCACTGTCCATAGAGAACAATGTTAGCTGTGCATGTGACCAAGGCATGCACAGCTCATGGGTAAACATTGATTGGTTGTACACCACAGGGCGGGATTACCCCCTGTGGTAATGTGTATTGGAGTAGGATAAAAGGAGGGCAGTTGCCCCATGGAAGTTGTATTGTACCATCTTTATTCTGCTGAAACATCTTGTTGTATGCTGTTGCCCCTAGCAATAGGGAGGAGCCTTTTTAAAGGCTATTATTGAGCAAATAAACATCATTGCCTCAAGAAGATTGCTTCATCTTGTGACCTACATTGTTATGCCAAACATAGCCCCGTCCTCCGGCTGTCCAGGGAAGCACCTAACGTCTCCAAGTTCCGCCTTCCGCCAGCTACCGGTAGAGGCCTAGCAAGTGGCTAGTGGGGATTCGTCAACACCACACAGGTGTGGTAAGGCAGTGCGTCGGCACATACAGAGCAGGACCGTGGTTCCAAACCCCACGGCAGGTTAGGAGTTTGGTGGTGGCAGCATAAACCCACCCACAACGCAGTGGGTGGAGTCAATAACAGGCGGTTACTGACGGTAAGCGGGAATCCCCTATGTGGTCAGGCCTCGTGTGACTTGACCTTCCAATCTGTGCGCAGGAGACGGGACGCGAAAGCGGCGAGTGCTTTCGTACGGGACCGTCCTGTCACAGTCACACAGTGATGTTGTCCTGGGGTCAGGAGGATGGAAAAGCTGAGTCTGTGTGACAGCTGCTGGACAGTTACATGTGAACACTACAACTAGGGGGTATATTTACTAAGCTCCCGATTTTGACCGATTTCATGTTTTTTCATCAAAGTGTCATCTCGGGAATTTACTAAACTTAAATCTCTAAAGTGATAAGGGCATTCGTATTTTTTTGAAAGTCAAAGATAAAAAATACGTATGAATACACCATCGGTCAAACGCGGCTGTTTAGGTATAGAACTCAGTCATTTACTAAAAATTCAAATTCACAAACACTGCCGGCAATAGCCAAACACTGCCGTGAAAAAATACAAATCGTAAAAAAAAATCAGTTTTAAAACAGACCTGCTTTTTTTTTTTTTACCGTGCTCTGATAGTCATGCACGGATCCATGAGAAAGTGTCAAAAAGTAGAAAAAAAATTTGCGTAGGTTCCTCCTCCTAAGCATAACCAGCCTCGGGCTCTTTGAGCCGGTCCTGGTTGTAAAAATATGGGGGAAAAATTGACAGGGATTCCCCCATATTTTAACAACCAGCACCGGGCTCTACGCCTGGTCCTGGTGCAAAGAATACGGGGGACAAAAAGCGTAGGGGTCCCCCGTATTTTTTTGAACCAGCACCGGGCTCCACTAGTTAGAGAGATAATGCCACAGCCGGGGGACACTTTTATCTTGGTCCCTGCGGCCCTGGCATTAAATCACTAACTAGTCACCCCTGGCCGGGGTACCCTGGAGGAATGGGAACCCCTTAAATCAAGGGGTCCCCCCCTCCAGCCACCCAAGGGCCAGGGGTGAAGCCCGAGACTGTCCCCCCCATCCAAGGGCGGCGGATGGGGGGCTGATAGCCATAGTGTAAAAAAAAAAAAGAATATAGGTTTTTTTTGAAGCAGTACTACAAGTCCCAGCAAGCCTCCCCCGCAAGCTGGTACTTGGAGAACCACAAGTACCAGCATGCGGGGGGAAACGGGCCCGCTGGTACCTGTAGTTCTACTACAAAAAAATACCCCCCAATAAACAATACACAGACACCGTGAAAGTATAACTTTATTACATACATGCACACTTACCTTCATACATACTTATCTATGTTGACACGAAGAGTCGGTCCCCTTCTCCACGTAGAATCCTGGGGTACCTGTAAATAAAATTATACTTACAAAAAATCCTGTGTAGATCGGTCCTCTTCTTATAAATTATAATCCAGGGACTTGGCAAAACAATAAAACGCATTACCCGAACCACGCACTGAAAGGGGATCCATGTTTACACATGGATCCCCTTTCCCGACTGCCGGGACCCCCGTGACTCCTGTCAAAGAGGGTCCCTTCAGCCAATCAGGGAGCGCCACGTCATGGCACTCTCCTGATTGGCTGTGCGCTCCTGAGCTGTCAGTCAGGCAGCGCACGGCAGAGATACAATGTAGCGCATAGGCGCTACATTGTATCCAATGGTGGGAACTTTGCGGTCAGCGGTAGACCGCGAGGTTATGTGAGGTCACTCTTGTGGTCTACCGCTGAAGTGTCTGGAGAAACGGGGGAGTGGCTGGCCGAACGCAGGGCGTGTTTGTGACGTCAAACCAGAAACGAAACGGGCTGAGCTGATCGCAGTGTAGGAGTAAGTCTCGAGCCAATCAGAAACTGCTAAGAATTATTAATTCGCAATTCTGCTACTCTTTCGTTCGCAATTCTGCTAAGCTAAGATACACTCCCAGAGGGCGGCGGCCTAGCGTGTGCAATGCTGCTAAAAGCAGCTAGCGAGCGAACAACTCGGAATGAGGGACAAAATTCAAAAATTGCAAATTCACACATTCGATGTAATTCGTGTTTGAACTTTAACCTAATTCAGAAAAATAAGAATTTTAGTAAATATACCCCAAGGTGATAAAGTTTTGTAGAGCTACAAAGGGGTGGTCTTCGGTTTGCCGGCTGTTGGGATCCCGGCACACAGTATACCGGGAGGTCCACGACTGGAGGGAGAATAGAGAGCCGTGCCCACAAGGGGCTCATTAGCGCTCGCCCAGCTGTCAGTATGCCAGCGGTCGGGATTCCGGCGCCGGTATGCTGGCCGCCGGGAGTCCGGCCACCTGCATACCATACTACACCCGCTACAGGTGCCAGTTATGTGCTGAATATTGGTAATTTGCAACATGAGCCTCCAATCCGATGGGATCTGTATTAGTCCCATTATGACATACAGTAGGGTCCAGATTCATATTATGCCACATGTGGGGGTGGAACATATGTGGGATTATAAGTGAGATAAGTATATAGGATGGGATATATGTGGGATCAAAAGTAATAAAAGTACATACTGTAGGATGAGACATACAGTATATGAGATAATGAGCACAGTGCAGGGTGGGAGGTAGCTGGAGCAAGATAGGAGATATATTAACACACAAAAAGTTGTCTCTATACTACCCCACAACTATAGGTATTGGCAACAGCAGTGCAGTGCAAATTCAGTTTTTTTTTTTACATTTTTCATGATAAAATTAAAACTTGTCAATAAGGAAAGAGGATTCAGTACTACCTTGGGACTTAAAATTGGGGAATAAACAATACTTCCTACCCATTCCAAATTGCACTTTGCACAAATCCAATCACAGAAGAAATCACAAGATTTGAGTGGGTTCATTGTAAATGTAAAACTGGTAATATAATGTTACCTATCCCAGTTGTGCACAACATCCACCTACTCATGACCTGGATATTTTTGCTGTCCCTTTTCTTTATTCACTTCAAAAGGACCAGAAGAGCTGTGAGCTATAGAGGAAGCTGTCCAACAAGCCACATTCACGAAAATATCAAGCAGTGACAGCAATTATAACTTCTTTGGATTCTGAACCCAGACACGTCTCCTCACTTATTTTGTATTGCCAATATTCTCTCTGCCCCATTATGTTAGCTTTGTGGGGGTCACATGGGATTAATGTGCCAGGGAACTCTTCCTACAACAACAGATAATTTCAGTTATTACTAAGCATCTATAACACAGGGAATGTATAGCTCAGTTCAATAGCAAGTTGCTAAAGCATGTTTCACTTAGAAAGATGGCGGCATTTATACAGGAGCAGATGTTAAATAGACGTTAGAAAGGACTTCAGCGGAGTGACTGCATTGTGTTTTGTGGAGCAATACAGAAACACAAATTCATATTGAGAGTGACTATACTAAATTAAGAGGGACATTTACTAAGCAGTGATAAGAGCGGAGAAGTGAGCCAGTGGAGAAGTGCCCATGGCAACCAATCAGCACTGAAATAACATCTATAATTTGCATACTATAAAATTATACAGAGCTGCTGATTGGTTAATGGGGAAACTTCTCCACTGGCTCACTTCTCTGCTCTTATCACTGCTTAGTAAATGTCCCCCTAAGACAAAGACATGAAGAGGGAGCAGTTTAAGAGGTATCCCTAGCTGTGTGTAGAACTAGGTCAGAGCTGGTGGTCTTCTTATATTTAACAGACAAATTCCATGGAGCCACAGGAAGGACATAGGGAGGCTGAATCCGTAAAACAGCCTGAGTGAAAGTATGAACGTCAGGAATAGACGCAATTTTTCTCTGAAACCAAACCGACAAGGCAGAGATATGAACCTTGAGGGACGCCAGACAAAGGCCTAAGTCCAGGCCTTGTTGCAAAAAAAGCGGCAAGTCTGGAAGTACTGAATTTGTAAGCATCGTAATTTTTAGCAGCACACCAGGTGAAGTAAGAATTCTAGACCCTATAATAAATCCGCGCAGATGCCGGTTTGCGGTCCTTCAGCATGGTGTGGTAGACCACCTTGGAGAATCCTTTTGCCATCAGGAGTGAAGCTTCAAGAGCCATGCCGTCATAGCTAGTCTGGATAGATACAAGGCTCCTGAATGAGGAGGTCTGGGCATTGAGGAAGTAGAAGAGGACGCTCTATCAATAGACCCTGCAGGTATGAGAACCAATGCCATCTGGGCCATGCTGGAGCGACTAGAAGTAGTATTCCTCCTTCTTGTTTGAACTTCCGTAGTACCCTGGGAAGGAGTGACACTGGAGGGAACACGTAGGGCATCCGAAAGTTCCATGGAATTCCCATAGCGTCCACGAACGCTGCTTGAGGATCCCTGGTTGATCCGAAGACCGGAACTTTGTGATAGTGTCGAGATGCCATCAGGTCTACATCTGGTAGGCCCCACTTGTTCACTAGGAGTAAAAAGACTTCCTGATGAAGACTCCACTCTCCGGCGTGCACGTCCTGATGACTGAGTAAATCACCTTCCCAGTTGAGGACTCTCGGAATGAACACTGCCGATATTGCCGGCAGAAGGCATTCCGCCCAACAAAGGATTTTTGACACTTCCATCATTGCCATGCGGCTTCGAGTGCCGCCTTGATGGTTTATGTATGCCACCGTGATGGCGTTGTCTGACCGTACTTGAATAGGCCTGTTCTGTATCAGAGGCAGGGCGAGAGACAAAGTATTAAACACTGCCCGCAATTCCAGAATGTTTATCGGGAGGAGTGATTCCTACTTGGTCTACCAACCCTGGAAAAATAGGATTTTGGTTACCTATCGGTAAATCCTTTTCTTGTAGTCCGTAGAGGATGCTGGGGTCCACATTAGTACCATGGGGTATAGACGGGTCCACCAGGAGCCATTGGCACTTTAAGAGTTTGAGAGTGTGGGCTGGTTCCTCCGTCTATGCCCCTCCTACCAGACTCAGTCTAGAAACTGTGACCAAGGAGACGGACATCTTCGAGAGAAGGATTATACACAGATAGTGGCGAGATTCATACCAGCTCACACATACAAGGCACGTCAAGCTAACTTAGCTTGAACACTCAGCAACCGCTGAAACATTACTTACCAAGTAACAATGCAGTACTCAACTAAAACGAAGTTGTACTGAACCAAATAACGTTTGCTGGAAAACGAAGCGCTGGGCGGGCGCCCAGCATCCTCTACGGACTACGAGAAAAGGATTTACCGGTAGGTAACCAAAATCCTATTTTCTCTTACGTCCTAGAGGATGCTGGGGTCCACATTAGTACCATGGGGATGTACCAAAGCGCATCGGCAGGCAGCCACGGAGGGACAGAGACAGTCATGAGGGACAGAATATGACCGCGGTCTGCGGTCATATTCTTAATACAGAGCCGGCCGTAAGCCAAACGGAGGTCACGGACCGGCAGCCAATCAGGAGCTACAGAATAGCAGCTCCTGATTGGCTACCGGTCCGTAAGCTCCGATTGGCTCACAGCCGGTTTTGTATTAAGAATGTGACCAAGGCTCTGTCTCTCCGTGGCTGCCTGCCAATGGGCAGGCAGGCAGCTGACCTGGCCCCCTGATCCTCACTACAGCCACCCGGCCCCCTCAAAAGGTAAAGTTTGGTGACAGTGTGTGTGGTGGTGGTGGGGACCCTGCCTTGTGAGGGTCAGTCCTGGGCCCCATCATTTCTGATGGCAGCCCTGCGCATAACTACAAAATTAGGCTAGGGCCGGCCCTGTCTGGAAGAATAGTGATAAGGCCGTAAGCTGAACTTTATGAGATCCCAGACGCAGGCCCAAATCCACGCCAGCCTGCAGAAACCGCAGGAAGCGTCCTAGTTTAAAATCCGCAGGTGGAAGTCTCTCCTTCTCACACCAGGATATGATATATATCTCCTCCAGATATGATAGTAATGTGACGATGTCACCGGTTTCCGCACCTGGAGCATAGTGGATATTACTTAACTGTCCATGCCCTTTTGAGCTAGGATCTGCCACTCAACCGCCAGGCTGTCAAGCGAAGACGTCGTAAGTCCAAGTAGATGAACGGTCCTCTCTTAGAGGTAGAGGCCAAGGATCCTCGACCAACATGTCCAGAAGATTCGCGTACTACGTCCTTCGAGGCCAGTATGGGGCCACCAGGATCGCCTTTGCTCTTTGACTTCTGATTCTCTTTAACACTCTTGGGATTAACGGAATCGGAGGGAACAGATACACCAGTTGATAGGACCACCTGGTTGTCAGTGCATCCACTGCCTGAGGGTCCCTGGTTCTTGAGCAATATCGGCTGAGCTTCATGTTGAGCCGAGATGCCATTAGGTCGATCTGTGGACGAGCTCACAGAGCCACAGTCTGATTGAACACTTATTCGTTGAGTCCCCATTTCCCGGGATGGAGGTCGTGACGACTGAGGAAGTCCGTTTCCCAGTTGTCCACTCCCGGAATGAATATGGCTGAAACAGCCCTTGCGTATTTTTCTGTCCAGGAGAGTATCTTGAATACTTCTGTCTTGCAAGCTCTGCTTTTTGTTCCACCTTGACGATTGATGTATGCCACCGTCGTCGCGCTGTCCGACTGTACCTGGATGGCCTGGTTCCGAAGTAGAGAATAGGCCTGAAGCAGAGCGTTGTACACAGCCCGCAACTCCAGAATGTTGATAGGAAGTCGGGCTTCCAGCGAAGTCCACCGGTCCTGGAACTGGACTTCTTGGGTCACTGCTCTCCATCCCTTCAGACTTGCGTCTGTCGTAAGGAGGATCCAATCCTGAATCCCGAAGCTCCGGCTGGCTAGAAGATTTGGAGAATGCAACCACCACAGGAGTGACATCCTCGCTTGTGGTGAAAGACGTATGATTCGATGCATATGTAGGTGTGAACCTGACCACTTGTTCAATACATCCAGCTGAAAGGTCCTGGCATGGAACCTTCCGTATTGTATCGTCTCGTACGAGGCCACCATCTTGCCCAGCAAGCGGATGCAAAGATGGACCGAAATCCGAGTTGGTCGAAGAACATCTCTGACCAAGTCCTGGAAGGTTGTCACCTTTTTTTGTTCCACTGTATCCAGGATCATTCCCAGAAACTGAAGTCGGTGAGACGGTAACAAATGGGACTTCTGTAAATTCAGAATCCATACGTGATGCAAAAGCACCTGAATTGTGTGGTTGATTCCGAGCACTAAAAGTTCCTCTCATCTCGCCTTTATCAGGAGATCGTCCAGATAAGGAACCATGTTGACTCCCTGAGTAGGAGCTTAATCACCGCCATCACCTTCGTGAATACCCGCGGAGCTGTGGACAGTCCGAACGGCAACGCCCGGAACTGATAGTGGTCGTCTTGTAAAGCGAACTTTAGGTAAGCCTGATGCGGCAGCCAAATTGGTATGTGGAGATACGTGTCCTTTACATCCAAGTATGCCAGAACCTCTTTTTTCTCTAAACCGAGGCTCACTGCATTTAGGGATTCCATCTTGAACTTGAAAACCCTTAGATAAGGGTTTAGTGGTTTTAAATTCAGGATGGGTCTTACCGAGCCGTCCAGCTTTGGTACCACAAACAGGTTGGAATAATAACCCTGACCCTGTTGTTGGATTGGTACTGGAGCAATCACTTGGGACTGGACCAATATCTTTATGGCCTGTGGTAGGACAATCTGAGAGTCTACCGAGGCCGGCAAGCCCGATCGGAAAAATCATTGGGGAGGAGCTGTGTCGAACTCCAGCCTGTAACCGTGAGAAATAAGATCCCTGACCCAGGAATCTTGGCAAGAGTCTTCCCACACTTGTCTGAAGTGAGGTAAACGCATTCCCACCTCGAGTGTCTCTCGGGGTGGGGGAGCACCGTCATGCTGAGATCTTGGAAGCCGCTGCATCGGTCCTCTGCTCCTGAGATCCTGTAGTCGCTGACTTTTTAAGCTTACCTCTGGTGCCTCTAACTGCATTGGAGGCTCCTCTCGCTCTAGACCGAAACCTGGCAGACCGAAAGGACTGCTGCGACAGTCCTGGAAAAGAACGGAAAGTGGATTTCCCTATCGTAGCCTTGGAAATCCAGTCATCCAACTCACTTCCAAACAACCTTTCACCTGAGAAGGGAAGGGATTCCACGCTGCACTTTGAATCCACGTCCGCGATCTCCTGACGCAGCCATAGTGCCCTACGGGCTGACACTGCCATGGCAATATTTCACTCAGTAATAGCTCCTAGCTCTTTCTGCGCTTCGCACAGGACCCGAGCGGTATCCTGGATTTGTTTGAGCAATATGCCTGCTCGCGACAGAAACATGTCACCTAAAAGGCTCTCCTAAACCTGCGGTGCCCAGGTATATATAGCCTTTGACATCCAGCAACTAGCTAGGACTGGGCGCTGAGATGCCCCGCTTGCTGTTTACATAGACTTAAGCGCAGCCTCTATATTTCTATCCCCTACATCTTTTAGCGTTGATTGCACCTGGGACAGGGAGCACCACCTTCTTTGACAGGCGTGTGACTGAGGCATCCACTACCGGGGGCTCTCCCACACCTTCCTCCCCGACGGTTCAAAGGGGAAAGCAGATATGAACGGTTTTGACACCTGAAATTTTTTCTCAGGATTTTGCCAGGCTATCTTAAAAGTGTCCCCTAAAACCTTTGACTCAGGAAAATATATTTTGGCCCTTTTCTGTAACATAAAAAAGGGTCCTCTTCCACAGGGTCTGCTGATGGTATTTCCAATACCTCTCTTATAGCCGTAATTAAAAGCTCTGTGCCCTGTGACAAGGACTGGGACTCCGTAAGCGAGTCCAGTTCCCCCTTCCTTTCTTCCAGCATTTCTTCCTTAGAATCTGAGGTAATGGCTGACAAACCACGATTACGCGTTTGTCCCGGGGAAGGGGTGAATTTATCCACCCTGGCGGACAGGTCATTTAGGGCCTGTGGCATTTGCTGCGTCTGTTGCGCATTGACAGAAAACTGTGAGGACATTTGTCTATCATGGATTTTATATTATGAACCCACGGTGGTTCTTGCGACTCCCCTGCAGAAATCACACTAAGCGGAGGGGACATGCATTGCTCACATGTGACCTGTGAGGTAGGCATGGGGGAGAATTTTGCACTGCAAACCATGCAAGTAAGCTTTTTGACCAAGTTGCAAAAAGTGTACACACACACACACACACACACACACACACACACACACACACACACACACACACACACACAAACACACTTATGCAGGCACTGTAACACCCTAGTGGTATGTGTATGGGAACCCAGAGGAATGGAGACCGCACACCAAGAAAACAAAGCACCCCCAGTGAGAGTGCTGGCTCCTGTGTTTGTTTAGGAGAGCTCTAAATTATATAAAGAGCTGTTATCAGCACTGTTTATATGCTGCCAACTCTGCTTAACCCCTCCACACCCTGTACTCAGCTTGTTTGTAGTACCTGTGAGGAGCTCGGCGTCCTTGCTGCATGAGGAGAAACAGGAAGGCACCAGCAAAGCTTCTGGTCCCGCTCTGAGTTAAGCTACGCCCCCTAATGGCGGCCGGAGCTTCTGTATATGATCATACTGGCTATTTCCAGCTTTTTACTGTGTGAAAGTCCCCCTGGTGGTCCAGTGGCTATGACCTACATGCCAGTGAAGCGCAGGGGGGGGTTACCCTCTCCGGGGAGTCCGCCGCCATTTTGCAGCACCTCACCGGTGGGCCCCCCTAATAGGGTCCCCGGTGTGTACTCACCACTCGACGCATCTTCAGACATGTCCCACAAGCGTGCGGCGTGCTGCGGGTGAGCTCACTGAGCGCAATGCCCAGCGGTATCAAACACCCCCTCAGAAACTGAAGAAAACTCTCTGGAGCTCCAGAGTGTGCATCCTCTCCTGATGGCACATTTTTCTAAACTGGCTTGTGGGTGGGGGCATAGAGGGGAGGAGCCAGCACACCCTGCTGAAGACTTTATGTGCCTTGCCTCTAGCGGAGACCCTCTATACCCCATCGTATTAAGGCATGACCCCAGTATCCCGTATGGATGTTAGAAAAAAAGTGTTGCGCCAACACCGTGCCCCAACCCTTCAGACTGGCGTTCGTAGTCAGTAGGACAGAGTCGGTGATCCAGAATGGACGGCCCCTGCTCAACTGCTGGTCCTGTAGCCACCAGGTCAGCGACAGGTGAACCTCCGGAGTCAAGGAGATCATGTGAGACCTGATCCGATGAGGCAGGCCGTCCCACTTGGAAAGGATTAACCTCTGTAGATGGTGGCAATGGAATTGAGCGTACTCAACCATGTCGAAAGACGACACCATGAGGCCTAGTACTTGCATCGCCACATGTACCGATACTCTTGGGCGACAGAGGAAGTATCTGATCATGTCCTGAAGTTTCAGGACCTTCTCTGGAGACAGAAACAGCCGTTGACTGTGTATGTCCCGTAGTGCCCCCAGGTGCACCATGCTCTGAGCAGGGACCAACGAGGACTTCTTCCAGTTGATGAGCCATCCATGGCTTGTAGGAAGTTTACCTTCAGATGATGACTGAGGAGGACATCGTGGGAGTTTGCCAGAATCAGCAAATCGTTCAGATACGGCAAGAACCTGACTCCCTGGCGACGGAGATGAGCCGTCATCATGGCCATAACCTTGGTGAAGATCCGAGGGGCCGTGGCCAGTCCAAATAGCAGAGCCTAGAATTGATAGTAAAGGTTGCCGATAGCAAACTGCAGTCATTGCTGATGCGATATCACAATAGGCATATGCAGGTAAGCATCTTGTATAACCAGGGATACCATATAGTCTCCGGGTCCATGGCCAGTACAATTGAGCGCAGTGTTTCCATACAGAACTTGGACACTCTCACAAACTTGTTCAGTGATTTGAGCTTGAGAATAAGCCAGAAAGACCCATCAAGTTTCGGGACTAGAAACAGGGTCGAGTAGTATCCTCTGCCTCTCTGGGACAAAGGTACCGGCACTACCACTCCTGTATCTAGGCGGGAACGCACAACCATCAGTAGAGCTCGCGCCTTTAACGGATCTGAAGGGATAACCGATGTGCAGAACTGGTGAAGGGGACGCCTCTAGAAGAAACTGCGTACCCATGAAAGACAACTTCTTGCACCCATGCGTCTGAAGTGGTCATTAAGCAGACCTGGATGAATCTTAGAAGTCCTGTCATGCAGCAGTCTTGTCATGAGAAGCAGGCTGACGAGCAGCCCAGGAACATTACGCCTTGGGCTTAGTGGTTGTTGGGAACACGAGACAATCTCGGGTATGCCTGACGTTCGCTTTCCCTTAAGGCCGAAAGCAGGAAAAAGTGGCACCTTTTGCCATATGTGCAGAAGGATTAGCATTTGGGAGAAAGGCAGCTGCCGATTCAGACCCAAGTTTTAATTAGGTCTTCCCCAAATAAGATGTCCCCAGTAAAAGGGGAATACCTCCAAGGACTTTTGGAGTCCAGCTCTACCATCCTTGAACTCAACCACAAAATACAGTGAGCCAGGACAGACGTATTCGACGCCATGGCAGCCAACACACCCGCCTCAGGGGACGCCTCCTGGTGTAGAAAAAGGTGGCGGTGGTATTGTGAGACAGGGAATGTCTGGCATTGTCATATATATCCTCGCGCAGCTATTCCTCTAATGCCTGATCCAGTCATCAATTTATTTTGCAGCTCCAAGAGGACGCAATCGTGGTCTATGTACAACACGCATAAGGGAATAATAGACTTCAGGCATCCCTCCACAGGCTTACCTGTCGGTTCCTACAGTAAGGGAACAGTGGTGAGAGGCAGAGTGGATGACACCCGATGGGTGACACATGAGTTCACTAGCAGTGAATTACCTACTCGTTATATAACTCTGCAGGGGAAGGATATCGAGCTAATGCCCATTGTAGACAGGGGGAATGTCTTCCCTGGATTAGACCAGGGGTCTTGTCGGATGTACACTTAATGATCAGATTGTGGTAACAGATTTTTAATTACCCTCTGACATATGAACATATATGAACGTATGAACAACATATGTGTCTGACGAGAAATTGTTACTGAATCCAATTGAAAGAGCAGCAGGAGTAGGAAACATAGTAGTGATGGGATACTTTAACTATCCCGAGATAAACTAGAAAATCAATTCATGTGATACTTCTAGGGGCAATATGTTTTTAAACACGCTAAATGATAATTACTTAGTTCAATTAATCGAGGAACCAACTAGGTACAATGCAATCTTAGACCTGTTATTAACTAATAATGGGGAATTGGTATCAAATATTGAAGTAGGAGAGCCCATAGGTAACAGCGACCACAATATGGTCACATTCAATATCAGTTTTCATAAGCAGTCCTCTACTGGCTCAACTAGAACTCTAAACTTTAGCAAAGCCAACTTTGACATGATGAAGGAAGCGTTAAGGGACAATGAATGGGAAATTCTTTTTCAAGGAAAAAATACTACAGAGAAATGGGATGTATTAAAATCACTGCTAATCAATAATACTCGTAAATTTATTCCCACCAGCAGCAAAAAAATGAATAAAAATCCCAAACCAATGTGGTTTAACAAAAATATAAAGGAGTTAATGGACAAAAAAAGACGAGCATTTAAAAAATACAAATCTGAGGGGGATGTGGAGTCATTCCAGCACTATGACTGTAACAAAATATGCAAAAAAGGAGTAAGAGCGGCTAAAGTAGAAACTGAAAAACTAGTAGCAAAGGAAAGCAATGCGATTCCCAACAGCAAGAGACTAAAGAAGGAGAGTATAGGCCCTTTAAAGGACAAGAGGGGAGTCTTAATCAAAAAACAAGATTTATGGTAAGAACTTACCTTTGTTAAATCTCTTTCTGCAAGGTACACTGGGCTCCACAAGGATTGGACAATGGGGTGTAGAGTAGGATCTTGATCCGAGGCACCAACAGGCTCAAAGCTTTGACTGTTCCCAGAATGCACAGCGCCGCCTCCTCTATAACCCCGCCTCCCTGCACAGGAGCTCAGTTTTTAGTTAACCAGCCCAATGCAGTAGCAGGAAAAGAGACGACAATGGTTAGTAGCCACACACACCACACTCTCACGACAAGAGAAGTGTCAGCGGCTAATGCCATACCAACCCAAAGAAGCTAAGTGCGTCAGGGTGGGCGCCTTGTGGAGCCCAGTGTACCTCGCAGAAAGAGATTTAACAAAGGTAAGTTCTTACCATAAATCTCGTTTTCTGCTGCGGGGTACACTGGGCTCCACAAGGATTGAACAATGGGGATGTCCTAAAGCAGTTCCTTATGGGAGGGGACGCACTGTAGCAGGCACAAGAACCCGGCGTCCAAAGGAAACATCCTGGGAAGTGGCAGTATCGAAGGCATAGAACCTTATGAACGTGTTCCCGGAGTACCACGTAGCCGCCTTGCACAATTGTTCAAGGGTCGCACCACGTTGGGCCGCCCAAGAAGGTCCAACAGACCGAGTAGAATGGGCCGTAATGTGAGTAGGAGCTGATAGACCAGCCTTCACATAAGCATGTGCAATCACCATTCTAATCCATCTGGCCAGGGTCTGCTTGTTAGCAGGCCAGCCACATTTGTGAAATCCAAACAAAACAAAGAGAGAATCAGATTTTCAAACAGAAGCAGTTCTCTTCACGTAGATACGGAGAGCCCGTACCACATCCAAAGACCTCTCTTTGGGAGACAGATCAGGAGAGATAAGGGCCGGAACCACAATCTCCTGATTAAGGTGGAACGAAGAAACCACCTTAGGTAAATATCCGGGACGAGTCCTAAGAACCGCCCGGTCACGGTGAAAAATCAGATATGGGGAACTACAAGACAAGGCACCCAGATCCGACACTCTTCTAGCAGAGGCAATAGCCAGCAAGAACAGCACCTTAAGGGAAAGCCACTTAAGGTCAACTGAACCCAGGGGTTCAAACGGAGGCTCCTGCAACGCCTCCAAAACCACCGATAAGTCCCAAGGAGCCACAGGCGGGACATAGGGAGGTTGGATACGCAACACACCCTGAGTGAAAGTATGAACATCAGGTAATGTCGCAATTTTTCTCTGAAACCACACCGACAAGGCAGAAATATGAACCTTGAGGGAGGCCAGACGCAGGCCTAAATCTAGGCCTTGCTGCAGAAAAGCCAAAAGTTTGGCTGTACTAAACTTGTAAGGGTCATAATTTTTAGATGCGCACCAAACAAAGTAGGAATGCCAGATCCTACAGTAAATCCGAGCAGAAGCCGGTTTCCGGGCCCGCAACATAGTTTTAATGACCTCTTCAGAAAAACCCTTAGCCCTCAAGATGGAAGCTTCAAGAGCCACGCCGTCAAAGACAGCCGGACTAGGTCCTGGTAGACACAGGGGCCCTGAACGAGGAGGTCTGGGCGTTGTGGAAGCAGAAGTTGACGCTCTGACGATAGGCCTTGCAGGTCTCAGAACCAGTGCCGTCTGGGGCACGCCGGAGCTATGAGAAGCAGATTTCCTTTCTCTTGCTTGAACTTCCGAATTACCCTGGGCAGGAGTGACACCGGAGGGAACACATACGGCAGCCGAAACCTCCATGGCACCGCCAGCGCATCCACGAATGCTGCTTGAGGATCCCTTGTTCTTGCTCCGAAGACCGGAACCTTGTGATTGTGTCGAGACGCCATCAGATCTGGAAGACCCCACTTTTCCACTAGGAGTTGAAATACTTCTGGATGGAGGCTCCACTCGCTGGCACGCACATCCTGACGACTGAGAAAATCCGCTTTCCAACTCAGGGCTCCCGGAATGAATACTGCCAATATGGCCGGTAGATGGCGTTCCGCCCAACGTAGAATCCGTGAGACTTCCTTCATTGCTGAACGGCTTCGAGTGCCGCTTTGATGATTTATGTAAGCCACAGTGGTGGCGTCGTCCGACTGTATCTGAACAGGACGTTTCTGAATTAAATGCTAGGCCATGTTCAACGCACTGAAGACCGCCCGCAATTCTAGAATGTTGATCGGGAGGAGAGACTCCTCCTTGGTCCACCGACCCTAAAGGGAGTGTTGCTCCAGCACCGCCCCCCTACCTCTTAGACTGGCATCTGTCGTCAACAGGACCCAGTTGGATATCCAGAAGGGACGGCCCCTGCATAACTGTTGGTCCCGGAGCCACCAAAGTAGCGACAGACGGACCTCCGGAGTCAATGAGATCATGTGAGACCTGATCCGGTGAGGCAGGCCGTCCCACTTGGCTAGAATCAGCCTCTGGAGGGGGCGAGAATGGAATTGAGCATACTCCACCATGTCGAATGCTGAGACCATGAGGCCCAGCACCTGCATTGCCGAATGTATCGACACTTGCGGACGAGAAAGGAAGCAACGAATCCTGTCCTGAAGCTTCAGGACTTTCTCCTGAGACAAGAACAACCACTGTTGGACACAGTGAGTGTCCAATAGCGCTCTCAGGTGCATCATGCTCTGAGCAGGGACCAGGGAGGATTTCTTCCAGTTGATGAGCCACCCGTGGGCTTGTAGAAACCGGACCGTCATATCCAGATGACACAGGAGAAGTTCTGGGAAATTTGCCAGGATTAACAAGTCGTCCAGGTACGGCAGTATCCTGACCCCTTGACGGCGGAGTACCACCGTCATCACCGCCATTACTTTGGTGAAGACTCGGGGAGCCGTTGTCAAACCAAAAGGTAACGCCCAAAACTGGTAATGAAGGTTGCCAATAGCGAACCTCAGGTATTGCTGATGTGACGCTGCTATAGGAATATGCAGATAAGCATCCTGTATATCTAGGGAGACCATGTAGTCCCCAGGTTCAAAGGCCAGAACTATAGAGCGAAAGGTTTTCATACGGAACTTGGAAACCTTCACAAACCTGTTCAATGCCTTGAGGTTGAGAATGGGCCGGGAGAACCCATTTGGTTTCGGGACTAGAAACAGCGGAGAATAGTACCCCCGGCCCCTCTGAGCAAGAGGCACCTGTACTACAACTCCTGTATCCAGGAGGGTCTGTACCACCGAATGCAGAGTGTTTGCCTTTGTCTGGTCCGACGGGACGTCTGTCTGGCAAAATCGATGAGGGGGTCGGTTTTTGAAGGCTATGGCATAACCTCGAGTGACGACTTCCCGTACCCAGGCATCTGAAGTGGTCTTCAACCATTCCTGGGTATACCCTAGAAGCCGGCCCCCCACCCTGGGATCCCCCAGGGGGAGGCCCGCCCCGTCATGCGGCAGGCTTATCGGTCTTGGAAGCTGGCTGACGGGCAGCCCAGGCTCTTTTGGGCTTCGGTTTACCAGGTTTGGGAGTGCGGGCCTGCATGTGGTACGCCTGACCTTTTGCTTTACCTGAAGGGGCGAAAGGGGCGAAAAGACGTACCTTTAGCCTTCGACACAGAAGGAGCGGTATTTGGTAGAAAGGCAGTTTTGGCAGTAGCCAAATCAGCCACTATCTTATTTAAGTCCTCCCCAAACAGAATATATCCCTTGAAAGGGAGTACCTCCAGGGTTTTTCTAGAGTCCAGATCCACAGACCAGGATCTCAGCCACAATATCCGGCGAGCCAGGACTGACGTAGTAGAGACCTTGGCTGCTAGGATACCGGCATCCGAGGCCGCCTCTTTAATATAGCGAGAAGCTGTGACAATATATGACAAGCATTGTCTAGCATGGTCAGAGGAGATTTCAGTATCTAACTCCAAGGTCCACGCTTCAATAGCCTCGGCAGCCCATGTAGCTGCAATAGTGGGCCTTTGCGCAGCACCCGTGAGGGTGTAAATCGCTTTCAGACAACCCTCCACACGCTTATCAGTAGGCTCTTTTAGAGACGTGACGGTAGTGACAGGCAGAGCTGAGGAAACCACCATCCTAGCCACATGTGAGTCCACTGGAGGAGGCGTTTCCCAATTCTTAGACAGCTCTGGCGCGAGGGGATAGCGAGCCAGCATTTTCTTGTGAGGCACAAACTTCGTACCCGGGTTTTCCCAGGGTTCCTAACGTATATCCACTAAGTGGTCAGAGTGAGGTAAAACTTGTTTAACCACCTTCTGACGCTTGAACCTATCTGGTTTCTTAGGAGGGACGGATGGCTCCGGATCATCCGTAATCTGTAGAATTAACTTAATAGCCTCCACAAGATCAGGAACATCCACATGTGAACTACCCTCCCCATCAGCCGTATCTGAGTCAGAACCTGTGGGGTCAGTATACGTGCCGTCTTCATCAGACGAGGTGTCAGTGACAGCAGTGGATTGTGAGGAGACAAGCGCTCGCTTAGAGGACCCCTTGGACTTAGGCGAGCAATGGTCAGACTTTTTAGTAGTCAGGGACTGGTTCAACTTCTTTAACTGAGTAGATAAATTGTCCGCCCACAGCGGGTTAGCTGCAGGGACCACATACGGTTGTACCGGCATTGGGGGTCCCATAGGGGGTGTTAGTTTATGAATTAGCGTATGCAGAAGCGTGGAAAAAGCGGCCCACGGTGGGTCAGTATGTGCCTCCGTTGCCACAGTCTTACTGGGGGGCAAGGAGCCCCCAGAACCAGAGCCCACAGCTGCTATATTCTCCTCACATGGATCTGTGGCTTCAGCAACACCGGCAGTGTGTTCAGTCCAGAGCCTCAGAAGCAGACATGATATACTTGCAGTATGAGGTAACACAGTACAATTATCAGCAGCACTATACCTCTAAACCCAAACCCCTGCGCAGTGTAGTCAGCACCAGCAGAGATAAAGGAGAGATATGGTGACTAAATCACAGAGAAAAATACGTAATACAGTATATCTTTGTGAAAATCCTGTATTAGATAAAACCTGACGCACCAAGCCCCCTCAGGTTATAGAATATAGGGATAGCAAGTTGAGTGAAAGACACGAGATGGACACCACTCAGCTATCAGATGCACACACAGAAAGTCACAGTTTGTACAATGCAGAGGTTATTACTAACAATAATACTGCACTGGACTAGCTTACACAGCTATATAACAATAGATATAACACTACACAGTAAGGGGTGGTCTTCAGTATGCCGACTGACAGGATCCCAGCGCATAGTATACCGGCGCCGGGATCCCGACAGCCGGCATACCGACAATTGTTCTCCCTCATGGGGGTCCACGACCCCCCTGGAGGGAGAATAAAATAGCGTGGCGTGCATAGCGCACCACCGTGCCCGTAGCGTGGCAAGTGCAGCGAGCCCGCAAGGGGCTCATTTGCGCTCGCCACACTGTCGGTAAGCCGGCGGTCGGGCTCCCGGCGCCGGTATGCTGGTCGCCGGGAGCCCGTCCGCCGGCATACCATAGTGAACCCCACAGTAAGAACTGGATGTATATCACAGGGTAATTGTACTATAAAACCCTGACTAAGTGCACTCTTTCTTACTAACACTGACTCAAAAAGGCAGGTAGAATACTTAAGTGTCATGTAAAGTCACAGCACTGACAATCAGGCGGCTTTACATAGGAGGATTTGCCCAAGCAGTCCCAGGAACAGTGAGCTGAGGGATAATGGCACCGCAGACACTGACAGGGAGTGTGGAAAAGACAGAGATGCAGCTCCAGGGCGGGAAAACTTTCTAGAAATGGCGCCCTGTGGCTGGGGGAGGGGCTTCAGGTCTAAGCCTTAACCCCTCTGCTGGCAAAACCACCGGGTACTGTGGGCGATATAAGAATTGGTTTAGAGAGAAAACCTGACCTGCGCCCATGCCCTGGTGATCTAGTGGGATCGCCTGTATCCACAGTGTCCACCGCCAGCGTGCGCGGCCCGCCTCACACTGACCGCGCCGGATCGCAATAAAGACCGGGTACCGCAAGCGGGACCCACTTACCACCTCCCGAAGCGCGGCCACGCGATCCTGGAGAGCCCCAGCCGTGTGTGTCTAACGTAAAGAAAACCGGAGCCTCCGCTGTAGATACCCAGCAACCAGGGCTCGGGAGTGTACAGCGTCGCTGGGGAGAGCTGGAGCTGCAGCAGTGAATGTCACAAAACATTTACCACCACTGCTGCCCTTGAAGTCTTCACTTTTTACCTCATAAAAAGCTTTTCTTAGGGCTGTTCGGAGCAGCCCCTCTGTTAAGTGCCTGCTTACTGCAGCACCAACTTACAAAACTGAGCTCCTGTGCAGGGAGGCGGGGTTATAGAGGAGGCGGCGCTGTGCATTCTGGGAACAGTCAAAGCTTTGAGCCTGTTGGTGCCTCGGATCAAGATCCTACTCTACACCCCAGTGTCCAATCCTTGTGGAGCCCAGTGTACCCTGCAGCAGAAATGATAATAATTTATCAAACAAACTAAACAAGTTTTTTTCAACGGTATTTACCAGAGAGGACCAAATGCTGGGTCTAACACAAAATCTCAACAAAGATAATGGGGGTAATTCCAAGTTGATCGCAGCAGGAATTTTGTTAGCAGTTGGGCAAAACCATGTGCACTGCAGGGGAGGCAGATTTAACATGTGCAGAGAGAGTTAGATTTGGGTGTGGTGTGTTCAATCTGCAATCTAATTTGCAGTGGAAAAATAAAGCAGCCAGTATTTACCCTGCACAGAAATAAAATAACCCACCCAAATCTAACTCTTTCTGCACGTTATATCTGCCTCCCCTGCAGTGCACATGGTTTTGCCCAACTGCTAACAAAATTCCTGTTGCGATCAACTTGGAATTACCCCCAATGTCCCACTGCTAAATGCTTATTTATGCGAGGAGGTAGTCTGTGACCGATTAAAAAGTTAAGATTAATAAGTCACCTGGTCCAGATGGAATTCACCCGAGAGTTCTTATGGAGTTGCATGCTGAACTAGCAAGACCTCTATTTTTGATCTTCATGGATTCGGTTAAATCGGGTATGGTTCCCAAAGACTGGCGTATAGCGGATGTAGTGCCGATATTCGAAAAGGGGAGCAAAGCTGAACCAGGTAATTATAGACCAGTTAGTCTTACAGCTATAGTGGGGAAAGTATTGGAAGGTATTCTAAGGGACAGTATTCAAAAGTTCCTTGAAGCAAATAAGGTCATTAAAAGGAACCAACATGGATTTGTGAAGGACAGATCATGTCAAACCAACTTACTTGGCTTTTATGAAACAGTAAGTGCGTACCTTAATCAGGGTAAGGAGGTGGATGTAATCTTTTTAGACTTTGCCAAAGGTTTCGACACTGTACCACACATGTGTCTTATCTATAAGCTACAAGAAATAGGGCTAAGGAGCACAATATGCTCTTGGGTCAGTAATTGGTTAGATAATAGAGAGCAGCGCGTTGTGGTCAATGGATCATTTTCAAATTGGACTAAAGTACTAAGTGGTGTGCCACAAGGGTCTGTACTTGGACCACTTTTGTTCAACATTTTCATCAACGACCTAACAGTAGGTCTAGAGAGCATGGTGTCAATTTTCGCAGACGATACCAAATTGTGTAAGGTTATAAATATGGAGGGGGATGCTGAGTCTCTTCAGAACGACTTAACTAAACTGGAAGCATGGGCAGCGAAATGGAGAATGAGAGTCAACACAGACAAGTGTAAGGTAATGCACTGTGGGGGCAACACCAAATATGACACCTACATACTAAATGGGGTAATACTAGGGGATTCTGTACTGGAAAAAGACTTAGGGGTTCACATAGATAACAAATTAAGCAGCAGTGCCCAAAGTAGGAGTGCAGCAAAGAAGGCTAATAAGATATTAGCATGCATAAAATGAGGAATTGATGCAAGGGATGAGAGTATTATACTCCCATTATATAAATCACTAGTGAGGCCACATCTTGAATACTGTGTGCAATTTTGGACACCATATTACAAAAAGAATATCCTGGAGCTAGAAAAGGTTCAGAGGCGGGCGACCAAACTAATCAAGGGGATACTGGGAATCCATTTAGTACCATGGGGAAGTACCAAAGCTCCCAAATTGGGTGGGAGAGTGCTGAGGTTCCTGCAGAACTGATTGACCAAACTGAAGGTACTCAGAGGCCAAAGTATCGAACTTGTAAAAATTTGCAAACGTGTTCGAACCTGACCAAGTAGCTGCTCGGCAGAGCTAAAAAGCCGAGACACCCAGGGCAGCCGCCCAAGAGGAACCCATCGACCTAGTAGAGTGGGCTTGAACAAATTTCGGAATCTGCAAACCTGCCGTAGAATAAGCATGCTGGATAGTGAGCCTGATCCAGCGTGCAATGGACTGCTTCGAAGCACGACACCCAATCTTTTTGGGATCATAAAGAACGAACAGCGAGTCTGATTTCCTGTGATGAGCTGTTCTCTTCACATAGACCTTCAAAGCCCTTATGACATCCAAAGACTTTGAAGTAGCAGAAACGTCCATAACAGCCGGAACCACAATAGGTTGGTTGATGTGAAATGCGGACATGACCTTAGGAAGAAATTGCTGACGAGTCCTGAGTTCAGCTCTGTCCTCATGGAAAATTAAGTAGGGGCTCTGTGAGACAACGCCCCCAGCTCCGACACATGTCTTGCTGAAACCAAGGCCAACAGTGTGACGGTATTCCACGTAAGGAACTATACGTCTGCCTTGTCAGGAATCTGCATTCTCCATCGCATCACTACTGTGGAACTACAGGTTCCAGCAGTTCAGTTCCAGTTTTCAGTCTACTGCAGCCTGGAGTACACAGTGCTTCAGCTAACTCACAGCTGATCTGAACACCCAATCCAGCGGGGTGTGTTCTCACAGATGCAACATCCAATCATCACAGACCAAGGGGTATAAACTCCATTTCCTGGCTCAGTCTCATCGCCTTGGACAACACGTCACATTCTGTGAACAGGCGTTTCCGGTTTGCAGTCCTCTGTCTGCAGAGATACCCCTGTGTATTGGACCTGTGGAACTACAGGTCCCAGCAGTTCCAGTTCCGTTCCAGTTTCCAGTTCCAGGTTCCAGTCTTCAATTCTTTGTTTCCAGCAATCTCCTATTTCTGGTATCTCCAAGTTGTTTCCCTGTTCCAGTGTTCCTGTGGAACTACAAGTACCAGCAACCACTCCAGCTCTCCTGCGAGTCACATTCAGTGTGCAAGTTCCTGTGTTCCTGTTTCCAATGGTTTCCTTGTTGTCATTCTTCAGTCTTCAGTCTGCTATGAACTCCAGCCACAGTTTGCCACAACAACTTGCAGTAAGAGACTTTCTTCAGGTGTTCTTCCATTACTCAGCCTGTGCACCTGATTACCAGCATCTAGCATTGTGCATTGCATTCAGCACTTAACAACTTGCTGTGTTAGAACTGTCTCCTGCTAGGGCCTTGCTTGGCTTAAAGACGTGTGCTTCTACAGAGACTGTGTGCTTTGATTGCTATTTGTTATATATCGGAGTTTGGTTTGCTGCATCTGATTTCATTATTGCCGTATCATTTATATCAAGTTACAAGTTCATCTTCATTGCTCATTTGTTACCAGTGACTTTTGAAATATTAATTTATCGGATTAAGTTATTATTCATTGTTCCTGTCATCCGTTATCCCTGTGTGATAATAAATATCAAGCGCACATGCGCGGAACTTTTCGTCAGTTTCCCCGTTTCCTCTATCACTCCTACACTGACCCACTAGTGCCCCCTCCGGGGAGACAAAGTTACAGAATCCTGACATGCCTCCTGCAACAGTTCAAACCAGTCCAATTGAAGGAACTGCAACACCAAATTGAGATCCCAAGGTGCCGTAGGAGGCACAAAAGGAGGTTGTAAGTGCAGCACACCTTTCAAAAACATATGGACCTCAGGGAGAGAAGCCAATTGTTTCTGAAAGAAAATAGACAAGGCCCAATTCTGAACGTAAATGAAGCCTAGGCGTAGGCCCACATCCACTCCCGACTGCAGAAAAAGCAGGAAACATCCTAGATGAAATTCCACCGCAGAATATTGTCTGCTCTCACAGAGACATATTTCTTCCAGATACGATGGTAATGTTTAGATGTTACCCCATTTCTGGCTTGGATCATAGTCAGGATGACCTCTTCTGGCTAGAATCAACCGTTCAACTTCCATGCCCTGAAACGTAGTCGTGGTAAGTCTTGATAGACGAACAGGCCCTGCTGCAGAAGATCCTCTCTCGAAGAGGCAGAGGCCACGGATCTTTGATCATCATCTCGAGAAGATCCGTATACCAGGCCCTTCTTGGCCAGTCTGGAGCAATGAGGATTGCTTGAACCTTTTTTTTTTATTCTTTTTAGAATTCTTAGGATCAGAAGAGTGGGAGGAAACAAGTACACCAGCTGGTAAACCCACGGAGTTGTCCGGGCATCTATCGCTACTGCCTGTGGGCCATCGACCTGGAACAATACCGCTTGATCTTCTTGTTGAGTGGAGAGGCCATCATGTCGATTTGTGGATACCCCCACTGACGTGTTAACCCCCGGAACAACCCATTCCCCTGGGTGCTGATCGTGCCTGCTGAGGTAGTCTGCTTCCCAGTTGCCTACTCCCGGAATGAAGATCGCCAACAACGCTACAGCGTTTTTTCCGCCCAGTGGGGAATTCTTGACAGCTCTGACATTGTAGCTCTGCTTTTCGTTCGGCCATCCTGTCGGGTTATGTACATTACCGCCGTCACATTGTCCGACTGGATCTGAATGGTCTGATTCTGAAGAAGAGATGAGGCCTGCAGAAGGGCGTTGTAGATAGCCTTGAGTTTCAGGATGTTTACTGGCAGGACGACTTCCTGACTTGACCATTTTCCCTGAAACTGTACCCCCTGGGTGACTGCTTCCCAACCTCTGAGGCTTGCATCTGTGGTTAGCAGAATCCAATTCAGAATCCTGAACCTCCAACCCTCGACTAGGTGAGAAGTCTGTAGCCACCACAGGAGGGAGATCCTGGCTTTTGGTGACAGACAAATTCTCTGGTGCATGTGAAGATGCAATCCGGACCATTTGTCCAACAGATCCAGCTGGAAGGGCCTCGCATGAAACCTTCCATACTGAATTGCTTTGCAAGAAGCCACCATTTTCCCCAGAAGGCGTATGCAGAGATGCACTGAGTTTCAGGTCGGCTTCAAGACGGCCCGAACCATCGACTGGATTACCATAGCCTTTTCCAAGGGAAGGAATACTTTCTGAGACTCTGTGTCAAGTATCATTCCCAGGAACTGAAGTCTTTGCATTGGTTCCAGGTGAGATTTTGGCAGGTTCAAAATCCACCTATGATCCAGGAGTAGTCTGGTTGAGAAGGCAATGTTCTCCAACAGCTGTTTCCTGGACGGTGCCGTTATCAGAAGATCATCCAAGTACGGAACTATGTTCACTCCCTGTCTGCGGAGCAACTTTATTATTTCCGCCATCACTTTGGTGAACACCCTCGGCACCGTGGAGAGACCAAAGGGCAGGGCCTGAAACTGGTAGTGGCAGTCCTGCAGTGCAAACCGTGGATAAGCCTGATGAGGCGGCCAGACCGGAATGTGAAGGTACGCATCCTTGACGCTAGGAATTCCCCCTCCTCCAGACCTGAGATTACCGCTCTCAATGACTCCATCTTGATCTTGAATACACGTAATGCGGAAGGTTTTGAGGAAGCAGAGCCTGAGCCCTATTCCTGTTAACCAGCAGTCGCTGGTTTGCGTGATTTACCTCTAGCACCTCTTGCGGCGGTAGAAGAACCTCTGGCCTTGCCGCTAAACTTGGCAGTCCAAAAGGACTGTAGATTAGGTATTGAGTAGGCCTTCCTAGCTGGCGGAGCTGCAGAAGGTAGGTATGTGGACTTACCCGCAGTAGCTTGGGAGATCGATTTCTCGAGTACATGTCCAAATAAGGCCTCTCCTGTGAAAGGTAGGCCTTCCACTCCCTTCCTGGAGTCAGCGTCAGCAGTCCACTGACGTAGCCATAATCCTCTGCGTGCCGACACTACCATAGCTGTAGTGCGTGCATTAAGCAAACCTATTTCTTTTATGGCTTCCACCATAAAGTTCGCAGAGTCTTGGATATATTGCAGGAGCAAAATAATTTCCTCTTGAGGTAAGGTGTCTAACCCCTCAATTAAATTACCCGACCATTTAGCAATGGCTCTTGTAATCCTCCCATATGCTATAGTGGGTCTCTGGGCCACCCCGGCAGCAGTATACAAGGATTTGAGTGTAGTCTCAACCTTGTGTATCAGTGCCTATTTCCCTATAGATTGTAAACTTGCGAGCAGGGTCTTCCTACCTCTATGTCTGTCTGTTTTTACCCAGTTTTGTTCTATTACTGTTGTTCTAATTGTAAAGCGCAACGGAATATGCTGCGCTATATAAGAAACTATTAATAAATAATAAATAAATCTTGCGATCAGCTGCATCTTTTAGGGAGGCTGCACCAGGCACAGGTAGTACAATTTTCCGTGAGAGCCTGGATACTGATGCATCCACTATCGGTGGATTTTCTAATTTTTTCCTATCCTCAGGAGGAAAAGGAAAAGGTGATAACAACCGCCTGGGAATTTGAAATTTCTTATCTGGATTAACCCACTGCTCTTCAAACAGGGTATTTATTTCCTTTGACACAGGAAAAGTGGCTGAGGATTTTTTCTTAATATTAAAGTAAGATTACTTACTCTCCTCTGTCACCTTATCAGGGATATTCAGAACTTCTCTGATAGCATCTATGAGAGCCTCTACACCCTGTGACAGAGTACCCTCCCCTACCTCTGTGTCCACCTCACCTTCCTCCATTTCTGACCCTTCATCTTCAGAGTCAGAATGCAGTATATGGGCCAAAGTACGTTTTTGCGGACAAATGGTAGAGGACTGAGATGCTGGTCTGGGTACTGAGTCCTTTTTCATAAACTCATCCACAGACTGCCTCAAGTATTGCGTCTCTTTCTCATTACAAGATAATTTTGTAGAAATGGTGGAAATAATTCCCCTAATGGAGTCCAGCTATGCTGGCTCTGCCCCACTAGCCTGGGTAGGGATACTACACTGAGTACACACTAGTGAACCCCCTGGAGAAGAGGAACACTGTGCCTTACATGACACACACTCTTTTCCTGACATACTGCAGCAGTGACAGCACACACACAGGAAAAGGTTAAGAGCACAATTAACCCACAAAGAGCCCTTCCAGAGAGACACAGAGAGAGTATGGAACCAGCACACGGCGCAACTTAGCTAATGCAAAGCTTAGCTGGGTCGCAGACTAAGTACCTAGATTAGGGACTTAGGGGCAGCACTATATAATTTTATAGTATGCAAATTATAGATGTTACTTCAGTGCTGATTGGTTGCCATGGGCACTTCTCCACTGGCTCACTTCTCCGCTCTTATCACTGCTTAGTAAATGTCCCCCTCAGTACACTAGAAATCGCTCCCCCCTTGCTATAACCCCCTGGTACCGCTGAGATAAACTGGAGGCTCTCCGGAGGATCTGCGCATCCCTGTTAGTCAGGATCTGTGTCAGTTGCAGTAGAAAAATGCCGCTTGTGAGCTGCTGGATCTGCTCATAGTGAAGCCCCTTCAATGTCGCGCGGTCTTCCCGCTCTTCTTTATACTGGCTTTATGTGTCTGTGTACATAAAATGGAATAAGCCCCCTTTTATGTCTGTGGTGCCAGTCTGGGTACTGTGTACACTATAGTGTACTAAGTCAGGAGACTCAGTCCACCCCGTTTAGAAGCCATGCGTCTCCGTACCCTCATGCCTCCATAATGGCCGACAACCCGCTAACCGGGATGCCGGCATAGTACTCACCACTCTTCATTCTTCTGGCTCTGTTAGGGTTGGCTGCGTGCTGCAGGAATGTATGCTCGCCGTGGTGGGGTTTGCGAATAGTTCCTTCAGGAGCTAGCGTCCTGTAAGCGGGGAACGGGGCCATTAACCCTTAATGGTCGGTTGGGCCGCTCCCCTTCCCCTAAGTCCCACGAAGCAGGCAGGTTGGTGCCATCCAGTCCTGCCTGAAAATAACAAACTTTTTAAAATAAATGTAGAAAACTCTTCATGAGCTTCCAGAGCCGTGACCTGGCACATTTTCTAAACTGAGTCTGGTAGGAGGGGCATAGAGGGAGGAGCCAGCACACACATTCAAACTTCTATAGTGTCCATGGCTCCTAGTGGACCTGTCTATACCCCATGGTACTAAATGAATTCCCAGTAATCCCTAGGACGTAAGAGAAAAAATAATAATAATATGGGTTTATAGCAGTGGTTCCCAAAACTTTCTTGAATCACAGTGCCCTAGAATATCAGCATTTGCTTCACGGCACCCCTAAAGAATTCTATGAATAAATTTGGAAAACAAAAATGCTAAATTTAAATAAACTGTGCCAACCTGTCACCCTTATGTTTTGGTGTACAGTTGTGTTTCTAATTGTCCACATGTTTATGATTGGCAGACACTACCACTGGTTTTGCCAATCACTTTGACCATAAATAATTTGATTTGGTCCTGGAACACCTTACCACCGCAAGAGCCTTGTGGCACCTCAGGGTGCCTAGGCACACAGTTTGGCTTATAGCATTATTATATATTAATTATAAAGTATCTACTGGTATTATTGTGAAAGCATAAAAAAAGACTTACTCCATTAGGACTGACCTTCTCTAAACAGAAATACAATACAATTCATGGAAAAACAAATATAGATGACAATGTAACAAATATCCCCCACCTCAATTTTAATAGTATAGACCCTATCGTTGACTGTTACTTTCAATAGCACTTGTCAGTTAGCATACAGTAACTCTAATGTGGAGAAGATAAGATGTGATTCAAACTACTTGTTCACATAGGGTTGGAGCTGAGAACCTGAAAACCATCAGTAGCAGGTTACATGGGTTGGGTATGGGTGACTGGCGGTTGGGATACCGCCGGTCACCATACCGACGCCGGGATCCCGGTGTTTAGATTGCTGGGGGGGCGAGCGCAATGAAGACCCTTGCTGGCGAGCGCAGTGGCTCGCCACAGGTTCTCTTCGCACTCTATGGGTGTTGTGGACACCCACGAGTGGGAATAGTCCCTGTCAGTCGGCATGCCGACTGTTGGGCTTTCCACTGGGAAGGATTCCAGCGTCAGTATAGTGACCTCACATAAACGCATCACAGTTACACTACTCGAGTAGGTGCTTATATTGGCAGCCATTAACAGTTGAAACGGTGACAGAAACCAAATCAAAAGAAAAACTGGAAATGTTTTTGTGGAGTGTGTGTGGGTCTGGACTACACATGGTCTGTGTTTTCCAACTCCAGTCCTCAGGGACAACAATGCATGCTTTCCAGATCTTTCAATTACTGGTTGCCACATTTTAAAAGAACCATAGGTGGAGCTAATTATTTTAATTGTGATACTGTCGAGATCTGTAAACTATGCAGTTAGCGTGAATACGCACTATGGGGGTCATTCCGAGTTGATCGCTAGCTGCATTTGTTCGCAACGCAGCGATCAAGGCTAAAAAACTGCAATTCTGCACATGCGTATGCGGCGCAATGCGCACGCGTGACGTACGGGCACAATGCAGTTTTGCACAGGGTCTAGCGATGCATTTCAGTCGCACTGGTTGCCGCAGAGTGATTGACATGAAGTGGGTGTTTCTGGGTGGCAACTAACCTTTTTCAGGGAGTGTTTGGAAAAACGCAGGCGTGCCAGGGAAAACGCAGGCGTGGCTGGGCGAACGCTGGGCGGGTGTGTGACATCAAATCCGGAACTGGATAGTCTGAAGTGATCGCAAGCGCTGAGTAGGTTTTGAGCTACTCTGAAACTACACAAAAAAAATTTGCAGGCGCTCTGCGATACAACCGTTCGCACTTCTGATAAGCTAAAATACACTCCCAGTGGGCGGCGGCATAGCGTTTGCATGGCTGCTAAAAACTGCTAGCGAGCGATCAACTCGGAATGACCCCCTATGTACATACAATGCGAACTCCCATGGGTCGTATCCTGCATGCAGGTCCGACGTGCGAAATTGCTTACGAGGGTCATGCTGCCAAATGCAGCATGCCCCATTCCTCCCCCCAATTGCAGTCGACATTGGCAAGTGCGTATGTACTTGCCGATGTCGAGGCCCCATCACAGACAATGTTGCATAGAGCGAACATCGTTGTAATGTATACACTGCCTTAGGGGTTCCGGGGAACTGAAGTTGGGAAACACTGCAGTAGGTTGATGTTTTTTTGCTCGTTTGGCCATTGTCAAAATGCACTAAAAATTAGGTCAACATCCTCATTGTGCTTAAGTATTTACAGAGCACATGGTACTGCAGTATCCAACTGCAAATTGGATGATAATGTGATACAAACATTTCCAGCAAAACATAATAACTCATTTTGTAAATAAACCATTGTGTTCAAGGCCTCCCTGGCTAGGAAGGGTTAAGGTAAGCATGGGTATCGCTTCAAGCAGCCCTCATCCCACCTCCCTTTCACCCACACGCAGTACACTTCACAAAGACTAATCAATACTCATCGATTGGCTCCAGTCTGGGCTGACAATCAGAGACTGATTAAAATTCAGAGCTGATGGGAGATACTTTCCTCATTTCACCCCAATCCCTTATATCAAGCTTGAATGTCTATAACTATATCTTGTAAAATCATATAAGCATATATTAAAAATTCACTAGTTCAATCAATATTTAATAAAGTAAATAATACTACCTGACAGTCTGTGTAGTTATCCATATTTTACATGTTTTTCCAGGTAAAATTTGTTGCTAGATAACTGCATCAAAGAGTGTCACGTGAGATGCAATCTGGTTGGCATGAGCCTGTGGTAATTGATGAAATTGTAATTGGAAATATATTGTAAAGGACTATAATCCAAAATTTTGGGTTACAAGGCGCTGGATGGCTTGTTCCAGATGCGAGTCCTGGTTGTTACCTGACATCCAGGACATTGCGCCTTCTGGTCGCAAGGGCTGCCGGTCTTCCGCCCGACACTAGATAACTGGGGCACCGCTCTGCTAGCGCGTCTCTGGTTGCCTAGCTACTCAGCCGCTTGTCAGTGTGGCTGGCTACGTGCATCACTGCAGCTGCATGTTGTTTGATTTTAATGAAAACACACCCAGTCTAGCACTCCTGATTGGTGCCTATGGGGAAGATGTACTAAGCAGTGAAAAGTGTGGAGAAGTGAGCTAGTGGAGAATTTGTCCTTGGCAACCAATCAGCCGCTCTCTATTATTTTATAGTATGCAAATTATAAATGTTACTTCAATGCTGATTGGTTGCCATGAGCAACTTCTCCACTGGCTCACTTCTCCACTCTTTTTACTGCTTAGTACATCTCCTCTTTAAACTATTATAAGGCACTGAGCCCAAGTCTCCTGTGCCGGTTATAGTTTGTGCCTTGTGTATAGGTCCTTGGCCCTCATTCCAAGTTGATTGCACGGTAGCAGTTTTTTGCAGCCGTGCGATCAGATAGTCGCCGCCTATGGGGGAGTGTATTTTAGCATAGAAAGTGTGCGATTGCTTGTGCAGGGGAGCTGTGCAAAAAGAGTTTGTGCAGTTTCTGAGTAACTCTGAACTTACTCATCCACTGCGCTCACTTCAGCCTGTGATGTCCCGGAACTGACGTCAGACACCCACCCTGCAAACACCTGGACACGCCTGCGTTTTCCACGGCACCCAGAAACGCCTTCTTACCACTGCAATCGCGTTCTTCGTAAGGTCCCATACTGCCCGGCATTTCCCGTCGCCAGGCAGCGACGCGCCTGCGCATTGCAGGCACAGCGCATGTGCAGTTCAGACCCGATCGCACCGCTACGAACAACTGCAGCGTGCAATCGGGTCGGAATGACCCCCATTGTCCGCAAGCCTTGCTGGTTCTGTAAATACTCTTCCGGATTTCCTGCCTGCCCGTAACCTGTTCCTGCCCTGTCTTCAACCTCCTCCAGCCTAGTGTGTTAACCATTTGACTGCCTTCCCAGTGTACCTGTGCTCAGCCTGCAAGATATACCATTTACTCTCTACCTGCATTCCATCCACTGGCGTTTCTATAATGGGTGCAGTGTGTGCCCCTCCGAAGTCCAGCGTCGGCATCCGCAGCGCCGCTAGAACACAGTGAAAATGGCCCAGCGGCCATTTTCACGGCGTTCTGTGCATACGCAGCAGAGAGCTCTCAGGGAAAATGGCCAGTGCGTAATTTTCCCGGAGATCTGCGCATGCGCAGTAGAGTCTGAGCCCTCTAGTGCTCAGACTCTATGGCGCTCCGGGCAGAGAGGAGGGGGCCCGACGGAGGAGGCTGAACACGGGCCTCCTCCTCTCTTAAAATGCCCCTGATTCCATCTGCTCAGTGCCTGCATACTATCTACTCAGCACCTGCTAGCCATCTTCATAGAGCCTCATCTATCTATCTATCTATCTCCATTTATATATATATATATATATGGAGATAGATAGATAGATAGATAGATAGATAGATAGATAGATAGATGCACATCTTTGCTTCTAGAGAAAGCCACCCTTCAGTGTGGAGAAACCAGTTGAAGAGACAGGATTCCTTGATTGTTTGCCACCATTTGGTTACCATCATTTTGCCACAGGCACTGTGCCTGCTGTTTATTACTTCTAGCTATTTATAACCAGCACCAAGTCCGGGATCACATATTGCCCACGCTCACTAACATCTGACGTGAAAAACCACAAAGAATACATCAGTGGCTGCGAGCAGATCAATGTATCAACATTTACCATCTTGCTGTCAGTGAGGAGATTCTGAGTCAGCCAGGCCACCCATATCTACAGTGGATGAGCCCGATCCCTCCCTTACTTATTTGCCACTGTCTCCATTATAAACTGTGAGTAAAGGGGCCTGTGGGACTGAGCAAGCCGGGGGATCCAACAGTGAGGTGCAGCCTATCCGGTCTTTTTGCTTAACCCCCGCATGTGTATTGATCCTTTTGGGACTATTTACTATGCAAGTATAATACCATCATTGTGTGGACAATATATATCTAATATTTCTTACAAAGATAAATGAGGATAATGGTGGCAACATTGTATATTTTGTATTGACACATATTTTATCTGTTACAAGTTTACTAAGTAACATTTAAACAGTTACAAGAGAAGCATTACACATTTTTTATATAGTCTATAATATGTCTAAGTATCTCCGGAGATAATATAGTTTCTATTTGTGTCATTATAATAAATTGTCTTGTATTATATATTCGTGTTGTTAGACTTTTAAGTTGCCTTTGCACAATTGGGTTTTTTTCTTTTGTATACATACATACAAATATTCCGGTTAATACTACAGTATACAAAGCACCATTCTGATAATAACTATACAGAGTAATGGAGTAATGAGGAGGTCCATTCTACTGAGCTTTATATATTGTAGAGTTCTATGCTGTGCCAACTAATTGTAAAGGTCAACTTGGGACTAAATGTGCCATGCACTGATCTGCCCAAACACCCCCACTTTCTACAAATACACGTTCCATTGAATCATATACAGCTCCAAACACTTCAATGTAAGGCCCTCTTCACTTCAATTCAAGTAATTTAGAATGCCTTGCAGAAATCAGGACAGCCGAGAGGTATGCAGAAACGATTTTGTTGCATTACTTAATATTGGGACTACTCTAGTTTCCTTAGAACCCACACAAAGTGTAACATACAGTATATTCAGCAAGCTTCATGTTTATTTTGTAATAAACAGAACATCTTCCTAAGTTTAATTTAACTATTACCTTTAATTTACCTATTATCAAAATGATACAGCCAGGCTTCCTTTACAGCCCTGGTGCCAAATACACTTATACTAATGTATCGTTGTTTTATTAGCATCACCAAAATACAGGTAAAACTTTAAACCTTCAGAGTGTTGGCTTTGATATGGGAGCTATGTGAAATATAATGAATATGATGATAAATCATAAAACAAACATAATTTGTCTATGCACATAGTGCTAGTTCACTAAGCATCTGAACTATTTTTTTTGTGACTGCAAAAGGGTTAAACCTTCTCTACTGGGGATGCGCCTCCTATGGATCCATTGAAAGGAGGGACAGAAAATGAAGAGAGGGGACTTAAGGTCAGCAAGGAACAAAACCAAAAGGAATATAAATATTATGATACTGAATTCCAAACAGACAGCAGAAAAAGCAAAAATGAGGAGAGCAAAAAAGAGAAAACTTGTGAGGAGACAATAACATAAAAGGGCCTATACATCAACCCAATGGCCCAAATGAAATAGCCTCCAAGTTTCAGGCATAGACAAGATTTCTGTGATATAGTCTGTAGATTTAAAGCGGCAATAATTTAAAAAGCCAAAACAAGGTAAATCTAACAAAACTGCATCTTCACCTATTGCATTTGGGCCAATGTATTTTTTTATATTTATACTGGACTTGATGCAGTCATTTTTAAATATTTCATATTGTAAAACTACAATAGTTAAGCAAAAGATGCTGAAGGCAAAAAGTACATACAATTGTGATTTACTTTTCATTTGATTGCACTTACTCCTAAACCCTTAGGTGTCAGTACTGATGCTGGTCTCAATTCTCTTGTTTACTAGAACAAAAGTGGCAACAACTTTCTCTCCTGAAAGCATTTATAGAACAAGTCAAGCATATCAAACACCAACTACATCTTATAAATAAAATTCATTGGTATGTGTTTGTCTGTCCAGTTATGCAGTCGGATACCCCAGCACCGATTGGGTTCAAACCAATGTGAGGTGGTCCAATTGGATTTTGGCCCGGTATTAGTGGGGTTAGGGTCTCGGTCAGACCTACCCTTGGTGTACACTGGGCAGAACTTTGAACAAAGGAGCCTTTTTTGAGCCTTTCACTGGATGGATTTGGACAAAAACTTCATAGAGTGGTAACAATGAATCCCAGAATACATACTAGGGGTTTGAGGCCCCGGTTGGACTTCCCGTTAGTGTACACTGGGCAGAACTGTGACCCAGGAAGTCTGTTCTGGGCCTTCCGTCGGATGGATTTGGACGAAAACTTCACAGAGTGGTAAACAGATACGGAAGACATACTAGGGGGTTGGGGTCCTGGTTGGGTCTCCTGTTAGTGTTCACTAGGGAGAACTTTAACCTGGTGAGCCTGTTGTGGGCCTTACACTGGATGGATTTGGATGAAAACATCACAGAGTGATAACATTTCGTCTAAGAAGACATACTAAAGGGTGTTGAGGTCCTGGTCGAACGTCGCGCTGGTGTACACCAGACAGAACTTTGACACAGGGAGCCTGTTCTGGGCCTTCCACTGGATGGATTTGGATGAAAACTTTAATGAACTGTAACAACTGACAGAAAAAAAAATCATAATTCAATTACGTGAAATAACCGACTGAAATAACTATAAAGCAAGGAACTAAAGTAACTGACTGAAATGGAGGTGGGAAGACAAAAAATATTGTGTACACTAAAACCTTGGAATAGCAACATTAAAAACAGAAGAAAAACTTTAAACACATCTCGCAATGGAAAAGTGATTATAAAACTGACCAGAAAGGAAAGCTAGGGATCAGGGCTACTAGCGACAGCCACCCAAATAAATGGGTAGCCACCTCATGAGTGTGTTGGAAGAGATGCTAAGCTGCTAAAAAAATTTTTTAATATTGACAGTTACATCCAACTCACTGATAACTTAATGACTTAAAGATTTAAGCCTGGGCAACTTCAGCTAGTATTGAATATTGTACATACTGTATTTAGTAAATAGAAAATAGAATTTCTCCATGGGCTTAAGAGAAAAGAATCAAAAGCTTATATAACCAGAATTTCATAAAAGTTACTTAGGCCATCTTAAAGTAGTCCTGTTAATACCAAATAAACATATTTACAGTATCCTGTGTTCATGACTCTAATCAGGTATAATCACTAAGACTGTTACTATTAACTTCTGTTTATATAAAGCCACATATTATGTAGTTCTTTACCTAGAATGTTTAATCATTCACATCAGTTACTGCCCCAGAGAAGTTTACAGTCTAAGGGGCATATTTATTTATTATCAGGTCATAGACAAAATAATTATAATTCCATATTGCCGAGATGTGCTATTGTATATGTGACACCTGCCTAGGTAGGTACGGTATCCAGGCGGTATGTCCGACCCCTTTCTACAATACTAAATTCCCAACTGGTGTCTGGGACAATCGACTTCACACTGCGAAATAATGAACTTTTTATTACACTGGAACGAAGAACCTCAGGAGTCGTTGATCCTATAATTACTTAAATGCTTTTAGTTAAACGGTGTAACTTTCACTCCACTATCGTATCTCTAAATAAAACATTTGACATTAGACTGTATACACTGCACGTTATTACACAATCAGTACAATTTCAGTTACCTTTGCCCTGCACGGTACCGTGTATAACCCAACTAGTTCACCCTTAAAGTTCAGCTGATCAATGTAGCATTGGTGCACAATGGGTACCTTATCCTGACTAGTTCCACGGTCTATATCTAGAAATGTGGCAAGTCACTGTGAGAGTCGGGGAGGTGAGTAGTAGACTCAGCGTGGAGGTGTTACACCACGGTTCAACAGGGGACTTAATCTGTTGGTTAACGGCTAACCTTATCAGGCAAATCCGAGTACAGAAATTAATTGTTCCCGACTGGCATGCGGTCCACCCTACGGGTTAGTGCTGATTCTGAGGGAAGATTACTCTGTGCCGGTGAGTCCGTTAGCTTGTCCTTGTACCTAGTCTGTAGCCGCTCTTGCTGACTCAAGCCTTGCAGCTGATACTTTGTATACCTCTTTCTACCACTGTGCAACTATTCTGTCGCTTTATAACACTGTGTTAGCTGTCCGTAGAAGGGTTATCATTTTCCAATAATCGGGGATACTGAAGTAGTATGATGCAGCTCAAAAACTCTTTGCCTCTGTTACGTGGGATGAAGCTATAGCTGTCCATAGGAGAGTGCTATATGGCCAGTTCAGTACAGGGACCTGGGAGAGAGTTCCTATGCAGCGCTCTATTGCTTGACCATGCCTACTGGTTTAAACTGGTGTAGGCACAATCATGACAGGCTGTGCGACATGCGGCTTTCACTAACCTAGTCCTGCTGTCTGTGTAGCTCTTTTTAGACTTTTACTGAGTGGCTCTCACACACAGCTGCTCTCAGTGGCACCTCCATTTTCTGACTGGAATTTTCCACTGCCAGAGATGCCCTCCACTCTCACAGCTACCTCAGACTGTGTCCTGACCAACTGTCATCCCTCCAACTGTCCCTGGTCATGTGACCTGCCCCTGACCTCCAGAGCTGCTGCCAAGGCTGCTGGGAAATATCTGCTTGTATAATCAAATGTACATACTCTGTAGCGTGCCACACGTAATACCTCATATAGCAGGGTATTACATATATATGCTGGGACAGGAGCTGTGATACAGTCACGTCCCTGCGAACTATAAGAGAAAAGTGACTATATTAGTTATCACTTTATTTTTACTACCCTGCGGCCACTGCACTACTGCGCTATTATACCCCTTTTCCACTAGCTTTTAAAACACGGATAAATGCGCGGGGGCACACATTTACCCGTGTTTTTTCCTAGTGGAAAAGGGTCCCCCTGCAAATTCCCGGGTCAAAGGAATCCTACCCGGGTAGCTTGCCGGGTTGAACACGTGTTCAACCCGGTAAGCTGTGTAGTATGAACGGCGTTCACAATGTATGGGAGGGCGGCGCTGGGAGATCATGTGATCTCCCAGCGCCGCCCCTGCCGTGTCACTAGCAGCGTCACCAACCTGGCAATATGCCGGGTTGGTGAGCGCTGTGGGAAAGGGGTCTGTAGCACGGGTCGCAGCCGTGTCGCCGTGATACAGATGGAAAAGGGGTATTAGTGAGTGCAAGGGAGGTATCCATACCCAGCACTTATCCAACCCTAACCAGTTCAGTGCCCCAGGCAAGATTTTGGCTAATGCCCCCTTGCAGATGTGTACCTGTATATGTAAGAACTGCGATGCCCACTTTGGAGTGTCTTTAGACTCTCAAATGCAACTTGGTGCATCTGTAGATGCAACCATTGGTCACTCCATCAAAACTTTCACCAGCCCCATGCTAGTTGGAGATTTCCATCTGAGTATGGCCTTCAACATGATTAAGTTTGAGACACTCTCATTACATATCCATAAGACAGACCATCTCCATGCTTTTGAATGTCCACATCCCTAGCATGCATTGTTACTTAGATGTATATGCAATACAATAAAAAATCGCTCAACTGCGCCCGACATTGGCATAATATGCAACTCAAAATAAGGTTCCATCTACTGTATATGTCCTGTACTGTACTCTCCCATATATATGTTCTTTACTGTGCTACCTTTAATCCCATATTCCATATTGTGTCCCCTCCTTGCTTATATGCTCTTTATTGTGCCTCAAATTTGAATTTTCTTTATGTTATCTTTAGCCCACTGTATGTTTCTTATTGTGCTATTAACCCCTTCATCTGTATGTTCTATTCACTTTGCCTCCCAATCTGTAAGTTCTTTAATGTGCTTCTTGCCCCCATCTATATGTTCTATCATGTGCTCCACTCTAAACGGTGCCCATGCTTAATAAATATCCTACGGGGTCTGACTGGCCAAATTTGAGAATTTAATGTCCAGCCTGCCCAGATGCCCTTATGTCTAGGGCCAGTTCCGCCTGATGCAATATGTAGTCTATAGGCTACAATGGCTTTAGCCATCTTCAGAACGAAACCCTGGGATCATAGCTGATAGTTCCCCAGTAGATACATTCAAGGAATATTTGTTACATTTGCTATAAATGGGTGCTTTAAGGGTATATCCTGCAAATAATAATTGATAAATAGCCCACTAATATATATACTTATGAAGTGACGGTCTGCTCCTCTGCAGATTTGAGCACAATATTTAAATTTTGAACTCAAACCCACTGAGAAGCAGTGGCTTGAAAAACCTACCACTTCATAAATATACCCCATAGACACATTTTGAACATATTACTATTAAAACTATGCACAACTGGGCAAATTATTCATGTCTATGCCCAGTGACGCCGGGGGGTGGGTGTTCCTTATTACCCGGGCTCAGGCTGCTGGGGAGGCCCGGGTCTGTTGCCGCCGTCCATCCAGAATATACCTATACTTCAGGCCGGCACCATTTTACCATGATATCTTCGGGAAGATGGCACCTGCACATTGAAAGCAAAGACTCTGGCACTGGGGTATGGGTAACCTACCTTAATCACAGACTTCAAAAATCTGACTCTCATCAAGCTTGTTTTCTATATAGTGCAAATCTGGAGTAGAGAGCAGTGGCGGCTACAGAGGCAAATACCGTGTGCAGAGTGGGGAACGCTAAGCACATACACAAATACATGTGTAGATGTATGTTATATATGTGCTGACGTGTATCCAGATCTGCAGCGGTGCTGTATATCACAGCCACTGTGCAGAACCCGGGATTCTGTATTAACCCTGTCCCCTACCCTAAACAGCCTGGGCCGGCTGCTAGGGCTAAGACTCGGGGGGGTGGATGCAATGGCTAATCCCAAAAGCTAGCGGCTACGGCTAAACATTGGGGTGGGGGTGGCGGCTACAGTAACCCTCCCTGTGGTGTCTACCCCTCCCCCCAGGCCCTAACCATAACCCTCACACCAATACTTACCTTTGGGATGCCGGCATTCCGAGTGGTATCGGGATTCCAGCGTCAGTCACCTGACCGCCGGTATTTACACTGCCGGGATGCTGACAGCATACCGTAAACATTGGCTGCTTTATTTTTACAATGCAATTTAGATTTCATTTTGAACACACACCAAATCTAAATCTCTCACATGTTACATCTGCCCCACCTGCAGTGCAACATGGTTTTGCCCATTCTTGTTCTTTCTTGGTTTGCTAACAAACCTGAATATGGCCCTTATTTCAGTGAGGGACGACAAAACTGTGGGCTATGTAGAATTCGATGTTACAAAAAAAATATGTCTACATGAAGGCGTAGTATAGGGTCTATACTAGTATGGGGTAGGGGCATGTGCACCTGATGATGACTAGTAGCTAACCATGGGGGTAATTCCAAGTTGATCGCAGCAGGAAATTTCTTAGCAGTTGGGCAAAACCATGTGCACTGCAGGGGGGGGAGGGGCAGATATAACATGTGCAGAGAGAGTTAGATTTGGGTGGGGTGTGTTCAAACTGAAATCTAAATTGCAGTGTAAAAATAAAGCAGCTAGTATTTACCCTGCACAGAAACAAAATAACCCACCCAAATCTAACTCTCTTTGCAAATGTTGTATCTGCCCCCCCTGCAGTGCACATGGTTTTGCCCAACTGCTAAAAAATTTCCTGCTGTGATCAACTTGGAATTACCCCCCATGTGTACAAAAGGTCACATTGCATATATTCCATATGCATGTTTTTGGAGTGTCATATACATGAATTGCTTACAAATCTGCATCAGGTCCACCGCCTCTCATACATAACAATTAGTACACTAAACTGTCATGCAAGATGCTTGGGCCAGATTAAGGGACACATGGACCTGAGGCTGAAAAAGATAATGGACCTATTGTGAGAAGCAGAGAAGCTATGACCAGTACTGTGTGGGTTTGGCCAGTTCCACGTAGGCATGTATACCCCTAACACTGTCAGCCCCAATGTCTCCCTTAATGCATAAAGTAGAAATCTGCATAATATTGTGAAGAAATTAAAACGAGATTTATGATAAGAACTTACCGTTGTTAAATCTCTTTCTGCGAGGTACACTAGTCTCCACAGGGAATAACATCGGGGTGTAGAGTAGGATCTTGATCCGAGGCACCAACAGGCTCAAAGCTTTGACTGTTCCCAAGCTGCATAGCGCCGCCTCCTCTATAACCCCGCCTCCATGCACATGAGCTCAGTTTTCGATAACCAGTCCAATGCAGTAGCAAGTAACAGAGACAACAATCACACACATCACACACTCGCGACAGGAGAGGGTGTCAGCGGCTAATGCCATACCAACCCAAAGAAGCTAAGTGCGTCAGGGTGGGCGCCTTGTGGAGCCCAGTGTACCTCGCAGAAAGAGATTTAACAATGGTAAGTTCTTACCATAAATCTCGTTTTCTGCTGCGGGGTACACTGGGCTCCACAAGGAATAACATCGGGGATGTCCTAAAGCAGTTCCTTATGGGAGGGGAAGCACTGTTGCGGGCAATAGAACCTGGTGTCCAAAGAAAGCATCCTGGGAGGCGGAAGTATCGAAGGCATAGAACCTAATGAACGTGTTCACTGCGGACCACGTAGCCGCCTTGCACAATTGTTCAAGGGTCGCACAACGACGGGCCGCCCAAGAAGGTTCAACAGACCGAGTAGATGGGCTTTGATGGTAGCAGGAGCTGGATGACCAGCCTGTACATAAGCATGTGCAATCACCATTCTAATCCATCTGGCCAAGGTCTGCTTGTTAGCAGGCCAGCAACGTTTGTGAAATCCAAACAGCACAAAGAGAGAATCAGACTTCCTAATGGAGGCAGTTCTCTTCACGTAGATACGGATAGCCCGTACCACATCCAAAGACCGCTCTTTGGAGGACAACTCAGGAGAACTAAAGGCCGGAACCACAATCTCCTTGTTAAGGTGGAAGGAAGACACCACCTTAGGCAAATAACCAGGTCGCGTTCTAAGAACTGCCCGGTCACAGTGAAAAATCAGATAGGGGGACTTACAGGATAAGGCACCTAAGTCCAAGACCCTTCTAGCAGAGGCAATAGCCAGCAAAAACAAAACCTTAATGGAAAGCCACTTAAGGTCAGCAGACGCAAGAGGTTCAAACGGATTCTCTTGCAAGGCCTCCAGAACCACTGACAAATCCCAAGGGGCCACTGGTGGTACATAAGGAGGTTGAATCCGTAACACCCCCTGAGTGAAAGTATGAACATCAGGCAGGGTAGCAATCTTTCTCTGAAACCATACCGACAAGGCAGAAATGTGAACCTTGAGGGATGCCAGACGAAGGCCTAAGTCTAGGCCCTGTTCTAGGAAAGCAAAAATTTTGGCCTTACTAAACTTGTAAGCGTCATGATTGTTAGATGTGCACCAAGCAAAGTAAGAATTCAGGACCCTATGGTAAATCCGAGCAGAAGCTGGCTTATGGGCCTCCATCATAGTATGAATGACCGCCTCAGAAAAACCCTTGGCCCTCAAGACGGAAGCTTCAAGAGCCATGCCATCAAAGCAAGTCGGGCCAAATCCTGATATGCACAAGGGCCCTGAACGAGGAGGTCTGGTCATTGTGGAAGTAGAAGGGGACGCTCTATCGAGAGACCCTGTAGATCTGAGAACCAGTGCCATCTGAGCCACGCCGCAGCATTCAGAAGCAGGGTTCCTCCTTCTTGCTTGAACTTCCTTAGTACTCCGGGCAGGAGTGACATTGGAGGGAACACATAAGGTTGCTGAAAGCTCCATGGGATTGCCAGTGTGTCTACGAACGCCGCTTGAGGATCCCTTGTCCTTGCTCCAAAGACCGGAACCTTGAGATTGTGTCGAGACGCCATCAAGTCCACATCTGGAAGGCCTCACTTGTCTACGAGGAGTTGAAATACTTCTGGATGGAGGCTCACTCTCCGGCTTGTACGTCCTGACGACTGAGAAAGTCTGCTTCCCAGTTGAGGACCCCCGGAATGAACACTGCCGATATGGCTGGAAGATGGCGTTCCGCCCATTGAAGAATCCTTGATACTTTCCTCATCGCCATGCGGCTGCGAGTGCTGCCCTGATGATTTATGTACGCCACCGTGGTGGCATTGTGATTGTACTTGAACAGGCCTGTTCTGTATCAAATGCTGGGCCAAGTTCAGTGCATTGAACACCGCCCGCAGTTCCAGAATGTTTATCGTGAGGAGAGACTCCTCCTCGGTCCACCGACCCTGAAGGGAGTGTTGCTCAAACACCACGCCCCAACCCCTCAGACTGGCATCCGTTGTCAGAATGACCCAGTTGGAGATCCAGAAGGGACGATCCCCGCTCAGTCTGTGGTTCTGAAGCCACCAGCTCAGTGACAGACGGACCTCCGGAGACAAGGAGATCATTTGAAACATGATCCGGTGAGGCAGGCCGTCCCACTTGGCCAGAATCAACTTCTGTAGATGGCAGGAATGGAATTGAGCGTACTCCACCATGTCGAAGGCCGACACCATGAGACTCAGCACTTGCTTTGCCGAATGTATCGACACTTGCGGACGACATAGGAAGCATCAAATCTTGTCCTGAGACAAGAACAACCGCTGGTTGTGAGTGTCCAACAATGCCCCCAGGTGTACCATGCACTGGGCAGGGACCAAGGAAGATTTCTTCCAGTTGATGAGCCACCCGTGAGTTTGCATAAACTGGATTGTCACATCCAAATGACGTAGGAGAATTTCTGGGGAGTTCGCCAGTATCAGTAAGTCGTCTAGATACGGGAGGATCCTGATCCCCTGACGGCGTAGCACAGCCGTCATTACCGCCATGACTTTGGTGAATACCCGCGGAGCCGTGGCCAAACCAAAAGGTAACACCCAAAACTGGTAATGAAGGTTGCCCACCGCAAACCTCAAGTACTGCTGATGTGACATTGCAATAGGAATATGTAGGTAGGCATCTTGTATGTCCAGGGAGACCATATAGTCCCCAGTCTCCAAGGCCAGAACAATAGAGCGTAGAGTTTCCATACGAAACTTGGAGACCCTCACATACTTGTTCAAAGACTTGAGATTGAGAATGGGCCGCGAGGACCCGTTCGGTTTCGGGACTAGAAACAGCGGTGAATAGTACCCCTTGCCCTTCTGAGCCAGAGGCACCTGTACTACCACTCCTGCGTCCAGGAGGGACTGTACCACTGAATGAAGTTTTTGCCTTCACCGGATCCGAAGAGACATCTGTCACGCAAAATCGATGAGGGGGCGACTTTTGAAGGATACGGCGTAACCTCGAGAGACAACTTCCCGTACCCAAGCATCGGAAGTTGTCTTCAACCATTCCTGGGTAAACCCTAGAAGTCGGCCCCCCACCCTGGGATCACCTAGAGGGAGGCCCGCCCCGTCATTCGGCAGGCTTGTCTGTTTTGGAAGCAGGCTGATGGGCAGCCCATGCCCGCTTGGGTCTGGGCTTAGGTTTGGAAGTATGAGCTTGTTTCTGGTACGCCTGACCTTTGGCCTTTCCTGGAGGATGAAAGGAGCGAGAGAAGGTACTTTTAGCCTTCGGCGCCGATGGTGCCGTACTCGGTAGGCAAGCGGTTTTAGCAGAAGCTAAGTCAGCCACGATCTTATTGAGGTTTTCTCCGAAAAGAATGTCTCCCTTGAAAGGAAGTACCTCTAGGGTTTTCTTAGAATCCAGATCCACAGACCAGGATCTCAACCAAAAGATACATCGAGCTAAGATGGACGTAGTCGCAGCCTTGGCTGCCAGCACCCCGGCATCAGAAGCCGCCTCCTTAAGATAATGAGAAGCCGTGGTAACATATGAGAGACATTGTCTAGCATGATCAGAAGCGTTGGAAGGTACCTCCGCCTCCAGCTCCTGAGTCCATGCTTCAACAGCTTCAGCAGCTCATGTCGCTGCTATGGTTGGCCTATGCACAGCCCCTGTTAGGGTGTAAATCACCTTTAAACAACCCTCCACACGTCTATCCGTCGGTTCCTTCAGAGAGGTGACGGTAGTCCCTGGCAGAGCTGAGGAAACTACCATTCGTGCAACATGGGAATCTACAGGCGGAGGAGTTTCCCAATTTTTACATAGCTCCGCAGAGAGAGGATAGCGAGCCAACATTTTCTTATGCGGCGTGTACTTTGTTCCTGGAGTTTCCCAGGATTCCTGACGTATGTCAGCCAGGTGTTGAGAATAAGGCAAAACTTGTTTAACCACTTTCTTACGTTTAAATCTGTCCGGATTTTTAGACACAGGCTCAGGTTCCGGTTCATCAGAAATTTGAATAATCAGCCTGATAGCCTCAATCAAATCAGGGACATCCTCCTGTGACCATCCCGCCCCATCTGAAGCATCAGAGTCAGTGTCTGTGGGGTCAGTGTATGCGCCATCCTCATCCGAGGAAGTGTCTGGAACGGTGGTGGATTGTGAGGAAGTAGCGGCCCGTTTTGAAGACTCATTAGTCTTAGGCAGGCGGGCGAGAGTTAGACTTCTTTTTAGTCAGTGATTGGTTCAAGTGCTGTAATTGTGATGAGATCTGATCTGCCCATGGCGGATTGACTGCAGGGACCATAAACTGCTGTACTGGCATAGGCAGTCCCACAGGGGGCGTAAGTTTAGTTACCAGCGTATTAAATAACTTGGAGAAGGTAGCCCAGGGCGGGTCATTGTGGACCCCCATTGCTACAAATCCACTGGAGGGCAAAGAACGCCCAGAACTTGAACTCTCTGCTGCCATGTTTTCCTCAAATGTGTCTGCAGCGGCACCACCACTCAATGTGGTATCAGCCCCAGTTCCGTTGCCCCTTGCAGCTGACATGAGCTCAATATCAGGCAACCTAGTACAATATCAGCAGCACTATATCTAGCAAGAACTCCCAGTGTAGTGTCATCAGCACAAACCGGGAACCCAAGAGGTATATGGTGACCAGAAATCACAGAGAAAAATACACAGTAAGTATATCTTGTGAAACACCTATATAGTCTAATAAACCTGACGCACTTAGCCCCTTCAGGTTACAGAATATAGGGGTAGTAGGCTGAGCTAAATACACGAAATGGTAGTCACTCATCAGCTACATGCACACACACAGAAAGTCACAATGTACAATGCAGAAGTTATATCATACAATAAGACTGCACTGGACTAGCAATACAAAGTAATACTCAGTATAGCTAATAGCAAAACACAGCAAATACTGGATGTATATCACAGGGTATTTGTATAACACAACCCCGACTGTATGCACTCTTTCTTAACTAACACTGTCCATTGACAGGTAGAATACTTAAGTGTCCTGTAAAATGCACAGTGCTGATGTCCATGCATCTTTACAGAGGAGGATTTGCCCAAGATGTCCCAGGAACAGTGCAAAAATAAGAATTTACTCACCGGTAATTCTATTTCTCGTAGTCCGTAGTGAATGCTAGGACTCCGTAAGGACCATGGGGAATAGCGGCTCCGCAGGAGACTGGGCACAACTATAAAGAAAGCTTTAGGTCTAACTGGTGTGCACTGGCTCCTCCCACCATGACCCTCCTCCAGACTTCAGTTAGGATACCGTGCCCGGAAGAGCTGACACAAGAAGGAAGGATTTTAAATCCCGGGTAAGACTCATACCAGCCACACCAATCACACCGTATAACTCGTGATACAATACCCAGTTAACAGTGTGATAACAACTGAGCCTCTCAACAGATGGCTCAACAATAACCCTGTAGTTAAGCAACAACTATATACAAGTATTGCAGACAATCCGCACTTGGGATGGGCGCCCAGCATCCACTACGGACTACGAGAAATAGAATTACCGGTGAGTAAATTCTTATTTTCTCTGACGTCCTAAGTGGATGCTGGGACTCCGTAAGGACCATGGGGATTATACCAAAGCTCCCAAACGGGCGGGAGAGTGCGGATGACTCTGCAGCACCGAATGGGCAAACTCTAGGTCCTCCTCAGCCAGGGTGTCAAACTTGTAGAATTTTGCAAATGTGTTTGACCCCGACCAAGTAGCTGCTCGGCAAAGTTGTAGAGCCGAGACCCCTCGGGCAGCCGCCCAAGAAGAGCCCACCTTCCTCGTGGAATGGGCTTTGACTGATTTAGGATGCGGCAGTCCAGCCGCAGAATGTGCAAGCTGAATCGTACTACAGATCCAGCGAGCAATAGTCTGCTTTGAAGCAGGTGCGCCCAACTTGTTGGGCGCATACAGGATAAATAGCGAGTCAGTTTTCCTGACTCCAGCCATCCTGGAAACATATATTTTCAGGGCCCTGACTACGTCCAACAACTTGGAAGCCTCCAAGTCTTTTGTAGCCGCAGGCACCACAATAGGTTGGTTCAGATGAAACGCTGATACCACTTTAGGGAGAAACTGGGGACGAGTCCTCAATTCTGCCCTATCCATATGGAAAATCAGATAGGGGCTTTTACATGACAAAGCTGCCAATTCTGATACACGCCTGGCCGAAGCCAAGGCCAACAACATGACCACTTTCCACGTGAGATATTTCAAATCCACGGTTTTCAGTGGCTCAAACCAATGTGACTTTAGGAAATCCAACACCACGTTGAGATCCCAAGGTGCCACTGGAGGCACAAAAGGGGGCTGAATATGCAGCACTCCCTTAACAAAAGTCTGAACTTCAGGTAGCGAAGCCAGTTCTCTCTGGAAGAAAATCGATAGAGCCGAAATCTGGACCTTAATGGAACCCAATTTAAGGCCCATAGTCACCCCTGACTGTAGGAAGTGCAGGAAACGGCCCAGCAGAAATTCCTCTGTTGGGGCCTTCCTGGCCTCACACCACGCAACATATTTTCGCCATATGCGGTGATAATGATTTGCGGTTACTTCTTTCCTAGCCTTAATCAGCGTAGGAATGACTTCCTCCGGAATGCCCTTTTCCTTCAGGATCCGGTGTTCAACCGCCATGCCGTCAAACGCAGCCGCGGTAAGTCTTGGAACAGACAGGGCCCCTGCAGCAGCAGGTCTTGTCTTTGCGGTAGAGGCCATGGGTCCTCTGAGATCATTTCTTGAAGTTTCGGGTACCAAGCTCTTCTTGGCCAATCCGGAACAATGAGTATAGTTCTTACTCCTCTTCTCCTTATTATCCTCAGTACCTTTGGTATGAGAGGAAGAGGAGGGAACACATAAACCGACCGGTACACCCACGGTGTCACTATAGCGTCCACAGCTATCGCCTGCGGGTCTCTTGACCTGGCGCAATACTTTTCTAGCTTTTTGTTTAGGCGGGACGCCATCATGTCCACCTGTGGTCTTTCCCAACGGTTTACAATCATTTGGAAGACTTCTGGATGAAGTCCCCACTCTCCCGGGTGGAGGTCGTGCCTGCTGAGGAAGTCTGCTTCCCAGTTGTCCACTCCCGGAATGAACACTGCTGACAGTGCTAACACGTGATTTTCCGCCCATCGGAGAATCCTTGTGGCTTCTGCCATCGCCGTCCTGCTTCTCGTGCCGCCCTGTCGGTTTACACGGGCGACCGCCGTGATGTTGTCTGACTGGATCAGTACCGGCTGGTTTTGAAGCAGGGGTTTTGCCTGACTTAGGGCATTGTAAATGGCCCTTAGTTCCAGAATGTGCAGGGAAGTCTCCTGACTTGACCATAGTCCTTGGAAGTTTCTTACCTGTGTGACTGCCCCCCAGCCTCGAAGGCTGGCATCCGTGGTCACCAGGACCCAGTCCTGTATGCCGAATCTGCGGCCCTCTTGAAGATGAGCACTCTGCAGCCACCACAGCAGAGACACCCTTGTCCTTGGAGACAGGGATATCAGACGATGCATCTGAAGATGCGATCCGGACCACTTGTCCAACAGGTCCCACTGAAAGGTTCTTGCATGAAACCTGCCGAATGGAATCGCTTCGTAGGAAGCTACCATTTTTCCCAGGATCCGCGTGCAGTGATGACACCTGTTTTGGTTTTAGGAGGCCTCTGACTAGAGATGACAGCTCCTTGGCCTTCTCCTCCGGGAGAAACACTTTTCTCTGTTCTGTGTCCAGAACCATCCCCAGGAACAGTAGACATGTCGTAGGGACCAGCTGTGACTTTGGAATGTTTAGAATCCAGCCGTGCTGTTGTAGCACTTCCCGAGATAGTGCTACCCCGACCAACAACTGCTCTTTGGACCTCACCTTTATCAGGAGATCGTCCAAGTACGGGATAATTAAAACTCCCTTCTTCGAAGGAGTATCATCATTTCGGCCATTACCTTGGTAAAGACCCTCGGAGCCGTGGATAGACCGAACGGCAACGTCTGGAATTGGTAATGACAATCCTGTACCACAAATCTGAGGTACTCCTGGTGAGGATGGTAAATGGGGACATGCAGGTAAGCATCCTTGATGTCCAGTGATACCATGTAATCTCCCTCGTCCAGGCTTGCAATAACCGCCCTGAGCGATTCCATCTTGAACTTGAATTTTTTTATATATGTGTTCAAGGATTTCAAATTTAAAATGGGTCTCACCGAACCGTCCGGTTTCGGTACCACAAACATTGTGGAATAGTAACCCCTTCCTTGTTGAAGTAGGGGCACCTTTACTATCACTTGTTGTGAATACAGCTTGTGAATTGCCTGTAACACTGCCTCCCTGCCTGAGGGAGTGGTTGGCAAGGCAGATTTGAGGAAACGGCGGGGGGAGGGGGGAGACGTCTCGAATTCCAGCTTGTACCCCTGAGATACTACTTGAAGGATCCAGGTATCCACCTGTGAGCGAGCCCACTGATTGCTGAAAAATTTGAGACGGGCCCCCACCGCACCTGGCTCCGCCTGTGGAGCCCCAGCGTCATGCTGTGGACTTAGAGGAAGCGGGGGAGGACTTTTGCTCCTGGGAACTGGCTGTATGCTGCAGCTTCTTTCCCCTAACTCTGCCTCTGGGCAGAAAGGACGCGCCTTTAACCCGCTTGACCCTATTGGGCCGAAAGGACTGTACCTGATAATACGGTGCTTTCTGTGGTTGTGAGGGAACATGGGGTAAAAATGTAGACTTCCCAGCTGTTGCTGTGGATACGAGGTCCGAGAGACCATCCCCGAACAACTCCTCACCCTTATAAGGCAGAACTTCCATATGTCGTTTGGAATCTGCATCTCCTGTCCACTGCCGAGTCTATAACCCTCTCCTGGCAGAAATGGACATTGCACTAATTTTGGATTCCAGCCGGCAAATATCCCTCTGTGCATCCCTCATGTATAAAAGTGCGTCTTTTATATGTTCTACGTTTAGCAATATAGTGTCCCTGGCTAGGGTATCTATATTTTTTGACAGGGAATCTGACCACGCAGCAGCAGCACTGCACATCCAGGCTGAAGCAATAGCCGGTCTCAGTAAAACACCTGTGTGTGTATATATAGATTTCAGGATAGCCTCCTGCTTTCTATCAGCAGATTCCTTCAGGGCGGCCGTATCCGGAGACGGTAGTGCCCCCTTCTTTGACAAGCGTGTGAGCGCTTTATCCACCCTAGGGGATGTTTCCCAGCGTGCCCTATCCTCTGGCGGGAAAGGGTACGCCATTAGTAACCTCTTAGAAATTACCAGCTTTTTATCAGGGGAAGCCCACGCTTCTTCACACACTTCATTTAACTCTTCAGATGGAGGAAAAGCTACTGGTAGTTTTTTTCTCTCCAAACATAATACCCTTTTTTGTGGTACCGGGGGTAACATCAGAAATGTGCAACACATTTTTCATTGCCTCAATCATGTAACGTGTGGCTCTACTGGAAGTTACATTAGTCTCATCGTCGTCGACACTGGAGTCAGTATCCGTGTCGACATCTGTGTCTGTCATCTGAGGTAGCGGGCGTTTTAGAGCCCCTGATGACTTTTGAGACGCCTGGGCAGGCACAGGCTGAGAAGCCGGCTGTCCCACATTAGGTATGTCGTCAAACCTTTCATGCAAGGAGTCGACACTGTCGCGTAATTCCTTCCACAGCACCATCCACTCAGGTGTCGACCCCGCAGGGGGTGACATCACGTTTACAGGCATTTGCTCCGCCTCCACATAAGCCTCCTCATCAAACATGTCGACACAGCCGTACCGACACACCGCAAACACACAGGGAATGCTCTGACAGAGGACAGGACCCCACAAAGCCCTTTGGGGAGACAGAGAGAGAGTATGCCAGCACACACCAGAGCGCTATATAACACAGGGATCCCACTATAAATAAGTGTTTTCCCTTATAGCTGCTTTTTTATATATCATATATATATATCTATACTGCGTCTATATTTAGTGCCCCCCCCCCCCTCTCTTTTTTACCCTTCTGTAGTGTTCAGACTGCAGGGGAGAGCCAGGGAGCTTCCTTCCAGCGGAGCTGAGGGAGATGGCCCCGCCCCTTTTTCGGCGGACTTTCTCCCGCTTTTTCTGGAATACTGGCAGGGGTAATTTTACATCTATATAGCCTCTAGGACTATATATGATGTAGATTTGCCAGCCAAGGTGTCATATATTGCCCTCAGGGCGCCCCCCCCCCCAGCGCCCTGCACCCATCAGTGACCGGAGTGTGAGGTGTACATGAGGAGCAATGGCGCACAGCTGCAGTGCTGTGCGCTACCTTGGTGAAGACCGAAGTCTTCTGCCGCCGATTTTCCGGACCTCTTCGTGCTTCTGGCTCTGTAAGGGGGACGGCGGCGCGGCTCCGGGAACGAACACCAAGGTCGGGTCCTGCGGTCGATCCCTCTGGAGCTAATGGTGTCCAGTAGCCTAAGAAGCCCAAACTACCACCTGTTAGGTAGGTTCGCTTCTTCTCCCCTTAGTCCCTCGCTGCAGTGAGTCTGTTGCCAGCAGATCTCACTGTAAAATAAAAAACCTAAATATACTTTCTTTCTAGGAGCTCAGGAGAGCCCCTAGTGTGCATCCAGCTCAGCCGGGCACAAGATTCTAACTGAAGTCTGGAGGAGGGTCATGGTGGGAGGAGCCAGTGCACACCAGTTAGACCTAAAGCTTTCTTTATAGTTGTGCCCAGTCTCCTGCGGAGCCGCTATTCCCCATGGTCCTTACGGAGTCCCAGCATCCACTTAGGACGTTAGAGAAATACAATTTTAATACTTGTGATTTATGGACGATCATGTGGCCAGCTGGGAGCCTGGCACTCATCACACTGTCATGATGAAAGGCCTATGCTTATCTGGAGGCCTGGGGCTATAGTCTCATCCACCATATTGTTAATTTGGGCCTGGAGAGAAGTGAGAGGAAAAACCAGTACTTGATACTGTAAATGGTTCTTGTTCTACAATTGATCCTACTCATTTCAGGTTTTGGAACGAACACAGGAATTTCAGCACATTTTCCCAGTATCTATTTTAAGATCTTTTCAGGTGTGCAATTTTAGCAGTTTGCACAAGGTACACTGGTCACTGTGAACTCTATTGTGGTCACCATTAATTATTTATTTGTTCATCGCTTTGGGGCTAGTTTATGTTTGTACACAAATGCTAATGTTAGCAAGTGAATCTGCCGCTCAGGAATGAAAAGAGATGCCCACTCTAGTCATCACAAACTCGTAATTTGGTATACATTCGCAGCCTACACTTGAAAATGAAGAACATTGAGGTTAAGGGTAGCCCTATGGCTGGACTGTACAACTGCACACAGCAGTTGCAAATGGGGTTACCATCTTTTTGCATGTACAAGCTCTCAGCCATCAGCAGATACAGGTCCCAAAAGCGCCCATGACACACCTGCGTTTTCCCAACCACTCCCCATAACCTCACCGTTAACGCCTACAAATGGTCACTTTCTGTCAATAACTTTTCCATGATATCCACATTGAGAGCTGGATTGTAGCTGTACCTTCCTGCACACACATTGCGATTATGGTACATGCACAGTCTGCTGATAATCACCCCACTGCATTATACTCGGGCATTGCGTACAATCATGAATTAGGCCCGTACAGCTACAAACTCTACTCTGAATATATCAATAAGCCACTAACAGTGGAAAAAGGGCATCAATGATTACTACAACAGGACACAGGTTTCAGAAGATCCTGAATGCAGAATAGCAATATATATTAAAAAAAAACATGTTCTTTATCATAACAGATAATTCCTATAACATTATTGCTTTCATTCAGAGCATAATTAACTAGACCGCTCCTTCACCTTTGGGAATCTTCTTCTGTGAATAGCTCCCAAAACACAGAAGGGTGAAAAAGACAGGGCATTGCCTTTGTATCTTGGTGTGTGCAGCCTCATTAGACACATTTTAGTTCTCTACTTTCATTAATCTTTTTGACAAATATTTACTTCTTTATTGTAATGAAACATGTTAATGTTTCTGTTGACTTATGTTGTCATTTAAAATATTGTTACACTGCTTCAATGATAATACCATTCATGGCATATAACATAATGGAAAATAGCTGTATTCTTTCCACACTATGGCCCTCATTCCGAGTTGTTCGCTCGCAAGGCGAATGTAGCAGAGTTACACACGCTAAGCCGCCGCCTACTGGGAGTGAATCTTAGCTTCTTAAAATTGCGACCGACGTACGCGCAATATTGCGATTACAAACGAGTTAGCAGTTTCTGAGTAGCTTCAGACTTACTCTGCCTGTGCGATCAGTTCAGTGCTTTTCGTTCCTGGCTGACGTCATAAACACACCCAGCGTTCGCCCAGGCACTCCCACCGTTTCTCCGGCCACTCCTGCGTTTTTTCCGGAAACGGTAGCGTTTCCAGCCACACGCCCCTAAAACGCCGTGCATCCGCCCAGTAACACCCATTTCCTGTCAATCACAATGCGAACGTCGGAGCGATGAAAATGCCGTGAGTAAACTTACTTTCATCATAGTAAAGTTACTTGGCGCAGTCGCAGTGCGAACATTGCGCATGCGCACTAAGAGAATTCTCACTGCGATGCGATGAAAATCTCCGAGCGAACAACTCGGAATGAGGGCCCATCATTGCATACAGAGGTGTCCTCATACATCTTGCCTCAATAAGCCATATGGTAGGAGATGTCCAGTGTGAGTGAGCTGACAGGTCCCGTTAGCGTCAGGCGTCTTTTTTGCCGAACATGCGTCTTATTCACATCGGCATGCAAATAGGATGCACAAGTAGACTCTGCTAATTAAAATATGTGACACTTGGGTGAGTAATTGGTTGGATAAAAGGGAGCAACGAGTGGTGGTAAATGGAACTTTCTCAAAATGGACTGAGATACTCAGTGGTGTGCCACAGTGGTCTGTACTTGGACCACTATTGTTCAACATTATCGTAAATGATCTAGAAGTAGGTCTAGAGAGCACAGTGTCAATTTTTGCAGACGATATGAAACTGTGTAAGTCTATAAATTCAGTGGAGGATGCTTAGTCTCTTCAGAACGACTTATTTAAACTGGAAGAATGGGCTTCAAAATGGAGAATGAGGTTAAATATAGACACATGTAAGGTAATGCACTACGGTAGCAAGAACAAGAACACTACCTACATACTAAATGGGGCGCAACTCTGGGATTCTGTACTGGGAAAAGATTTAAGTGTTCACATACAGTATATAACAAACTTAACAGTAGTACCCAAAGTAATGCAGCAAAAAAAGCAAACAAGGTATTAGCATGCATAAAGTGGGGAATTGATGCAAGGCATGAGAGTGTTATACTCCCTGTGGCCAGAGAGATCCCCCAGCCACATGTGTAATGGCAGCCGCGGCAGTGAAGGAGTTAACCCTTAGGTGCCCGGTGCCATTTTGAAAGGTAATGGGCGCTTGGCACCACTTTTGAAAATGCACTGGCGCTAGGCGCCATTTTAAAATACACGTTAGGCGCCGTGCGTTTTAAAATGTATATTTTAATGCTGGCACATTGCCGCAGCCCAGACTCTCTCCGGCGGCTGCGGCAGTGAAGTGTTAACCGCCGGGGTGAAGGAGGTTGCTGGGAGTCCGGGACCACCGGCTCCTGGTGTGCTGCGCCGGCGGCGAGAGGGGATTGGAGGTCGGCGGCTGGGAACTGGGAGCTCCGCTCCTGGCGCCTCCAGCATCAGCGCTACCCAGAGTCAGGAAGCCGCGGCAGCCGGGGAGGGTGTCCCGAGCTGCCGGGCTTTAGAAGGGAAGTGCTGCTCGGTGCCGCAGCTGGGAGCCCGGGACCTTCGGCTCCCGGTGTGCAGCGCCGGAGGAGGGACCTGCTGCTGCGCTGCCGGGGGGTGCGCCGCTCACGGGGGACCGGGCTAGCCGGCTCCCTAGCAGAGTAGTTGTTTGTAGGGCACTGGATGCTGTGCGGCGACTCCGCTCCAGACAGGTAGAGAGCCGCGGCAGCCAGAACGAGCGTCCTAGGCTGCCGGACTGCAGGAGGGCGCCAGCGGTCACAGGACCAGTGGGGTGCGCCGCACGCTGCGGCAAGGCCACAGAGTAAGTGCCACACTGGGGGGACAGGGAGAGCCCAGTGGCCGGCAGTGTACAGGCAGGCTGGAGGACGGGGGAAGCCAGCCCCCCATACCTCCAGCACTGAGAGAGAGAGCCCTAGCAGCCAGGTTGCAGGGCAAAGGGAGCCCAGCGCTGAGCGCTGGGCATAAAACAAAATAATGCTTTTAAATATATATATATATATATATATATATATATATATATACTGTATGATGAGGGACTACAGTGCCTGGGTGGGTGGAGCCTGTGCAGGGCACAGGCTCAGTGTATTTAAAGAGACATGTACAGGAATGGGAAGTGTATTTAAATGTATTTTTAAGGTGAAATGCACTTACTTGGTTGTGTGTCCCAGGAGGAGGGAATCCATGGCTGTGCAGCCTGTTGGATTCCTCAAGTCCTTTTCCCCCAAAAAACGGAATGCCTTCTCCTCTAGCCTTCCACATCAAAATAGCGTGGGAAAGAGAGAGGATAAGCAAAGCTTTCCAACAAGCTGAGTGGTTTTCTGGAGCTCCATTGAGATCACCCCCGGTGAGCAGGAAACCCTGACTGGGGATCTTGGCTGCCCAGCTCTGGAGCCCGAATTCAGGCTGCAGATTGTGAACTAGGTCCCGGGCAGATTCCTGGAAGTAAGTTTATGCGGGAAAACTTCCCCCAGCCCAGACTGAACGTCACTGGGGGTGGATACCGATCCTCCAGGATGGGACGGTCAAGGGAGAGTGACCACTCCCCATTGTCCATAGAGGACAATGGTAGCTGTGCATGTGACCAAGGCATGCACAGCACATGGCTAAACACTGATTGGTTGTGAACCACAGGACGGACTTACCCCCTATGGTATTGTGTATTGGAGTAGGATAAAAGGAGGGCAGCTGCCCCATGAAAAGTGTGATATACCAACTACTTTCTGCTGTAAACATCTGCTGTATTGCTGAAGTTCTTTTCAGAACTATTTGGGCAAATAAATATCTTATGCCTCAAGACGACCGCTTCATCGTGTGACCTGCAGGGCTAGGCAAAACCTAGCTTCGTTTTCCGGCTGTCCAGGGTGTACCTAGCGTCTCCAAGCTCCGCCTTCCGCCTGTTACCGTGCTGTGCTTAGGCAAGCAACGTTTGGGGATTCGTCAACACCACACAGGGGTGGTAAGACAGAGTGTCGACGCATACAGAGCAGAACCGTGGTTCCAGATGCAACGGCTACGAGGAGTATGGTGGTGGCAGCTTAGCACCCGCCCACTGCACAGTGGGTGGAGTCAGTAACAGGCGGTTACTGGCGGTAAGCGGGAATCCCCTATGTGGCCAGGTCCCATGTGACCTGAAAATCCATTCTGTGACTGGGGACGGGCCGCAAAGCGGTGAGGGCTCTCATACGGGACCATCTGGTCACACTCCCATTATATAAATCATTAGTGAGGCCACATCTCGATTATTGTGCATAATTATGGGCACCCTGCTACAAAAAGGATATCCTGAAACTAGTAAAGGTTCAGAGATGGGCGACCAAATTGATTAAGGGGATGGGGATGCTAGAATATGAGGAAAGGCTTGCTAGGCATGTTTACACTGGAAAAAAGGAGATTAAGAGAGGACATGAGTAACATTTACAAATATAGAATGGGTCAATACACAGAGCTAGCGGGGATTTGTTTTTGGTAAGATCATCAAAAAGGATACATGGACACCCGCTTAGGTTAGAGGAGAGGAGATTTCGCACACAGAGACAGAAAGGTCTCTTCACGGTAAGAACAATACATATTTTGAATTCCCTGCCTGATAGAGTAGTAATGGCGAACTCGGTCATTACTTTTAAGAATGGGCTAGATACATTTCTAGTGGGTAAGGATATACAGGGCTATGGTGGGTAAATAATATACTATAGTAATAAAATAAAAAAATGAGTTTTTTCATTTACGATTAAACATTCAGCACAGTCAAAATTAGTCATAAAAATATTTCAGTATAGGAGATCACTAATAGGTTGATTCGATGGACAAATTGTCTTTTTTCAACCTCAGGAACTATGTTACTATGTACAGTATATATAAAGTATATACAGTACATGGACCCTGAGATGTGACGGACAGTAGGAACCCCATTTTTCAAAGGATTGTGATTCCACCTTGTTCAATGTATTGTGGGTATACAAACACACGGAAATACCTCTGGAGGGGATGCATTTAATTTTCTGGCTGTAGGGATCTCAGAAGTCAGGATACCGATGCCGGAATCCCAATAGCCGACAATGCTGTAAGCCGGAATCTTGGCGCAACAGGACTATTCCCACTCATGGACGCCCACAATACCCTTAGAGTGTGCGAGACCGCAGCGTGGTGAGTGCAGCGAACCCGCAAGGGGACTCTTTGTGCTCACCCCGCTGCCGGCATTCCGGTAAATCATACTAAATTCCTCTGGTGGGCAACGGGTGAAGAAATTATGTGGTGCCCTATAGAGATATACACAACATCCCTACAGATGTACTGTATATACAGTATATATGCTGCTGCAAAGTTTGAATCTATTGCCCTGAGTTGTCGCTATGTCTGTCTTGAAAAAGATCTAACATGGACTGAAACGCCGACACGTACTGTATATGTGAGCATTAAAAAAAAAAAATTTTTACTTCAATTGCGGTGAGTGTCCCATTTCATTTGAGATATATATATATATATATATATATATATATATATTGTATAACAGACAGATAGACATATCACTCGCATCATACTGCTGGTCATATATTTCAGCCGGTGCCTTCATAATTTCTTATTTCTATATGTATATGTTTTTTATGTGTTATGTGACCTATTACTTTTGCTGTAATTCTACATTAATGACAAACAGGACATGGAGTACAGCTTTTCCGTTAGGGGGTGATTCAGAGCTCATCGTAGATGTGCCAAAAGTAGCAGATCCACGATCAAATTCTCTGTCATGCAGGGGGACGCCCAGCACAGGGCTAGTCCGCCCCGAATGTCAGGCCCAACCTCGCCCCCCCCGACATACACACACACACACACACACACACACACACGGCAGTGATGCTTTCTCACCCGTCAAGTAGCTCCCTGCCTGCACAGCCTAGCATGTTTTGGGTCGCAGCAGCTTCGTGTGACCGCAGCCTGTCCCAGCAACGGTCCGGACATGCCTGCGTTGTTCGGACTGCGCCCCACCCCAACGGCATTCTAACACTGTTGGCACGCCCCCTCTCACCCCGCAACCACCTCTGCCTGTCAATCAGGCAGGAGATATCGCACCAGTGAGATGCGTTTGCATCTCGCTAGGTGCGCACGCGCAGTGAAGAGAAAGGGCTTCAGGGTGCGATCCCTCTTGTAGCAGCGATCAGCCCTGAATCAGGCCCTTAGTACTCTAATACTTATGGTCAATGTCACTGAAGTTTTAGAGAATTTTATTTTTTATTTTTCAGTGATAATACATAATGTATTAAATCTCGATTTTAAAATAATGTTATGGACACCTTTTAATACATTATATATAGGTTACTTTGGCATAAATCAGTACTCGGGCACTAGGTGGGTCACTGCATACTATAGAGGGGGGCATTGTGAGGCATATTGGAGGAAGGGTCACCATGTGACTTATAGGGGGCACTGTGGGGCATACTGAAGGGGGCACTAAGGGGAAGGGTATCAAATTTATTGGTGGAGAGCCCTACAATTTACCTGTCCGATCCCCCCAAGCCTTAATCTGGCCCTGTTTCAGGATATAGTGATGTGATACATAGTAGCAATTATATAAATGCTATGCTCAGATTGGCAATTATTCAATTAAAGTGTAACGTGTAAAAAGGAGAGCTTGAAGCAAAAATATTAGTTTAATAACATAGGGACTTCTGGTGGGCAGGGCACCTCGTGTGGCTGCATTTTAACTTCTCTCCAGACAAGGATCATCTGAATCTGCCTCCATCCACCAATATCAATCTACTTTTGGAGATTCTGATTGTATCCTCGGATAGCTGATGTGTGGTGGATTCCCTAGATACCAAAATTACGTCTGGAGCCTATATATCCCCCGGAGTGTGGCCTCTGATAGTGGCCTGTATATGCGCCTCTCCTTTGGCGCGAAAGCTGGCGTGACGCAACGCTCACCTTCACTGCAGATTGCCGGCTACTCTCCCTACCCGACTCCACTGTCTCTCTATACCCCTCTCTGGTTCCTGGCTCCTGGAGTGGACCCGCTGAAGGCTGCAATTGGCCCGCAGGGGATGCGCCCCTACCCGCGGGTTACCCTTTGGCCTGACCCTTTCTCCCGGCTGCAAGTGATCGGGCTGTAGTGGATGCTCCCCTTAACCGCGGGACGCGCTGTGGCGCTCCATCCGTTGGTCCGATCCTATCCGTTTGGCCGCTGAGGGTTGGCCCGCGGGGACTGCGGGATACCCTGTGCCCGCTTACCTGACCCTCTCCTTCCGACTGCTGGTGGCTGCCATCGGGCTGCTGGAGGTCCCGCCGTGGGACGCCTGCCGGACGGGATTGCTGCATTGCCCGAGACGGAGGGGCGCACCTGACTGGTGTTTTCTGCCCTGAGCCACCTGCTTCTCTCCTCCCTGCGCTGGTCCCTGACCTTGCTGTGCCTGGCGGCGCTGGACTGGGAGCCTCATCTTACCTCCGTCCCGTGATATCCCGGCTCATCGCTTCACCGCCGCTGCTGAGTGCGGGTGGACTCCCTGCTACCCAGCCACGCTCTCTCCCTGCGAGCTGAGACGGCTGAGACACCGAGACCTGGTGGGTGGACGCCGCCTGAAGTGATCCTGGCTGGCGGTGTTTGTTGCCACGGATGAGTCCTCCATCCTCACTGAAGAAATTCTTCCTGCCGGCATTTCTGGTCGCTGTAAACTGTCTGCAGCGCTCTCCTTGGACCTCATCTCCTATTTACCCGGTATTTGTTATTACCCTTACTAACACCCCTTTCCCCTCCCTACCTTCGGTTTTACCCTTCCCCTCAGACCCTTTCTACCCGCTCCCCCCTCCCTTTTTTCCTACTCCGTCCTCCCTATACCTCTGGTGGCCACAATAACTGTATCCAGCTGGGAACTTTACACAGGCTGCTTATCTTCATCCCACTTTGCAGCTGTGAAGGGCTCACTGAGACCCTTATTCAAATTGGGACTGACCTACTGTTGGTCCTACATTTGTGACTGTTATTTCATTTATTTTATTTAATTTACGCTTCTGTGTCACAGCCTACACCTGCTGCCCCTATTTACTCCTGCTGGGAGGCCCCCCACATTAACGGACACTACGTGGTACCGGCTGGTGCTGCTCCGGCAAATCCTATTCTCAGAAGAGGACTTTCCACTTTGTCCATTTGACTGCCGGCCGCAGGCCTTATTTGCAGTCTCTGACTCATTACGTATCCTAATTTTATCCCACTATCTGCTGGTTCCCTTTGGAACTTATCTGTGCTGTTTGTTATTTTTCACATTTTATTGAACGTCGTATTTTATTTCTTTCTTCCTGCGGAGAATTTTATGTGACGTTTGTTATTTTGTATAAACCAAGGTTTCTATGTGATATACCTCTGTTCTTCTCTCCTGGGAACTTTTTTGTGACGTTTGTTATTTTCCTTCTTCGATATAACTTTCTTCTTTCCTTCATTCGCTGAGACCTGTATGTGACGTTTGTTATTTTCATTCTATAATTCTATTCTGTATTGCTTGACATTTCAAATTGTATTCGGATATATGTTTACGCCCCAGTTGGGGACTGCTGTGGCTTGTTGCCGGGGCCATCCTGTGGGCTTTTCCGCAGGTTACGGTATGTTCTAAATAATTTGATCAGGTTTCGCACTTCCGCCCGAGCTTCATATGTAATTACCTCTGTTTTACTATCATTGCCTATACCTGTGGGATCAGTACCTAAAAGTGACACTAGCTGTTCCACGTCTCATTCCCTGGGGTATGGACAAATACCTAGACAAAGCCATGCCTCCGAAACAATCCAACACCTCCTATAAAGCAGGGAAGGGGAAAGAAGTTCCCTCTAAATCAGGTCCACCCTCCCCAGCTGGGCATGGGTTGGAATCACCTAGCTTACCTAGTGATAAACCCCCCCCCCCCCCCCTGACAGCCAAAGAAATTTTGGATTTTCTTATGCCCTTGCTTGATAAGCGATTTGACGACCTACAGGCCCGCTTAGAAACGGGTTTAGCTCGCATAGACTCTCATGCAACGCATATTTCCACGTTGGAAACGAGACTGGGTGACACTGAGGACTTAGTCCAAACCTGTCAGGAGGGAGTATCATCCCAATATAAATATATACAACAACTGCAGGATAAAGTTGAGGACCTGGAAAATAGATCTCGTAGGAATAACCTTAGATTTATAGGTATTCCTATACTACCGACCCCTCCTCCTTTCTTTCTGTAGACCTCTCAGCCTTGTTGGGAATCATAGATGATATTAAACTCCCACATATCGAATGATCTCATAGGCTGGGAGCGATGCAGGACGGGACACGGAAGCGTTCCCGGCCAGTCATCGCCCGCTACTTAGACTACAGGGCCAAGGAACAAGTTCTCACAGCTTACCGTAAAACTAGAGAATTGTTAGTCAAGTGCCACAAGATCTTGATATTTCAAGACTTCTCGGCAGCTGTGGCTCAGAAAAGAAAGGAATTTTCTGACGTTTGTTCCTATTTACATAGTAAAAATATCCGATCCGCCTTGCTGTACCCAGCCAAACTGCGGGTCTCAGAGAATGGAAATCAAATGTTTTACACAGACCCGGAAGGTGGCGAGGTCTCACTTCCTGACTTACCGATCCCCGTTAAGGTCGCCTATTAATTAGGATATCAGGTGGTGGGGTGCAATGGGTTGAACGGTTCGGGTACTCCCGCCTCGGGAGGATGTGTGTTATCCTACCTTATATTTCTTTTCTTTATATTCTAGTTGAGACTGTAATTTACTATAAGTATCCATTCTTACTAATTTTGTAACTATTTTGTTAGTGTTCAGTGTGCGCACCACTAGGCCTAGTTGGTGCCCACCGTGATTTTGGTTGTTAGGAAAATGTTAGAAAATAGAGTTATGAGTGATTATGGTTCACTATTAATATCTCAAATACTAAGACTGTGCTATGCATTTCATGTTACACTGGTGTTTATGCTGTTGAAATCAATGCTATCCTGGGGACCTTGGGTTAGGAGGGGAGCCGCCACTGTCCGCTTGAATTTATTGCTTACCTGTCAAATATCTCACTGCCCAGTGTGGCTTGGGTAGCTATGCCGTCAGCAGTTTCTTCCTCATCTGAGGTAATACCCCCGAAACCAATACAATTCATTTCTTGGAATGTAGGAGGGCTTAATTCCCCAGTCAAGCGACGACGTGTGATCACGCACCTTAAGCGCTTTCACCCAGATGTGATCTTCTTACAGGAAACACACTGGCTGACGGGCGAGGAAAATGTATTGAAAGCTCCATGGCTTGGTTCTTGTATTGCTGCTCCTTTTCGCACGAAAGCCAGAGGGGTAGCCATACTTTTCCACAAAAATCTCCCTGTTACTGTTTTGACAGAAATTATTGATCCCGAAGGCAGATATATCATAATGGATATAGAGCTTTTTCATTCTAAATTCACCCTAGTCAACTTATACGCCCCGAATGTTAATACACACACATTTATTCAGGACATCACCCACATTCTTCTAGGCAGAACTAACTATTCCCTGATAGTGGGTGGAGACTATAACATGGTGGACGGCCCTACAGTTGACAGATCGCTGACTATGTCGAGAACCACTGACTCCCAGAGCAGACACTTGTTGGCATTTCGAGACTCCTTAGACCTCTCTGACCCATGGAGATTGCTACACCCAACAGACAGGACGCACACCCATTTGTCGCTGGCACATGGAACATTGTCTCGTATTGACAAGTTCTTAATCGCCGATGACCTGATGTCCCAGCTTGTTGGGGTGGATATACTTGACATATTGATCTCTGATCATGCCCCCGTCACTCTGGCACTAACCCATCCCCATATGCATTCGACAGATCGTATTTGGCGATTCCCACAATACCTGGCAGACTCAGAGGACTTTAAACTATATCTCACATACCATTGGACCAATTACGTTGATGAAAATATAGACTACTGGGATAGACCCGACATTTTTTGGAATGCCTCTAAGGCAGTGATGAGGGGTCACATTATTGGTTATGTCACCCGGAAAAAAAGGGATTCCAAAATGGAATACACTGAATTAAAATCGGCCATGTCCATGGCCTTTCGAACATATACTTCTAATCCAACAGAGACTACCCTCACTGAATACAAACAGACTAGGCGCCTGCTTGAAACTTATTTAGCTACCCAGGTGAAACACTCCTTAGACTTTACCAAAAATAAATAAAGGCTGTCAGATTACTGGCAGTCATTTCCCGACCTCCCAAAAAACGGCACGTTATAACCGCTATACACCACTCCGGTCATGTTATCACTAAATCTCAAGAAATAGTGGAACAATTTCAATCCTATTTTCAATCCTTGTTTAGATCGGCACAAATAGATACTGATATACAAACACAGTTGCTCACAGATGAGGTACTGCCCCCCCTGACTAGGGACCAGAGAGAAGCCCTTGTGGGACACATAACGGCGCAGGAAATTAACACTGCTATCTCCAATTTACCTCATGGAAAGTCTCCAGGCCCAGATGGCCTGTCGGGAGATTACTACCACATGCTACAGGCCCATACTGTCCCCACCTTATTGGAATTGTTCCATGCCATACATGAGAGGAGTTCTCCATCTCCTCTCTTTAATGAAGCGTTTATTACACTTATCCCTAAACCTGGTAGAGACACCAATTTTCTTTCCTCATACAGACCACTTAGTCTATTGAATGTCGACTGTAAACTATTGGCCAAGATAATGGCGACACGGCTTCAATCCATTCTCCCTGATATCCTCACCACGACACAAATGGGTTTTGTGACTGGCAGACATGCGGTTAAAGCAATCCGCATGGCTCTAGCGGCGGTGGCGGCGTCCCAGTCTCCATGTACAGACTCAAATATGCTTCTTAGCCTCGATGCCAACAAGGCCTTTGATATGGTCTTGTGGCCACATTTGTTTGCTGTGTTGGAGAGAAGGGGGTTTGACACAGACTTTATTAACTATATACGATATATCTACAACAATCCATCTGCCTCTCTGTTAATTAATGGGATCAGGGGCCAACGGTTCTTTTTAGAAAGGGGTACCCGTCAGAGATGCCCTCTATCGCCGCTGCTATTTAATTTGGCACTCGACCCGTTGCTTAGGACACTACAGGATTGGTCTGTTTTTAGGGGTATAAAAGTGGGTGGTCAGGAAATCAAATTATCAGCTTTCACTGACGATATCCTCCTTTATATATCTGACCCCGAACATTCCCTTACTTTGATCCTAGACAAGATCCAATTATTCGGCCACATTTCGGGTTTTAGTGTTAATATGGACAAATCTAAAGCTTTATTGCTATATGGCAATGTGACGTGTCCGAGCTGGACCTCCCACTTTCCCCTACACTGGGTGTCTACATATATTATATATTTGGGTATTATGGTGCCACGCTACATTTCTGAACTATATAAACTCAACGTAAATAAGGCCATACGCACTTTGATGATATTAAGAGATGGGAACGTCTTCCACTGTCATATCTAGGCAGGGCTAACCTGCTAAAAATGGTGGCTATACCACGCATACTATACCCATTGCAAACGCTTCCCATACTGCTGACTAAGCAGGACACACAACAGATTAACAAACTTATTAGAACCTTTATATGGAAGGGGGGCTGAGCACGTATTGCTTTGCGTAAATGGAGGTATTAACTTCCCAGATATAGTAGTCTATAATCATGCTGCACTTCTGAGACATTTAAGAGATTGGTTGCAAAACAGTTCTATCTACACGAATACATCCCTCGAACAGGGCTTCCTATCGACTGTAGCTTTGATGTGTTTTCTTCACCAGCATGACTGGGAAATACCTGACCATGTTAGGTCTAACCCTCTCCTGTGGTCTACTAGGAAAATGTGGCACATACTGCATCATGGTGCAAAATTGAATCCATACCACTCCTTACACCTACACCTAATTAAAAACCCTGAATTTTTAGACAGCATGGCTGCCCACCCTTTCAAAATGTGGAGGGAGGAAGGTATAACATCGATTCGTTTACTGGTATCTGTGGAAGACCACCGTCTGTTCACTCTTTCAGAAGTTTCAACGAGACATGCGGTGGTCGCTTCATCTCCCCTTCCATTTCTGCAAACACAATTCTACGTCAGGCATGTTCTTACACATTTTGCGGAAGGGGACTGGACCAACCCTCTAGATAGCCTCTTAATACACCCTGTACCGAACCACAAGGCCATTTCCATACACTCTTTCTTGAGAAAAATATTAGATCACGCTACTGTGACAGGTGGCATGTCCACATGGTTATCTCATTTTCCTGAACTGACCATACCAACTATGGAAAAAGCACTACTTTACTCCCGAAAGGTCCTCCCAGCAAGCATGTATACTGAATTATTTCTTAATGTGTATCATAACACTTATCTATCCCCGTTGCGATGCTTCCATATGGGAGCGACGGAAATACATTCTTGCCCAAAATGCCACCAGAGTGAGGCTGATACTTTCCATTGCTTGTGGGCATGTCCGATTGTGTAATATTTTTGGCATCTCATTAGGAGATACGCGGAGGCTAACTTAATAACCTATGTGCACTTTACTCCTGAATGGGCAGTTTTGGGTATCATTGATCCTACTTTTCGCATGCCATCAGAATGTAAGAAAATGCTGATAGCCTTAAGTGCGGCTGGAAAAACGACGATACTACAGGGATGTATAGATAGTACGCCACCACAGATACCATTATTTTTGAATAAACTACATCATATTTTCAGGATGGACTGGGTGGAGGCTAGGGAGGCCAATCCCGGGCCGTTTTTCCAATCCCGGGGATCGGGATTGAAAAATGCTCAATCAGGGAATAAAGTGATGGAAGCAATGGGATAAATTAATGCTGCAGCACTATGAGTCGTTTAAACATCACAGGTGTACTGAAAAAATCATGATGTAATTTTTCCAATACACCTTTGATGTTTAAAAGACTCAGAGTGCTGCAGCATTAATTAATTCTATATATTATAATATATATAATATATAAGATATATATATATGATACTCACTATTATAGGGGGTCACTGAGGTCCAGACTCCAGAGGCAGGCAGCAGGGCAGCGAAGCGTGAGTATCACTCACAGACACAGTGCTTTAAAGTCCTCTTTACTTTAAAATTGTGGCGGGCAGGAGGGCTGGCTGGCTGGCAGGCAGGCGCATTGGAGGGCGGAAGGAGCGGCCATGGCTGAAGGGGCTGTGCAGCGTGACCTCGCTGACGTCACGCCGCACACAGCAGGGCAGCCGGGGCCGGGCAGCGTCTGAGGCTGAGCCGAGCGCTAGTGCTCAGCGGCGCTGCCCGGTCAAGAATTAGTAGTGCGCATGCGCAAGTGAATCCCGGGATTGAAGGCTCCAATCCCGGGATTCAAATCCCGGCATTTTTGGCCTCAAATCCCGGGATCCCGCCGATCCTGATCCCGGGATTGGCCACCCTAGTGGAGGCTATTGTAGATAGAGGTAAACAAGTGGATTGATTTTTTAATCTCTGGGAATCCTATATCTCCACTTTGGCCCTTAATACGCGACTAAATAAAGATATTTAATAAAGTAGTGATAAGTGGAACGTGATAATGCACCAGCCAATTGTTACGGTTTGAAAAATTACAGTTAGGAGCTGACTGGCTGGTGCATTATCACCTTGCACTTATCACTGTTTTATCACTTCTTTATCCCTTCTCCAGGCTTAATACATCTGCCCTTCAGTGCTGTGTCTGCAGTAGCGCTGTTTACAGAGCACACACATAACGTACTACACCATGCACCAGTGGCGTAACTACTGCCCCCGCAGCCCTCGCGGTGGCTTGGGGGCGAGGGGCTACGGGGGCACCACTGGTTTAGCGCAGATTGACATGCGGACGAGCGTCCGCATGTCAATCTGCGGTCTCCTTCCCTCCGCTGCTGTACGGAGGGACACGGAGGGCACAGCGCGTCTCTCCCGTGTCCCTCCTGGATCTCCGGCGGGTCTAATAAAGGAAGTGCCGTTCGTGAGCTCTGATTGGCTCACGAACCGGCACTTCCTTTACAGACCTGCTGGAGACCCAGGAGGGACACAGGAGAGGCGCGCGCTGTGCCCTCCGTGTCCCTCCAACACAAAGGAGCGCGGGGGGGGGGGTGCGGGGGAGTGCGGCACTGGGGGAGCATATGTGGCAGGCACTGAGTGGGCATATGTGGCACTGGGGGGGGGTATATTTAGCACTGGGGCACGTGAGTACCTGGCACTGGGGGGGAATATCTGGCACTGGGGGCATATGTGGCACTGGGGGGGTATATTTGGCACTGGGGGCACGTGAGTACCTGGCACTGTGTGGGAATATCTGGCACTGGGGGCATATGTGGAACTGGGGGGGTATAGGTATACCTGGCACATGGGGGGGGGCTATATTTGGCACTGGGGGCATGTGAGTACCTGGCACTGTGGGGGACTATCTGGCACTGGGGGCATATGTGGCACTGGGGCGGGGGGAGGTATGTGTGTACCTGGCACATGGGGGGGGGGCTATATTTGGCACTGGGAGCATGTGAGCACCTGGCACTGGGGGCATATGTGACACTGGGAGCACGGCCCTAGCAACAAGCACTACCCCCTAGCAACGAGCATGACACCCAGTGCACGAAACCCCTGGCAACGAGCATGACAGCCTGAGCATGAAATTCCTGGCACCGTGCATGGAACCAAGAGCATGAAAACCCTGGCAACGAGCAGGTAATTTAAAAGTAATTAGAAGCCTTACTGTAGAACTTAATGTGTAATGGGCATTACGGTGTGTGGCATAATGTATCACGGACATTGCGGTGTGTGTCATAATGTGTCACAGGCATTACGGTGTGTGGCATACTATATCACGGGCATTGTGGTATGTGGTATAATGTCTCAGGGGCATTGCAGTGTGGCATAATGTATAACGGGCATTGCGGTGTGTGGCATAGGGTATAACGTGCATTGCGGTATGTGTCATAGGCACTACGGTGTATGGTATACTATATCACGGGCATTGTGGTATGTGGTTTAATGTCTCAGGGTCATTGCGGTGTGTGTCAATGTGTCACAGGCATTGTATGTGCTATAATGTATCAGGGGCATTGCAGTGTGTAGCATAATGTATAACGGGCATTGCGATTCCTGTCATAATGTGTCACAGGCATTACGGTGTGTGGCATAATGTGTCGGGGGCATTACGGTGTGTGCATATTGTGTCATGTGCATTATTGTGTGTGGCATAATGTCTAAGGGCCATTGCAGTATGTGGCATAATGTATGCTGGGCATTACTATAAGGAGGAAAAATTACAAATAATGTAAGGGGCATGAATCAGGTTTATTTCTCTATCGTCCTAAGTGGATGCTGGGGTTCCTGAAAGGACCATGGGGGAATAGCGGCTCCGCAGGAGACAGGGCACAAAAGTAAAGCTTTTACAGGTCAGGTGGTGTGTACTGGCTCCTCCCCCTATGACCCTCCTCCAGACTCCAGTTAGATTTTTGTGCCCGGCCGAGAAGGGTGCAATTCTAGGTGGCTCTCATAAAGAGCTGCTTAGAGAGTTTAGCTTAGGTTTTTTATTTTACAGTGATTCCTGCTGGCAACAGGATCACTGCAACGAGGGACAGAGGGGAGAAGAAGTGAACTCACCTGCGTGCAGGATGGATTGGCTTCTTGGCTACTGGACATGAAGCTCCAGAGGGACGATCACAGGTACAGCCTGGATGGTCACCGGAGCCACGCCGCCGGCCCCCTCACAGATGCTGAAGCAAGAAGAGGTCCAGAATCGGCGGCTGAAGACTCCTGCAGTCTTCTTAAGGTAGCGCACAGCACTGCAGCTGTGCGCCATTTTCCTCTCAGCACACTTCACACGGCAGTCACTGAGGGTGCAGGGCGCTGGGAGGGGGGCGCCCTGGGAGGCAAATGAAAACCTTTAAAAAGGCTAAAAATACCTCACATATAGCCCCAGAGGCTATATGGAGATATTTACCCCTGCCTAAATGTACTAAATAGCGGGAGACGAGCCCGCCGAAAAAGGGGCGGGGCCTATCTCCTCAGCACACGGCGCCATTTTCTGTCACAGCTCCGCTGGTCAGGAAGGCTCCCAGGTCTCTCCCCTGCACTGCACTACAGAAACAGGGTATAACAGAGAGGGGGGGCAAAATAAATGGCAATATATTAATATAAAAGCAGCTATAAGGGAGCACTTAATCATAAGGCTATCCCTGTCATATATAGCGCTTTTTGGTGTGTGCTGGCAGACTCTCCCTCTGTCTCCCCAAAGGGCTAGTGGGTCCTGTCTTCGTATAGAGCATTCCCTGTGTGTCTGCTGTGTGTCGGTACGTGTGTGTCGACATGTATGAGGACGTTATTGGTGTGGAGGCGGAGCAATTGCCAAATATGAGGATGTCACCTCCTAGGGGGTCGACACCAGAATGGATGCCTTTATTTGTGGAATTACGGGATAGCGTCAACTCGCTTAAGCAGTCGTTTGCCGACATGAGGCGGCCGGACACTCAATTAGTGCCTGTCCAGGCGCCTCAAACACCGTCAGGGGCTGTAAAACGCCCCTTGCCTCAGTCGGTCGACACAGACCCAGACACAGGCACTGATTCCGGTGGTGAAGGTGACGAATCAACCGTATTTTCCAGTAGGGCCACACGTTATATGATTTTGGCAATAAAGGAGATGTTACATTTAGCTGATACTACAGGTACCACTAAACAGGGTATTATGTGGGGTGTGAAAAAACTACCAGTAGTTTTTACCGAATCAGAAGAATTAAATGACGTGTGTGATGAAGCGTGGGGTGCCCCGATAAAAAAACTGCTAATTTCAAAGAAGTTATTGGCTTTATACCCTTTCCCGCCAGAGGTTAGGGAGCGCTGGGAAACACCTCCTAGGGTGGACAAAGCGCTAACACGCTTATCAAAACAAGTGGCGTTACCCTCTCCTGAGACGGCCGCACTTAAAGATCCATCAGATAGGAGGATGGAAAATATCCAAAAAGGTATATACACACATGCAGGTGTTATACTACGACCAGCTATTGCGACTGCCTGGATGTGCAGTGCTGGGGTAGTTTGGTCAGAGTTCCTGATCGAAAATATTGATACCCTGGACGGGGACAATATTTTACTGTCGTTAGAACAAATAAAGGATGCATTTCTTTATATGCGTGATGCACAGAGAGATATCTGCACACTGGCATCACGGGTAAGTGCTATGTCCATTTCGGCCAGAAGAGCTTTATGGACACGACAGTGGACAGGCGATGCGTAGAGGAGTTATTTGGGGTCGGTCTATTGGATTTGGTGGCCACGGCTACGGCCGGGAAATCCACCTTTCTACCTCAAGTCACTCCCCAACAGAAAAAGGCACCGACCTTTCAACCGCAGCCCTTTCGTTCCTTTAAAAATAAGAGAGCAAAGGGCTATTCATATCTGCCACGAGGCAGAGGACGAGGGAAGAGACAGCAACAGGCAGCTCCTTCCCAGGAACAGAAGCCCTCCCCGGCTTCTACAAAAGCCTCAGCATGACGCTGGGGCTTCGCAAGCGGACTTGGGGGCGGTAGGCGGTCGTCTCAAGAATTACAGCGCGCAGTGGGCTCACTCACAGGTAAATCCCTGGATCCTGCAGATAATATCTCAGGGGTACAGGTTGAAATTAGAGACAGAGCCACCTCGCCGTTTCCTGAAGTCTGCTTTACCAACGTCCCCCTCAGAAAGGGAGACGGTTTTGGAAGCCATTCACAAGCTGAATTCTCAGCAGGTGATAGTCAAGGTACCTCTTCTACAACAAGGGAAGGGGTATTATTCCACTCTTTTTGTGGTACCGAAGCCGGATGGCTCGGTAAGGCCTATTCTAAATCTGAAGTCCTTGAACCTGTACATAAAGAAGTTCAAGTTCAAGATGGAGTCACTCAGAGCAGTGATAGCGAACCTGGAAGAAGGGGACTTTATGGTATCCTTGGACATCAAGGATGCGTATCTCCACGTTCCAATTACCCCTCACACCAGGGGTACCTCAGGTTCGTTGTACAAAACTGTCACTATCAGTTTCGGACGCTGCCGTTTGGTTTGTCCACGGCACCTCGGGTCTTTACAAAGGTAATGGCCGAGATAATATTTCTTCTTCGAAGAAAAGGCGTATTAATTATCCCATACTTGGACGATCTCCTAATAAGGGCAAGGTCCAGAGAACAGCTAGAGATGGGTTTAGCACTATCTCAAGAGGTGCTAAAGCAGCACGGATGGATTCTGAATATTCCAAAATCCCAATTAATGCCGACAACTCGTCTGCTGTGCCTGGGGATGATTCTGGACACAGTTCAGAAAAAGGTTTTTCTTCCCGAAGAAAAAGCCAAGGAGTTATCTGACCTGGTCAGGAACCTCCTAAAACCAGGAAAGGTGTCTGTACATCAATGCACAAGAGTCCTGGGAAAAAATGGTAGCTTCTTACGAAGCAATCCCTTTCGGCAGATTCCATGCAAAGGGATCTGTTGGACAAATGGTCAGGGTCGCATCTTCAGATGCACCTGCGGATAACCCTGTCGCCGAGGACAAGGGTATCCCTTCTGTGGTGGTTGCAGGAGGCTCATCTATTGGAGGGCCGCAGATTCGGCATGCAGGATTGGATCCTGGTGACCACGGATGCCAGCCTGAGAGGTTGGGGAGCAGTCACACAGGGAAGAAATTTCCAGGGAGTGTGGTCGAGCCTGAAAAAGTCTCTTCACATAAGCATTCTGGAACTAAGAGCAATCTACAATGCTCTAAGCCAGGCGGAACCTCTGCTTCAAGGAAGACCGGTGTTGATCCAGTCGGACAACATCACGGCAGTCGCCCATGTAAACAGACAGGGCGGCACAAGAAGCAGGAGGGCAATGGCAGAAGCTGCCAGGATCCTTCGCTGGGCGGAGAATCACGTGATAGCACTGTCAGCAGTATTCATCCCGGGCGTGGACAACTGGGAAGCAGACTTCCTCAGCAGACACGACCTTCACCCGGGAGAGTGGGTACTTCATCCAGAAGTTTTCCACATGCTATTAAACCGTTGGGTAAAACCAATGGTGGACATGATGGCGTCTCGCCTCAACAAAACACTGGACAGGTATTGCGCCAGGTCAAGAGATCCGCAGGCAATAGCTGTGGACGCGCTGGTAACACCTTGGGTGTACCAGTCGGTATATGTGTTTCCTCCTCTGCCTCTCATACCAAAGGTATTGAGGATTATACGGCAAAGAGGAGTAAGACTAGTGGCTCCGGATTGGCCAAGAAGGACTTGGTACCCGGAACTTCAAGAGATGGTCACGGACGATCCGTGGCCTCTACTTCTGAGAAGGGACCTGCTTCAGCAGGGTCCTTGTCTTTTTCAAGACTTACCGCGGCTGCGTTTGACGGCATGGCGTTTGAATGCCAGATCCTAAAAGGAAAAGGCATTCCAGAAGAAGTCATTCCTACCTTGATAAAGGCAAGGAAGGAAGTCACCGCGAAGCATTATCGCCGTATTTGGCGAAAATATGTTGCGTGGTGCGAGCAGCGGAGTGCTCCGATGGAGGAATTTCAACTGGGTCGTTTTCCTACATTTCCTACAATCAGGATTGTCTATGGGTCTCAAATTGGGATCTATTAAGGTTCAAATTTCGGCCCTATCAATATTCTTCCAAAAAGAATTGGCCTCAGTCCCTGAGGTCCAGATTTTTATCAAAGGAGTACTGCATATACAGCCTCCTGTGGTGCCTAAGGTGGCACCGTGGGATCTAAATGTAGTTTTAGATTTCCTCAAATCCAATTGGTTTGAACCACTAAAGAATGTGGATTTGAAATATCTCACATGGAAAGTGACTATGTTACTGGCCCTGGCTTCGGCCGGGAGAGTATCTGAACTGGCGGCTTTGTTTTATAAAAGCCCTTATTTAATTTTCCATTCGACATAGGGCAGAGCTGCGGACGCGTCCGCATTTTCTCCCTAAGGTGGTATCAGCGTTTCACCTGAACCAGCCTATTGTAGTGCCTGCGGCTACAGACGACTTGAAGGACTCCAAGTTGTTGGACGTTGTCAGAGCCTTAAAAATATACATTTAAAGGACGGCTGGAGTCAGAAAATCTGACTCGCTGTTTATACTGTATGCACCCAACAAGTTGGGTGCACCTGCTTCTAAGCAGTCGATTGCTCGTTGGATTTGTAACAAAATTCAACTTGTACATTCTGTGGCAGGCCTGCCACAGCCTAAATCTGTTAAGGCCCATTCCGCAAGGAAGGTGGGCTCATCTTGGGCGGCTGCCCGAGGGGTCTCGGCATTACAACTCTGCCGAGCAGCTACGTGGTCAGGGGAGAACACGTTTGTAAATTTTTACAAATTTGATACCCTGGCAAAGGAGGACCTGGAGTTCTCTCATTCGGTGCTGCAGAGTCATCCGCACTCTCCCGCCCGTTTGGGAGCTTTGGTATAATCCCCATGGTCCTTTCAGGAACCCCAGCATCCACTTAGGACGATAGAGAAAATAAGAATTTACTTACCGATAATTCTATTTCTCGGAGTCCGTAGTGGATGCTGGGCGCCCATCCCAAGTGCGGATTATCTGCAATACTTGTACATAGTTATTGTTAACTAATTCGGGTTATTGTTTAGGAAGCCATCTTTCAGAGGCTCCTCTGTTATCATACTGTTAACTGGGTTTAGATCACAAGTTGTACGGTGTGATTGGTGTGGCTGGTATGAGTCTTACCCGGGATTCAAAATCCTCCCTTATTGTGTACGCTCGTCCGGGCACAGTACCTAACTGGAGTCTGGAGGAGGGTCATAGGGGGAGGAGCCAGTACACACCACCTGACCTGTAAAAGCTTTACTTTTGTGCCCTGTCTCCTGCGGAGCCGCTATTCCCCCATGGTCCTTTCAGGAACCCCAGCATCCACTACGGACTCCGAGAAATAGAATTATCGGTAAGTAAATTCTTATTTTTTCTTTTCTGTGGTGGCCAACGTCTGGGCGTGCAGGTTGCAAAACTGGGGTATAAGGTAGTCTTTTCCTGCAATGCCACGCCCCTTTATGCGAAGCCACGCCCATTTCAACGAAGCCACACACCCTTTTTGGCGGCGCGCGCATCTTTATCCCTTTACTAGTTCCAATTATGGGGGATATGGGGGGGGTAATTTTCTTCGCATCGCAGCGATTTTCCGCTAATTGCGCATGCGCAATGTTCGCACTGCGACTGCGCCAAGTAAATTTGCTAAGAAGTTTGGTATTTTACTCACGGCATTACGAGGTTTTTTCTTCGTTCTGATGATCGTAGTGTGATTGACAGGAAGTGGGTGTTTCTGGGCGGAAACTGGCCGTTTTATGGGAGTGTGTGAAAAAACGCTGCCGTTTCTAGGAAAAACGCGGGAGTATCTGAAGAAACAGGGGAGTGTCTGGGCAAACGCTGGGTGTGTTTGTGACGTCAAACCAGGAACGACAAGCACTGAACTAATCGCACTGGAAGAGTTAGTCTCGAGCTACTCAGAAACTGCACAGAAAAATCTTTTCGCAATATTGCGAATACTTCGTTCGCAATTCTGCTAAGCTAAGATACACTCCAAGAGGGCGGCGGCTTAGCGTGTGTACTGCTGCGAAAAGCGGCTAGCGAGCGAACAACTCGGAATGAGGGCCAATGTACTACACCATGCACCGGGTATCACACAGTGCTGTGTCTGCAGTAGCATTATTTACTGAGCACACACATAATGTACTACACCATGCACCTGGTATCACACAGTGCTGTGTCTACAGTAGTGTTATTTACTGATCACACACAACGTACTACACCATGCACCGGGTATCACACAGTGCTGTGTCTGCCGTAGCGTTATTTACTGATCACACACATAATATACTACACCATGCACCTGGTATCACACAGTGCTGTGTCTGCAGTAGTGTTATTTACTGAGCACACACATAACGCACTACACCATGCACCTGGTATCACACAGTGCTGTGTCTGCAGTAGTGTTATTTACTGAGCACACACATAACGCACTACACCATGCACCTGGTATCACACAGTGCTGTGTCTGCAGTAGCGCTATTTACTGAGCACACATATAATATACTACACCATGCACCTGGTATCGCACAGTGCTGTGTCTGACGTAGCGCTATTTACTGATCACACACACAATGTACTACACCATGCACCTGGTATCACACAGTGCTGTGTCTGCAGTAGCGCTATTTACTGAGCACACGCATAATGTACTACACCATGCACCGGGTATCACGCAGTGCTGTGTCTGCAGTAGCACTATTTACTGATCACACACATAACGTATTACACCATGAACCTGGTATCACACAGTGCTGTGTCTGCAGTAGCGCTATTTACTGAGCACACACATAATGTACTACACCATGCACCTGGTATCACACAGTGCTGTGTCTGCAGTAGCGCTATTTACTGAGCACACACACAACGTACTACACCATGCACCGGATATCACACAGTGCTGTGTCTGCAGTAGCGCTACTTACTGAGCACACACATAACGTACTACACCATGCACCTGGTATCACACAGTGCTGTGTCTGCAGTAGCGCTATTTACTGAGCACACACATAACGTACTACACCATGCACCTGGTATCACACAGTGCTGTGTCTGCAGTAGCGCTATTTACTGATCACACACATAACGTACTACACCATGCACCGGGTATCACACAGTGCTGTGTCTGCAGTAGCGCTATTTACTGAGCCCACACATAACGTACTACACCATGCACCTGGTATCACACAGTGCTGTGTCTGCAGTAGCGCTATATACTGAGCACACACACAACGTACTACACCATGCACCGGGTATCACACAGTGCTGTGTCTGCAGTAGCGCTATTTACTGATCACACACATAACGTACTACACCATGCACCGGGTATCACACAGTGCTGTGTCTGCAGTAGCGCTATTTACTGAGCACACACATAACGTACTACACCATGCACCGGATATCACACAGTGCTGTGTCTGCAGTAGCGCTACTTACTGAGCACACATATAACGTACTACACCATGCACCTGGTATCACACAGTGCTGTGTCTGCAGTAGCGCTATTTACTGAGCACACACATAACGTACTACACCATGCACCTGGTATCACACAGTGCTGTGTCTGCAGTAGCGCTATTTACTGATCACACACATAACGTACTACACCATGCACCGGGTATCACACAGTGCTGTATCTGCAGTAGCGCTATTTACAGAGCACACACATAACGTACTACACCATGCACCTGGTATCACACAGTGCTGTGTCTGCAGTAGCGCTACTTACTGATCACACACATAATGTACTACACCATGCACCTGGTATCACACAGTGCTGTGTCTGCAGTAGCGCTACTTACTGATCATACACATAATGTACTACACCATGCACCGGATATCACACAGTGCTGTGTCTGCAGTAGCGCTATTTACTGAGCACACACATAATGTACTACACCATGCACCTGGTATCACACAGTGCTGTGTCTGCAGTAGCGCTATTTACTGAGCACACACATAACGTACTACACCATGCACCTGGTATCACACAGTGCTGTGTCTGCAGTAGCGCTATTTACTGAGCACACACATAACGTACTACACCATGCACCGGATATCACACAGTGCTGTGTCTGCAGTAGCGCTATTTACTGAGCCCACACATAACGTACTACACCATGCACCTGGTATCACACAGTGCTGTGTCTGCAGTAGCGCTATTTACTGAGCCAGGGCCGTTTACTTTCTAGACAATTTGGCTCCCAGTGCGAGATTTCAAAATGCCCCCCCCCCCCCCCCCTATTGCTCTAAAAAAAAAAAAAATGTGCCCCTCCCCCCCCATATAGCCATAAATATAAAAAAGTATGCACGCGCGCTCCCGACAAGGGTGTGTGGCCTGATTAAAATGGGCGTGGTCTCATTAAAGTGGGCATGGCCTCATCTGATATCATCACACCCACCACAGGGGGGGAAAAATAAAAATAAAAAAGTCCCCTTTTTACACATTACAGCAGGCAAGTGTCCCCAAATTACACAGCGCGGCAGGCAGGTGTCCCCATTTTACACAGCGCGGCAGGCAGGTGTCCCCATTTTACACAGTACGGAAGGCAGGTATCCCCATTTTACACAGTACGGTAGGCAGGTATCCCCATTTTACACAGTACGCAGGCAGGTGCCCCCATTTTACAAAGTGCAGCAGGCAGGTATCCCCATTTTACACAGTGCGGCAGGCAGGTATCCCCATTTTACACAGCGCGGCAGGCAGATATCCCCATTTTACACAGCACGGTAGGCAGATATCCCCATTTTACACAGCACGGCAGGCAGGTGTCCCCATTTTACACAGCACGGCAGGCAGATATCCCCATTTTACACAGCACGGCAGGCAGATATCCCCATTTTACACAGCACGGCAGGCAGATATCCCCATTTTACACAACGCGGCAGGCAGGTGCCCCCATATTACACAGTGCGGCAGGCAGGTGCCCCCATTTTACACAGCACGGCAGGCAGATATCCCCATTTTACACAGTACGCAGGCAGATGCCCCCATATTACACAGTACGCAGGCAGGTGCCCCCATATTACACAGTACGCAGGCAGGTATCCCTAGTTTACACAGTGCGCCAGGCGGGTATCCCCATTTTACACAGCGCGGCAGGCAGATATCCCCATTTTACACAGTATGCAGGCAGATGCCCCCATATTACACAGTACGCAGGCAGGTATCCCTATTTTACACAGTGCGGCAGGCAGGTATCCCCATTTTACACAGCGCGGCAGGCAGATATCCCCATTTTACACAGTACGCAGGCAGATGCCCCCATATTACACAGTACGCAGGCAGGTGCCCCCATATTACACAGTACGTAGGCAGGTGCCCCCATATTACACAGTACGCAGGCATATTACACAGTACGCAGGCAGATGCCCCCATATTACACAGTACGCAGGCAGGTGCCCCCATTTTACACAGTGCGGCAGGCAGGTATCCCCATAGGCAGGTGCCCCCATTTTACGCAGCACGGCAGGCAGATATCCCCATTTTACACAGTACGCAGGCAGATGCCCCCATATTACACAGTACGCAGGCAGGTATCCCTATTTTACACAGTGCGGCAGGCAGGTATCCCCATTTTACACAGCGCGGCAGGCAGATATCCCCATTTTACACAGTACGCAGGCAGATGCCCCCATATTACACAGTACGCAGGCAGGTGCCCCCATATTACACAGTACGCAGACAGGTGCCCCCATATTACACAGTACGCAGGCAGGTGCCCCCATATTACACAGTACGCAGGCATATTACACAGTACGCAGGCAGATGCCCCCATATTACACAGTACGCAGGCAGATGCCCCCATATTACACAGTACGCAGGCAGGTGCCCCCATATTACACAGTACGCAGGCATATTACACAGTACGCAGGCAGATGCCCCCATATTACACAGTACGCAGGCAGGTGCCCCCATATTACACAGTACGCAGGCATATTACACAGTACGCAGGCAGATGCCCCCATATTACACAGTACGCAGGCAGGTGCCCCCATATTACACAGTACGCAGGCAGGTGCCCCCATATTACACAGTACGCAGGCATATTACACAGTACGCAGGCAGATGCCCCCATATTACACAGTACGCAGGCAGGTGCCCCCATTTTACACAGTGCGGCAGGCAGGTATCCCCATAGGCAGGTGTCCCCATTTTACACAGTGCGGCAGCGGCAGGCAGGTTTCAAGTTGAGGGGTAGGAAGGGGGAGAGGGGGGGAGAGAGAGAGAGAATACTTACGTCTTCCCGCTCTTCGGTCCCGCCGCCTCACGTCCCTCGCGCCGGCCGCCTCCTCCTTCTCGCCTCTCCCGAGTGTTCCTGCTCGGGGGGCGAAGCTTCGCGGAATGATGCGTTTGCGTCGTGACGTCACAACGCAACGCGTCATTCCGCGAAACTCCGCCCCCCGAGCAGGAGCGCTCGGGAGAGGCGAGAAGGAGTAACAAAGTGCCGCGGCGGGCGCCCCGTGCGGTTGCACGGCTCGCCCGCCGCTAGAAACGGCACTGTACTGAGCACACACACAACGTACTACACCATGCACCTGATATCACAGAGTGCTGTGTCTGCAGTAGCGCTATTTACTGATCATACACATAACGTACTACACCATGCACCTGGTGTCACACAGTGCTGTGTCTGCAGTAGCGCTATTTACTGAGCACACACACAACGTACTACACCATGCACCTGGTATCACACAGTGCTGTGTCTGCAGTAGCGCTATTTACTGAGCACACACACAACGTACTACACCATGCACCTGATATCACACAGTGCTGTGTCTGCAGTAGCGCTATTTACTGAGCACACACATAACGTACTACACCATGCACCTGATATCACACAGTGCTGTGTCTGCCGTAGCGCTATTTACTGAGCACACACATAACGTACTACACCATGCACTGGATATCACACAGTGCTGTGTCTGCAGTTGCGCTATTTACTGAGCACACACATAATGTACTACACCATGCACCTGGTATCACACAGTGCTGTGTCTGCAGTAGCGCTATTTACTGAGCACACATATAATGTACTACACCATGCACCGGGTATCACACAGTGCTGTGTCTGCAGTAGCGCTATTTACTGATCACACACATAACGTACTACACCATGCACCGGATATCACACAGTGCTGTGTCTGCAGTAGCGCTATTTACTGATCACACACATAATGTACTACACCATGCACCTGGTATCACACAGTGCTGTGTCTGCAGTAGCGCTATTTACTGATCACACACATAACGTACTACAGCATGCACCAGATATCACACAGTGCTGTGTCTGCAGTTGCGCTATATACTGAGCACACACACAACGTACTACACCATGCACCTGGTATCACACAGTGCTGTGTCTGCAGTAGCGCTATATACTGAGCACACACATAACGTACTACACCATGCACCTGGTATCACACAGTGCTGTGTCTGCAGTAGCGCTATTTACTGAGCACACACATAACGTACTACACCATGCACCGGATATCACACAGTGCTGTGTCTGCAGTAGCGCTATTTACTGATCACACACATAACGTACTACACCATGCACCGGATATCACACAGTGCTGTGTCTGCAGTAGCGCTATTTACTGATCACACACATAACGTACTACAGCATGCACCAGATATCACACAGTGCTGTGTCTGCAGTAGCGCTATTTACTGAGCACACACACAACGTACTACACCATGCACCGGGTATCACACAGTGCTGTGTCTGCAGTAGCGCTATTTACTGAGCACACACACAACGAACTATACCGTGCACCGGGTATCACACAGTGCTGTGTCTGCAGTAGCGCTATTTACTGAGCATACACATAACGTACTACACCATGCACCGGATATCACACAGTGCTGTGTCTGCAGTAGCGCTATTAACTGAGCACACACATAACGTACTACACCATGCACCGGATATCACACAGTGCTGTGTCTGCAGTTGCGCTATTTACTGAGCACACACATAATGTACTACACCATGCACCTGGAGTCACACAGTGCTGTGTCTGCAGTAGCGCTATTTACTGAGCACACACACAACGTACTACACCATGCACCTGATATCACACAGTGCTGTGTCTGCCGTAGCGCTATTTACTGATCACACACATAATGTACTACACCATGCACCTGGTATCACACAGTGCTGTGTCTGCAGTAGCGCTATTTACGTAGCACACACACAACGTACTACACCATGCACCGGGTATCACACAGTGCTGTGTCTGCAGTAGCGCTATTTAATGATCACACACATAACGTACTACACCATGCACCGGAAATCACACAGTGCTGTGTCTGCAGTAGCGCTATTTACTGATCACACACATAACGTACTAAACCATGCACAGGATATCACACAGTGCTGTGTCTGCAGTAGCGCTATTTACTGATCACACACATAACGTACTACACCATGCACCAGATATCACACAGTGCTGTGTCTGCAGTAGCGCTATTTACTGAGCACACACACAACGTACTACACCATGCACCTGATATCACACAGTGCTGTGTCTGCAGTAGCGCTATTTACTGATCACACACATAATGTACTACACCATGCACCGGGTATCACACAGTGCTATGTCTGCAGTAGCGCTATTTACTGATCACACACATAACGTACTACACCATGCACCTGGTATCACACAATGCTGTGTCTGCAGTAGCGCTACTTACTGAGCACACACATAATGTACTACACCATGCACCTGGTATCACACAGTGCTGTGTCTGCAGTTGCGCTATTTACTGATCACACACATAATGTACTGCACCATGCACCGGGTATCACACAGTGCTGTGTCTGCAGTAGCTCTATTTACTGAGCACACACATAATGTACTGCACCATGCACCGGGTATCACACAATGCTGTGTCTGAAGTAGCGCTATTTAGTGATCACACATATAATGTACTACACCATGCACCGGGTATCACACAGTGCTGTGTCTGCAGTAGCGCTATTTACGGAGCACACACACAACGTACTACACCATGCACCGGGTATCACACAGTGCTGTGTCTGCAGTAGCGCTATTTACGGAGCACACACACAACGTACTACACCATGCACCGGGTATCACACAGTGCTGTGTCTGCAGTAGCGCTATTTACGGAGCACACACACAACGTACTACACCATGCACCGGGTATCACACAGTGCTGTGTCTGCAGTAGCTCTATTTACTGAGCACACACATAACGTACTACACCATGCACCGGGTATCACACAATGCTGTGTCTGCAGTTGCGCTATTTACTGAGCACACACACAACGTACTACACCATGCACCTGATATCACACAGTGCTGTGTCTGCAGTAGCGCTATTTACTGAGCACACACCTAACGTACTACACCATGCACCTGATATCACACAGTGCTGTGTCTGCAGTAGCGCTAAACGTACTACACCATGCACCGGATATCACACAGTGCTGTGTCTGCAGTAGCGCTATTTACTGAGCACACACATAATGTACTACACCATGCACCTGGTGTCACACAGTGCTGTGTCTGCAGTAGCGCTATTTACTGAGCACACACACATTACGTAATACACCATGCACCGGGTATCACACAGTGCTGTGTCTGCAGTAGCGCTATTTACTGATCACACACATAACGTACTACACCATGCACCGGGTATCACACAGTGCTGTGTCTGCAGTAGCTCTATTTACTGAGCACACACATAACGTACTACACCATGCACCTGGTATCACACAATGCTGTGTCTGCAGTAGCACTATTTACTGATCACACACATAATGTACTACACCATGCACCGGGTATCACACAGTGCTGTGTCTGCAGTTGCGCTATTTACTGATCACACACATAACGTACTACACCATGCACCTGGTATCACACAGTGCTGTGTCTGCAGTAGCGCTATTTACGGAGCACACACATAACGTACTACACCATGCACCGGGTATCACACAGTGCTGTGTCTGCAGTAGCTCTATTTACTGAGCACACACATAACGTACTACACCATGCACCTGGTATCACACAATGCTGTGTCTGCAGTTGCGCTATTTACTGAACACACACACAACGTACTACACCATGCACCTGGTATCACACAGTGCTGTGTCTGCAGTAGCGCTATTTACTGAGCACACACATAACGTACTACACCATGCACCTGATATCACACAGTGCTGTGTCTGCAGTAGCGCTATTTACTGAGCACACACACAACGTACTACACCATGCACCTGATATCACACACTGCTGTGTCTGCAGTAGCGCTATTTACTGATCACACACATAACGTACTACACCATGCACCTGGTATCACACAGTGCTGTGTCTGCAGTAGCGCTATTTACTGATCACACACATAACGTACTACACCATGCACCTGGTATCACACAGTGCTGTGGCTGCAGTAGCGCTATTTAATGATCACACACACGCATAATGTACTACACCATGCACCTGGTATCACACAGTGCTGTGTCTGCAGTAGCGCTATTTACTGAGCACACACACAACGTACTACACCATGCACCTGGTATCACACAGTGCTGTGTCTGCAGTAGCGCTATTTACTGATCACACACATAACGTACTACACCGTGCACCGGATATCACACAGTGCTGTGTCTGCAGTAGCTCTATTTACTGAGCACACACATAACGTACTACACCATGCACCTGGTATCACACAGTGCTGTGTCTGCAGTAGCGCTGTTTACTGAGCACACACACAACGTACTACACCATGCACCTGATATCACACAGTGCTGTGTCTGCAGTAGCGCTATTTACTGAGCACACACACAAAGTACTACATCATGCACCTGATATCACAGAGTGCTGTGTCTGCAGTAGCGCTATTTACTGAGCACACGCACAACGTACTACACCATGCACCATATATCACACAGTGCTGTGTCTGCCGTAGCGCTATTTACTGAGCACACGCACAACGTACTACACCATGCACCTGGTATCACACAGTGCTGTGTCTGCAGTAGCGCTATTTACTGAGCACACACACAATGTACTACACCATGCACCTGATATCACACAGTGCTGTGTCTGCAGTAGCGCTATTTACTGAGCACACACATAACGTACTACACCATGCACCTGATATCACACAGTGCTGTGTCTGCAGTAGCGCTATTTACTGAGCACACACATAACGCACTACACCATGCATCTGATATCACACAGTGCTGTGTCTGCAGTAGCGCTATTTACTGAGCACACACATAACGTACTACACCATGCACCGGATATCACACAGTGCTGTGTCTGCAGTTGCGCTATTTACTGAGCACGTACATAATGTACTACACCATGCACCTGGTGTCACACAGTGCTGTGTCTGCAGTAGCGCTATTTACTGAGCACACATATAATGTACTACATAGTATCTGAACATAGTAACATAGTATCTGAGGTTGAAAAAAGACAATTGTCCATCGAGTTCAACCTATTTGTGGTCTCCTATGCATGATGATTTGACTAAAATTTCTGACTGATGCTGCTGTCAGCCATTGCATTTTATCCCTATTTATAGTAACTATAATGCATAACTGTGCACCATACCCCTGGATATCCTTATCCAATAGGAATTTATCCAACCCATTCTTAAAGGTGTTGACAGATTCCGCCATTACAACTCCCTCGGGCAGGGAATTCCAAACACGTATTGTCCTTACCGTGAAAAAGCCTTTACGCCGTATTGTGCGGAATCTCCTCTCCTCTAACCTGAGCGAGTGTCCACGAGTCCTCTGTGTTGATCTATCCAAAAACAGGTCCCGCGCAAGCTCTGTGTATTGTCCCCTTATATATTTGTAGATGTTGATCATATCCCCTCTTAGTCTCCGCTTTTCCAATGTAAACATGCCTAGTCTTTCAAGCCTTTCCTTGTATTCCATCGTCTCCATGCCCTTAATTAGTTTGGTCGCCCTCCTCTGTACCTTTTCAAGCTCCAGGATATCCTTTTTGTAGTACGGTGCCCAGAACTGTACACAGTATTCAAGGTGTGGCCTCACTAGTGATTTATATAACGGGAGTATAATACTCTCGTCCCTAGCATCAATACCCCGTTTTATGCATGCTAATATCTTATTAGCCTTCTTTGCTGCAGTCCTACTTTGGGTACTACTGCTTAGCTTGCTATCTATGAGGACACCTAAGTCCTTTTCCAGTACAGAATCCCCTAATTTTACCCCATTTAGTAGGTAGGTGTAATTTTTGTTCTTGTTACCAGAGTGCATTACATTACACTTGTCTGTGTTGAAGCGCATTCTCCATTTGGCTGCCCATGCTTCTAATTTAACTAAGTCGTTCTGAACGGACTCGGCATCCTCCTCTGTATTTATAGCCTTACACAATTTGGTATCATCTGCAAAAATTGACACCATGCTCTCTAGACCTTCTGTTAGGTCGTTAATGAAAATATTGAACAATAGCGGTCCTAATACTGAGCCTTGCGGCACACCACTTAGCACTTCAGTCCAAGTTGAAAAAATAAGAATTTACTTACCGATAATTCTATTTCTCGGAGTCCGTAGTGGATGCTGGGGTTCCTGAAAGGACCATGGGGAATAGCGGCTCCGCAGGAGACAGGGCACAAAAAGTAAAGCTTTACGATCAGGTGGTGTGTACTGGCTCCTCCCCCCATGACCCTCCTCCAAGCCTCAGTTAGGTACTGTGCCCGGACGAGCGTACACAATAAGGAAGGATTTTGAATCCCGGGTAAGACTCATACCAGCCACACCAATCACACTGTACAACCTGTGATCTGAACCCAGTTAACAGTATGATAACAGCGGAGCCTCTGAAAAGATGGCTCACAACAATAATAACCCGATTTTTGTAACTATGTACAAGTATTGCAGACAATCCGCACTTGGGATGGGCGCCCAGCATCCACTACGGACTCCGAGAAATAGAATTATCGGTAAGTAAATTCTTATTTTCTCTATCGTCCTAGTGGATGCTGGGGTTCCTGAAAGGACCATGGGGATAATACCAAAGCTCCCAAACGGGCGGGAGAGTGCGGATGACTCTGCAGCACCGAATGAGAGAACTCCAGGTCCTCCTTAGCCAGGGTATCAAATTTGTAGGATTTTACAAACGTGTTTGCCCCTGACTAAATAACCGCTCGGCAAAGTTGTAAAGCCGAGACCCCTCGGGCAGCCGCCCAAGATGAGCCCACCTTCCTTGTGGAATGGGCATTTACATATTTTGGCTGTGGCAGGCCTGCCACAGAATGTGCAAGCTGAATTGTATTACACATCCAACTAGCAATAGTCTGCTTAGAAGCAAGAGCACCCAGTTTGTTGGGTGCATACAGGATAACAGCAAGTCAGTTTTCCTGACTCCAGCCGTCCTGGAACATATTTTCAGGGCCCTGACAACATCTAGCAACTTGGAGTCCTCCAAGTCCCTAGTAGGTGCAAGGCACCACAATAAGCTGGTTCAGGTGAAACACTGACACCACCTTAGGGAGAGAACTGGGGACGAGTCCGCAGCTCTGCCCTGTCCGAATGGACAAACAGATATGGGCTTTTTTGAGAAAAAACCACCAATTTGACACTCGCCTGGTCCAGGCCAGGGCCAAGAGCATGGTCACTTTTCATGTGAGATGCTTCAAATCCACAGATTTGACTGGTTTTAAACCAATGTGATTTGAGGAATCCCAGAACTACGTTGAGATCCCACAGTGCCACTGGAGGCACAAAAGGGGGTTGTATATGCAATACTCCCTTGACAAACTTCTGGACTTCAGGAACTGAAGCCAATTCTTTCTGGAAGAAAATCGACAGGGCCGAAATTTGAACCTTAATGGACCCCAATTTGCGGCCCATAGACACTCCTGTTTGCAGGAAATGCAGGAAACGACCGAGTTGAAATTTCTTTGTGGGGCCATCCTGGCCTCACACCACGCAACATATTTTCGCCACATGTGGTGATAATGTTGTGCGGTCACCTCCTTTCTGGCTTTGACCAGGGTAGGAATGACCTCTTCCGGAATGCCTTTTTCCCTTAGGATCCGGCGTTCCACCGCCATGCCGACAAACGCAGCTGCGGTAAGTCTTGGAACAGACATGGTACTTGCTGAAGCAAATCCCTTCTTAGCAGCAGAGGCCATAAGACCTCTGTAAGCATCTCTTGAAGTTCCGGGTACCAAGTCCTTCTTGGCCAATCCGGAGCCATGAGTATAGTTCTTACTCCTCTACGTCTTATAATTCTCAGCACCTTAGGTATGAGAAGCAGAGGAGGGAACACATACACCGACTGGTACACCCACGGTGTTACCAGAACGTCCACAGCTATTGCCTGAGGGTCTCTTGACCTGGCGCAATACCTGTCCCGTTTTTTGTTCAGACGGGACGCCATCATGTCCACCTTTGGTATTTCCCAACGGTTTACAATCATGTGGAAAAAACTTCCCGATGAAGTTTCCACTCTCCCGGGTGGAGGTCGTGCCTGCTGAGGAAGTCTGCTTCCCAGTTTCCATTCCCGGGATGAAACACTGCTGACAGTGCTATCACATGATTTTCCGCCCAGCGAAAAGTCCTTGCAGTTTTTGCCATTGCCCTCCTGCTTCTTGTGTCGCCCTGTCTGTTTACGTGGGCGACTGCCGTGATGTTTTTCCCACTGGATCAATACCGGCTGACCTTGAAGCAGAGGTCTTGCTAAGCTTAGAGCATTATAAATTTACCCTTAGCTCCAGTATAGTTATGTGGAGAAAAGTCTCCAGACTTGATCACACTCCCTGGAAATTTTTTCCTTGTGTGACTGCTCCCCAGCCTCTCGGGCTGGGCTCCGTGGTCACCAGCATCCAATCCTGAATGCCGAATCTGCGGCCCTCTAGAAGATGAGCACTCTATAACCACCACAGGAGAGACACCCTTGTCCTTGGATATAGGGTTATCCGCTGATGCATCTGAAGATGCGATCCGGACCATTTGTCCAGCAGATCCCACTGAAAAGTTCTTGCGTGAAATCTGCCGAATGGAATTGCTTCGTAGGAAGCCACCATTTTTACCAGGACCCTTGTGCAATGATGCACTGTTTTTAGGAGGTTCCTGACTAGCTCGGATAACTCCCTGGCTTTCTCTTCCGGGAGAAACACCTTTTTTTGGACTGTGTCCAGAATCATCCCTAGGCACAGCAGACGTGTCGTCGGGATCAGCTGCGATTTTGGAATATTTAGAATCCACCCGTGCTGTTGTAGCAGTATCCGAGATAGTGCTACTCCGACCTCCAACTGTTCCCTGGACTATGCCCTTATCAGGAGATCGTCCAAGTAAGGGATAATTAAGACGCCTTTTCTTCGAAGAAGAATCATCATTTCGGCCATTACCTTGGTAAAGACCCGGGGTGCCGTGGACAATCCAAACGGCAGCGTCTGAAACTGATAGTGACAGTTCTGCACCACGAACCTGAGGTACCCTTAGTGAGAAGGGCAAATTTGGGACATAGAGGTAAGCATCCCTGATGTCCCGGGACACTATATAGTCCCCTTCTTCCTGGTTCGTTATCACTGCTCTGAGTGACTCCATCTTGATTTGAACCTTTGTAAGTGTTCAAAAAATTTTTAGAATAAGTCTCACCTAGCCTTCTGGCTTCAGTACCACAATATAGTGTGGAATAATACCCCTTTTCTTGTAGTAGGAGAGGTAATTTAATTATCACCTGCTGGGAATACAGCTTGTGAATTTTTTCCCATACTGCCTCCTTGTCGGAGGGAGACCTTGGTAAAGCAGACTTCAGGAGCCTGCGAAGGGGAAACGTCTCGACATTCCAATCTGTACCCCTGGGATACTACTTGTAGGATCCAGGGGTCCTGTACGGTCTCAGCGCCATGCTGAGAACTTGTCAGAAGCGGTGGAACGCTTCTGTTCCTGGGAATGGGCTGCCTGCTGCAGTCTTCTTCCCTTTCCTCTATCCCTGGGCAGATATGATCTTATAGGGACGAAAGGACTGAGGCTGAAAAGACGGTGTCTTTTTCTGCAGAGATGTGACTTAGGGTAAAAACGGTGGATTTTCCAGCAGTTGCCGTGGCCACCAGGTCCGATGGACCGACCCCAAATAACTCCTCTTCCTTTATACGGCAATACACCTTTGTGCCGTTTGGAATCTGCATCACCTGACCACTGTCGTGTCCATAACATCTTCTGGCAGATATGGACATCGCATTTACTCTTGATGCCAGAGTGCAAATATCCCTCTGTGCATCTCGCATATATAGAAATGCATCCTTTAAATGCTCTATAGTCAATAAAATACTGTCCCTGTCAAGGGTATCAATATTTTTAGTCAGGGAATCCGACCAAGCCACCCCAGCTCTGCACATCCAGGCTGAGGCGATCGCTGGTCGCAGTATAACACCAGTATGTGTGTATATACTTTTTATGATATTTTCCAGCCTCCTGTCAGCTGGTCCTTGAGGACGGCCCTATCTATAGACGGTACCGCCCCTTGTTTTGATAAGCGTGTGAGCGCCTTAGCCACCCTAAGGGGTGTTTCCCAACGCGCCCTAACTTCTGGCGGGAAAGGGTATACCGCCCCTAATTTTCTATCGGGGGGAACCCACGCATCATCACACACTTTATTTAATTTATCTGATTCAGGAAAAACTACGGTAGTTTTTTCACATCCCACATAATACCCTCTTTTGTGGTACTTGTAGTATCAGAAATATGTAACACCTCCTTCATTGCCTTTAACGTGTGGCCCTAATAAGGAATACGTTTGTTTATTCACCGTCGACACTGGATTCAGTGTCCCTGTCTGTGTCTGTGTCGACCGACTAAAGTAAACGGGCGTTTTAAAACCCCTGACGGTGTTTTTGAGACGTCTGGACCGGTACTAATTGTTTGTCGGCCGTCTCATGTCGTCAACCGACCTTGCAGCGTGTTGACATTATCACGTAATTCCCTAAATAAGCCATCCATTCCGGTGTCGACTCCCTAGAGAGTGACATCACCATTACAGGCAATTGCTCCGCCTCCTCACCAACATCGTCCTCATACATGTCGACACACACGTACCGACACACAGCACACACACAGGGAATGCTCTGATAGAGGACAGGACCCACTAGCCCTTTGGAGAGACAGAGGGAGAGTTTGCCAGCACACACCAAAAACGCTATAATTATATAGGGACAACCTTATATAAGTGTTTTCCCTTATAGCATCTTTATTATATATTTCTAACGCCAAATTAGTGCCCCCCCTCTCTGTTTTAACCCTGTTTCTGTAGTGCAGTGCAGGGGAGAGCCTGGGAGCCTTCCCTCCAGCCTTTCTGTGAGGGAAAATGGCGCTGTGTGCTGAGGAGATAGGCCCCGCCCCTTTTTCGGCGGCCTCGTCTCCCGCTCTTAACGGATTCTGGCAGGGGTTAAATATCTCCATATAGCCTCCGGAGGCTATATGTGAGGTATTTTTAGCCAAAATAGGTTTTCATTTGCCTCCCAGGGCGCCCCCCTCCCAGCGCCCTGCACCCTCAGTGACTGCCGTGTGAAGTGTGCTGAGAGGAAAATGGCGCACAGCTGCAGTGCTGTGCGCTACCTTTAGAAGACTGAGGAGTCTTCTGCCGCCGATTCTGGACCTCTTCTTACTTCAGCATCTGCAAGGGGGCCGGCGGCAAGGCTCCGGTGACCATCCAGGCTGTACCTGTGATCGTCCCTCTGGAGCTGATGTCCAGTAGCCAAGAAGCCAATCCATCCTGCACGCAGGTGAGTTCACTTCTTCTCCCCTAAGTCCCTCGTTGCAGTGATCCTGTTGCCAGCAGGACTCACTGTAAAATAAAAAACCTAAGCTAAACTTTTCTAAGCAGCTCTTTAGGAGAGCCACCTAGATTGCACCCTTCTCGGCCGGGCACAAAAATCTAACTGAGGCTTGGAGGAGGGTCATGGGGGGAGGAGCCAGTACACACCACCTGATCGTAAAGCTTTACTTTTTGTGCCCTGTCTCCTGCGGAGCCGCTATTCCCCATGGTCCTTTCAGGAACCCCAGCATCCACTAGGACGATAGAGAAAGATCCATTAACCACAACGCGCTGCTTCCTATTATCTAACCAGTTTTTGACCCAAGTGCATATTGTGCTTCCTAGCCCTGATTCTTGTAGCTTGTATATAATCTCATGTGTGGTAGAGTATCGAACGCTTTGGCAAAGTCTAAAAAGATTACATCCACGTCTTTACCCTGATCTAGGTTTGCGCTTACTGTTTCATAAAAGCCAAGTAAGTTGGTTTGACAGGATCTGTCCTTCATAAACCCATGTTGATTCCTTTTAATGACCTTATTGGTTTCAAGGAACTTCTGAATACTATCTCTTAGAATACCTTCCAATACTTTCCCCACTATAGATGTAAGACTAACTGGTCTATAATTACCTGGTTCAGCTTTACTTCCCTTTTTGAATATAGGTACTACTTCCGCTATACGCCAGTCTTTGGGAACCATACCTGATATAACTGAATCCTCAAAGATCAAAGATAGCGGTTTTGCCAGTTCAGAGTGAAGCTCCATTAGAACCCTTGGATGAATACCATCGGGCCCTGGTGATTTATTAATCTTTAAATGTTTTAATCGGTCACAGACTACTTCCTCGCTTAAATAAGTACCTATCAGTGTGATATTGTCATTATTGAGATTGTGTGTCAGTCCCTGAATTGGGTCCTCTCTAGTGAATACTGTTGAAAAAAACTCATTTAGTGTGAACGCTATGTCATTATTATTTTTGCTTAAGACTCCCAACTTGTCTTTCACAGGGCCTATACTCTCCTTTTTTTAATCTCTTGCTATTAATGTATTTAAAGAATTTTTTGGGATTCGCTTTGCTTTCCTTTGCTACTAGTTTTTCAGTTTCTACTTTAGCCGCTCTTATTTCCTTTTTGCAATTTTTGTTACATTCCTTATAGTGCTGAAATGACTCTGCTTCCCCGTCAGATTTGTATTTTTTAAATGCTCGCCTTTTCTTGCCCATAAGTTCCTTAATCTTTTTGTTAAGCCACATCGGTTTATGATTTTTATTCCCTTTTTTGCTACTCATAGGAATAAATTTGAGTGTATTTTTAGCTAGCAGGAATTTTAGTACCTCCCATTTCTCCGTAGTATTTTTTCCTAAAAACAAACCTTCCCATTAAACAAACCTTCCCATGCACCGGGTATCACACAGTGCTGTGTCTGCAGTAGCGCTATTTACTAATCACACACATAACGTACTACACCATGCACCGGGTATCACACAGTGCTGTGTCTGCAGTAGCGCTATTTACTAATCACACACATAACGTACTACACCATGCACCGGGTATCACGCAGTGCTGTGTCTGCAGTAGCACTATTTACTGAGCACACACACAACGTACTACACCATGCACCGGGTATGACACAGTGCTGTGTCTGCAGTAGCACTATTTACTGATCACACACATAACGTACTACACCATGCACCTGGTATCACACAGTGCTGTGTCTGCAGTAGCGCTATTTACTGAGCACACACACAACGTACTACACCATGCACCGGGTATGACACAGTGCTGTGTCTGCAGTAGCACTATTTACTGATCACACACATAACGTACTACACCATGCACCTGGTATCACACAGTGCTGTGTCTGCAGTAGCGCTATTTACTGAGCACACACATAACGTACTACACCATGCACCTGGTATCACACAGTGCTGTGTCTGCAGTAGCGCTATTTACTGATCACACACATAACGTACTACAGCATGCACCAGATATCACACAGTGCTGTGTCTGCAGTAGCGCTATTTACTGATCACACACATAACGTACTACAGCATGCACCAGATATCACACAGTGCTGTGTCTGCAGTAGCGCTATTTACTGAGCACACACACAACGTACTACACCATGCACCGGGTATGACACAGTGCTGTGTCTGCAGTAGCACTATTTACTGATCACACACATAACGTACTACACCATGCACCTGGTATCACACAGTGCTGTGTCTGCAGTAGCGCTATTTACTGAGCACACACATAACGTACTACACCATGCACCGGATATCACACAGTGCTGTGTCTGCAGTAGCGCTATTTACTGATCACACACATAACGTACTACAGCATGCACCAGATATCACACAGTGCTGTGTCTGCAGTAGCGCTATTTACTGAGCACACACACAACGTACTACACCATGCACCGGGTATCACACAGTGCTGTCTCTGCAGTAGCGCTATTTACTGAGCACACACACAACGAACTATACCATGCACCGGGTATCACACAGTGCTGTGTCTGCAGTAGCGCTACTTACTGATCATACACATAATGTACTACACCATGCACCTGGAGTCACACAGTGCTGTGTCTGCAGTAGCGCTATTTACTGAGCACACACATAACGTACTACACCATGCACCGGATATCACACAGTGCTGTGTCTGCAGTAGCACTATTTACTGATCACACACATAACGTATTACACCATGCACCGGATATCACACAGTGCTGTGTCTGCAGTTGCGCTATTTACTGAGCACACACATAATGTACTACACCATGCACCTGGAGTCACACAATGCTGTGTCTGCAGTAGCGCTATTTACTGATCACACACACAACGTACTACACCATGCACCTGATATCACACAGTGCTGTGTCTGCAGTAGCGCTATTTACTGAGCACACATATAATGTACTACACCATGCACCTGGTATCACACAGTGCTGTGTCTGCAGTAGTGCTATTTACTGAGCACACACATAATGTACTACACCATGCACCTGGTATCACACAGTGCTGTGTCTGCAGTAGCGTTATTTACTGAGCACACACATAACGTACTACACCATGCACCGGGTATCACAGTGCTGTGTCTGCAGTAGCGTTATTTACTGAGCACACACATAACGTACTACACCATGCACCTGGTATCACACAGTGCTGTGTCTGCAGTAGCGCTATTTACTGAGCACACACACAACGTACTACACCATGCACCTGATATCACACAGTGCTGTGTCTGCCGTAGCGCTATTTACTGAGCAAACGCACAACGTACTACACCATGCACCTGGTATCACACAGTGCTGTGTCTGCAGTAGCGCTATTTACTGAGCACACACACAACGTACTACACCATGCACCTGATATCACACAGTGCTGTGTCTGCAGTAGCGCTATTTACTGAGCACACACATAACGTACTACACCATGCACCTGATATCACACAGTGCTGTGTCTGCAGTAGCACTATTTACTGAGCACACACATAATGTACTACACCATGCACCTGGTATCACACAGTGCTGTGTCTGCAGTAGAGCTATTTACTGAGCACACACACAACGTACTACACCATGCACCGGGTATCACACAGTGCTATGTCTGCAGTAGCGCTATTTACTGATCACACACAAAACGTACTACACCATGCACCGGATATCACTCAGTGCTGTGTCTGCAGTAGCGCTATTTACTGATCACACACATAATGTACTACACCATGCACCTGGTATCACACAGTGCTGTGTCTGCATTAGTGTTATTTACTGAGCACACACACAACGTACTACACAATGCACCGGGTATCACACAGTGCTGTGTCTGCAGTAGCGCTATTTACTGATCACACACATAACGTACTACACCATGCACCTGGTATCAGACAGTGCTGTGTCTGCAGTAGCGCTATTTACTGAGCACACACACAACGTACTACACCATGCACCTGGTATCACACAGTGCTGTGTCTGCAGTAGCGCTATTTACTGATCACACCCATAACGTACTACACCATGCACCGGATATCACACAGTGCTGTCTCTGCAGTAGCGCTATTTACTGATCACACACACAACGTACTACAGCATGCACCAGATATCACACAGTGCTGTGTCTGCAGTAGCGCTATTTACTGAGCACCCACACAACGTACTACACCATGCACCGGGTATCACACAGTGCTGTGTCTGCAGTAGCGCTATTTACTGAGCACACACACAACAAACTATACCATGCACCGGGTATCACACAGTTCTGTGTCTGCAGTAGCGCTACTTACTGATCATACACATAATGTACTACACCATGCACCTGGTATCACACAGTGCTGTGTCTGCAGTAGCGCTATTTACTGAGCACACACATAACTTACTACACCATGCACCGGATATCACACAGTGCTGTGTCTGCAGTTGCGCTATTTACTGAGCACACACATAATGTACTACACCATGCACCTGGAGTCACACAATGCTGTGTCTGCAGTAGCGCTATTTACTGATCACACACACAACGTACTACACCATGCACCTGATATCACACAGTGCTGTGTCTGCAGTAGCGCTATTTACTGAGCACACATATAATGTACTACACCATGCACCTGGTATCACACAGTGCTGTGTCTGCAGTAGTGCTATTTACTGAGCACACACATAATGTACTACACCATGCACCTGGTATCACACAGTGCTGTGTCTGCAGTAGCGTTATTTACTGAGCACACACATAACGTACTACACCATGCACCTGGTATCACACAGTGCTGTGTCTGCAGTAGCGCTATTTACTGAGCACACACACAACGTACTACACCATGCACCTGATATCACACAGTGCTGTGTCTGCCGTAGCGCTATTTACTGAGCAAACGCACAACGTACTACACCATGCACCTGGTATCACACAGTGCTGTGTCTGCAGTAGCGCTATTTACTGAGCACACACACAACGTACTACACCATGCACCTGATATCACATAGTGCTGTGTCTGCAGTAGCGCTATTTACTGAGCACACACATAACGTACTACACCATGCACCTGATATCACACAGTGCTGTGTCTGCAGTAGCACTATTTACTGAGCACACACATAATGTACTACACCATGCACCTGGTATCACACAGTGCTGTGTCTGCAGTAGAGCTATTTACTGAGCACACACACAACGTACTACACCATGCACCGGGTATCACACAGTGCTGTGTCTGCAGTAGCAATATTTACTGATCACACACATAATGTACTACACCATGCACCTGGTATCACACAGTGCTGTGTCTGCATTAGTGCTATTTACTGAGCACACACACAATGTACTACACAATGCACCGGGTATCACACAGTGCTGTGTCTGCAGTAGCGCTATTTACTGATCACACACATAACGTGCTACACCGTGCACCGGATATCACACAGTGCTGTGTCTGCAGTAGCGCTATTTACTGATCACACACATAACGTACTACAGCATGCACCAGATATCATACAGTGCTGTGTCTGCAGTAGCGCTATTTACTGAGCACACACACAACGTACTACACCATGCACCGGGTATCACACAGTGCTGTGTCTGCAGTAGTGCTATTTACTGAGCACACACACAACGTACTACACCATGCACCTGGTATCACACAGTGCTGTGTCTTCAGTATCGCTATTTACTGAGCACACATATAATGTACTACACCATGCACCTGGTATCACACAGTGCTGTGTCTGCAGTAGCGCTATTTACTGATCACACACATAATGTACTACACCATGCACCTGGTATCACACAGTGCTGTGTCTGCAGTAGCGTTATTTACTGAGCACACACATAACGTACTACACCATGCACCGGGTATCACAGTGCTGTGTCTGCAGTAGCGTTATTTACTGAGCACACACATAACGTACTACACCATGCACCTGGTATCACACAGTGCTGTGTCTGCAGTAGCGCTATTTACTGAGCACACACATAATGTACTACACCATGCACCTGGTATCACACAGTGCTGTGTCTGCAGTAGCGTTATTTACTGAGCACACACATAACGTACTACACCATGCACCGGGTGTCACACAGTGCTGTGTCTGCAGTAGCGTTATTTACTGAGCACACACATAACGTACTACACCATGCACCGGGTATCACACAGTGCTGTGTCTGCAGTAGCGCTATTTACTGAGCACACACATAACGTATTACACCATGCACCGGATATCACACAGTGCTGTGTCTGCAGTAGCGCTATTTACTGAGCACACTCATAACGTACTACACCATGCACCTGGTGTCACACAGTGCTGTGTCTGCAGTAGTGCAATTTACTGAGCACACACACAACGTACTACACCATGCACCTGGTATCACACAGTGCTGTGTCTGCAGTAGCGCTATTTACTGAGCACACACATAACGTACTACACCATGCTCCTGGTATCACACAGTGCTGTGTCTGCAGTAGTACTATTTACTGAGCACACACATAACGTACTACACCATGCACCTGGTATCACACAGTGCTGTGTCTGCAGTAGCGCTATTTACTGAGCACACATATAATGTACTACACCATGCACCGGGTATCACACAGTGCTGTGTCTGCAGTAGCGCTATTTACTGAGCACACACATAACTTACTACAGCATGCACCAGATATCACACAGTGCTGTGTCTGCAGTGGCACGATTTACTGAGCACACACATAACGTACTACACCATGCACCTGGTGTCACACAGTGCTGTGTCTGCAGTAGCGTTATTTACTGATCACACACATAACGTACTACACCATGCACCTGGTATCACACAGTGCTGTGTCTACAGTAGCGCTATTTACTGATCATACACATAACGTACTACACCATGCACCTGATATCACACAGTGCTGTGTCTGCAGTAGCGCTATTTACTGATCATACACATAACGTACTACACCATGCACCGGGTATCACACAGTGCTGTGTCTGCAGTAGCGCTATTTACTGAGCACACACATAACGTACTACACCATGCACCTGGTATCACACAGTGCTGTGTCTGCAGTAGCACTATTTACTGATCACACACATAACGTACTACACCATGCACCGGGTATCACGCAGTGCTGTGTCTGCAGTAGCGCTATTTACTGAGCACACACATAACGTACTACACCATGCACCGGATATCACACAGTGCTGTGTCTGCAGTGGCGCTATTTACTGAGCACACACATAACGTACTACACCATGCACCTGGTATCACACAGTGCTGTGTCTGCAGTAGCGCTATTTACTGATCATACACATAACGTACTACACCATGCACCTGGTATCACACAGTGCTGTGTCTGCAGTAGCGCTATTTACTGAGCACACACATAACGTATTACACCATGCACCGGATATCACACAGTGCTGTGTCTGCAGTAGCGCTATTTACTGATCATACACATAACGTACTACACCATGCACCTGGTATCACACAGTGCTGTGTCTGCAGTAGCGCTATTTACTGAGCACACACATAACGTATTACACCATGCACCAGATATCACACAGTGCTGTGTCTGCAGTAGCGCTATTTACTGAGCACACACATAACGTATTACACCATGCACCGGATATCACACAGTGCTGTGTCTGCAGTAGCGCTATTTACTGAGCACACACATAACTTACTACACCATGCACCGGGTGTCAAACAGTGCTGTGTCTGCAGTAGCGCTATTTACTGAGCACACACATAACGTACTACACCATGCACCGGGTATCACACAGTGCTGTGTCTGCAGTAGCGCTATTTACTGATCACACACATAATGTACTACACCATGCACCTGGTATCACACAGTGCTGTGTCTGCATTAGTGCTATTTACTGAGCACACACACAAAGATTATGTTTAGCTCATAGTTACATAGTTTGTGAGGTTGATAAAAGACATCCGTCCATCGAGTTTAACCTATTTGTGTTCTCCTACTCTGTATTATTTTCAGGATTAATTTTATCTGTTGAGAAAGTCAGCCGTTGTGTTGTATTCCCTCATTTTATTATAACTATGGTACGTGATCTATCCACCATAACCCTGTATATCCTTATCCATTAGGAATTTATCTAGGCCATTCTTAAAAGTATAGGCCGAGTCTGCCATTACTACACTCTCAGGCAGGGAATTCCAAACATGTATTGTCCTTACTGTGAAGAAACCTTTACGTCTCTGTGTGCGAAATCTCCTCTCCTCCAACCTAAGTGGGTGTCCACGTGTTTTCTGTGCTGGTCTTAACAAAAACAGATCCCCCGAAAGCTGTGTATTGTCCCCTTAAATATTTATAAATGATGATCATGTCCCCTCTTAATCTCCTCTTTTCTAGTGTGAACATGTCAAGCCTTGCAAGTCTTTCCTGGTATTTCAGCGTCTCTATCCCCCCTAATTAGTTTGGTCGCCCGCCTCTGAACCTTTTCTAGTTCCATGATATCCTTTTTGTAGTAGGTTGCCCAAAATTTTGCGCAGTATTGCAGATGGGGCCTCACTAAGGCATTATATAATGGGAGTATAACGCTCTCATCCCTTGCATCAATACCCCTCTTTATGCATGCTAGTACTTTGTTTGCCTTTTTTGCCGCTATCCTGCATTGGGTGCTGCTGCTAAGTTTGTTATCTCTATGAACACCTAAATCTTTTTCCAGTACAACAGAGTCTCCTAAAATCAACCCATTAAGTATGTAGGTGTAATTTTTGTTCTTGCTACCAAGGTGCATTACCTTACACTTGTCTGTATTAAACCTCATTCTTCATTTTGCTGCCCATGATTCCAGTTTAAATAGATCGTTCTGGAGAGACTCAGCGTCTCCCTCCGAATTTATAACCTTACATAGTTTGGTATCGTCTGCAAAAATTGACACCATGCTCTCTAGACCTTCCGCTGGATCATTAATGAAAATTTCGAACAATAGTGGTCAGAAAACAGACCCTTGTGGCACCCCCTCTTAGAACTTTAGTCCAATTTGAAAAAGTTCCATTTACCACAACTCGATGCTCCCTATTATCTAACCAGTTACTAACCCAAGTGCATATTGTGGTCCCTAGCCCTAGTTCATGTAACTTATAAATAACTCTCATGTGAGGCACTGTGTCAAAAGCTTTAGCAAAGTCTAAAAAGATTACATCCACCGCCTTAACCTGATCAGGGTTCACACTAACTGTTTCATAAAGCCTAGTAAGTTTGTTTGACATGATCTGTCCTTCACAAATCCGTGTTGGTTCCTAATAATAATCTTTTTGGATTTGAGGATCTTCTGTACACGGGTGGTCTTCTGCTTGCCGAATGTCGGGATCCCAGCGCACAGTATACCGGCGCCGGAATCCCAACATCCGGCATACCGACACATATTCTCCCCTGTGGGGGTCCATGACCCCCCTGGAGGGAGAATAAATAGTGTGGCGCGCGTAGCGCGCCACCGTGCCCGCAAGGGGCTCATTTGCGCTCGCCATGCTGTCGGTATGCCGGCGGTCGGGCTCCCAGCGCCGGTATGCTGGTCGCCGAGAGCCTGGCCGCCGGCATACCATACTACACCCCTGTACACTATCCCTCAGAATGCTTTCTAGGACTTTTCCCACTATAGATGTAAGACTAACTGGTCTATAATTGCCTGGTTCAGCTTTACTTCCCTTTTTGAAGATTGGCATTACTTCCACTATTCGCCAGTCTTTGGGAACCATGCCTGAAGTAAGTGAGTCATTAAAGATTAAAAATAGAGGTCTTGCTGCTTCGGAGTGTAGCTCCATGAGAACCCTTGGATGCAGTGCCAACCTATAGACCAGCTGCAGGTAGACTCACAGACACTCACCTAGCTGTCACTGTCTGTACCAGAGCTGCTCGCCATAGCATTTAGTCAAAGTCACCCTGAGTTACCAGAAGCAGGGCCATGGAACTACTCATCAGCTGGTCCAGTACTGCACCTGCCTAACGTGTTGCTCCACCTATTTGGCGATGGGACATTGGAAAATCTGGGGGGGATTTATTTAACTTTGTGGGGCAAAGGGAGACTCCACAATGAACTAGGAGACTCCTGCAGGATATGGCAGGGTAGGTAACTATGAAAGAACACTGAAAATGTCATTAGGCCAAAGGAATTATCTCTTACAGCTTTGGAAGGAGGCTACGCATGGAAGAAAGGAATTAGAGCCCATTGCCATCTTTTTACAAGTTAAGCAGGTGTATGATTACAGTGGCTATAAATAGTATTTACTCACTTTGGCAATTTTCACTGTTAAATCCATGGTAACATGGAGAGGGCAAACCACAATCGTGAAGATTTCTGTCCACCAACACTGCCTGAATATTGAGGACACCAAGCGGTCTCTGGAAAGGCTGGCAGTTATACTCAGCAATGACATAGACAGGAAACAATGTGTACGGGACCACCATAGCTGGGCATTTTACAAATCTGCACTTGGGTGGTGGCAAACACACAAAAAGAAAATTGCAGATAGTTGCTACAAAGCAAGTACAAAGTCAACATACCAGGTGAAGGAAGATCTTAATGTCCACGAGACTGAGAGAATTTGCAAGCATAACAATGAACATCACCTCAAGGGGTGTGGTATGCATGACCGGCGGTTAGGAAACCGCCGGTCAGCATACCGACGCTGGGATCCTGGCAGCGGAATCCCGACTGGGGGTGGCGAGTGAAGCAAGCCCCTTGCAGGCTCGGTGGCGACACAGGTTCTATTCCTAGTCTATGGGTGTCGTGGACACCCACGAGTGGGAATAGTCCCTGTTGGTCAGCATGCCAACCATCAGGGTTGTGAGGGGGCGGGATGTAGGGGGAGGTTATGTGACCGTCAGTCTCCTGGCCGCTGGTCACATAACTACATTCCTATCTCAAACGCACTATCCCTACCATAAAACATAGCGACGGAAGAATAACGCTATGTTAATACATCTCTACATTAGTAATTGGAAACCTTAGAAAACAGAGGTCAAAATGTATGGAACAAGATATATAATCATGCTGTAGTCTATGACAGACCTACAGTTGGCGTTAGGAGAAGATTTAAATTCCAGCAGGACAATGACCAAAAGCAGGCAACACATGTTACATTGGGGAGGCTGAAATACAAAACAAACAAAGTACTGGAGTGGTCCAGTCACAGCCGAGACCTTAATCTCATCAACAATTTGTGGACCAACAGTCCCCGTCCAGCTTAAGCTATATTGCAAAGAATTATGGCCAAAAACTGCAATGTCCAGACGTGCAAATAGAGTTGCTTCCAAATAGTCTCACAGCTTTAACTGTAGGTAAAAGTTCTTCTACCAGGTATTAAAGTAAGGGGGTGGGGGATGTATAAATATATATATATATTTATATATATATTGTGACAAGAACACTGGAATAGTGTTTGAGGGCAGGTATGTTTGTCCCAGGTTCTTGTCTTACATGTATTAGAAAAATGAAAACTTCTAGGAAAATGTTTTGTTTTGTCAGAACCTTTTCAGTTTGTTGGAAAAGCTGGATAAGGGCCCTGAAAGAGAGATGGGGCAAGTTCCAGACATTGGGCCCAGTTCGGGTCTTTGGCCTCACAGAAGGCTAATCAGGCTTTCAGCTGTGTAAGAGTGTTATAGAGCTGCTGGCCTGATTAGTGTGGGCAGACTACCTGGGAAGACTGCAGGATCTCTGTGAGAGAGACACGCTTCCTTATACAAGTGAGCTAAACAGTATTGACTGGAACACTCTATGTGTTTTTGTTTAGAGACAGTTAAGAACGTCTTGTGTTTAGTTAGTGCCGGACAGGCAAGGTATTTTCTTTTGGTGTTTGTTTTATTTTCTGTTTAATAAAACTGGTCATGGCCAGTTGCACCATAAACTGGACTTGTATGATTCCTCAGCTGCTGCAAGGTGCCATTTACCCCAGTTAGCAAGTTGGTTCGGCACTCCAATACAAAAGTTCAGCTGCCTACGTGCCCTTGTATAATAATGTAAAGTCCAAGTGTTTTCTGCATGCAACAGAACACAAAACACGGCACTGCAGGATCTGGTTCAGCAATCAATATTTACTCCTTCAACGTTTCGGGGACTCGCACCCTATCTTCAGGAAGGTACAGTATAACATATATACCTATACCTTCCTGAAGACGGGGTGCGAGTCCCTGAAACGTTGAAGGAGTAAATATTGATTGCTGAACCAGATCCTGCAGTACCGTGTTTTGTGTTCTGCTGCATGCAGAAAACACTTGGACTATATATATATATATATATATATATATAAACAAAAAATTGAAGAACCCTTTTTCTTGCGCTGATATACAAAGTAGCTCGTACCAATGAGAAATGCCTTCTGTCAGACAAGGCACCAAATTAGAAATACAAAAAAAGGGGAATTCTCATGGGAGCTCAACCACCTCAGAAATCACATAAAAATGTATTTATTCATAAAAAAAATTTTTGACAGTAAATGCTGTAATATTACATATAAAACATCAATAAAACAAATAGGTAACTTTATACCATAGGTGAACAATACAGAATAATAATTATCTGACAGGTTCCGTTTGGAGATCTCTACACTTAAATCGAATATCGGTTCTTTCACCAGAGCGTTCAGAAGTATGTTCAAATTCACAAATATGTGAATACCCAACGCGTTTCGTCCATACAGGACTTCATCAGGGGTTGTGATATTGCAATATTCGTGTTTATCATATACAGTTCACCAATAAAGATACATACAGAATAAAATTGCTGTGACAATGACCTTTTATATGGAATAGTAACTCCAATATTATATAGGAAATAAGATAGACTCCGAATAAGTCAATTGAATCCCTAGTAGTCTCTCTGGCTATCATAGCTGTGAAAGGAAGCCAGAGAGACTACTAGGGATTCAATTGACTTATTCGGAGTCTATCTTATTTCCTATATAATATTGGAGTTACTATTCCATATAAAAGGTCATTGTCACAGCAATTTTATTCTGTATGTATCTTTATTGGTGAACTGTATATGATAAACACGAATATTGCAATATCACAACCCCTGATGAAGTCCTGTATGGACGAAACGCGTTGGGTATTCACATATTTGTGAATTTGAACATACTTCTGAACGCTCTGGTGAAAGAACCGATATTCGATTTAAGTGTAGAGATCTCCAAACGGAACCTGTCAGATAATTATTATTCTGTATTGTTCACCTATGGTATAAAGTTACCTATTTGTTTTATTGATGTTTTATATGTAATATTACAGCATTTACTGTCAAAAAATTTTTTTATGAATAAATACATTTTTATGTGATTTCTGAGGTGGTTGAGCTCCCATGAGAATTCCCCTTTTTTTGTATATATATATATATATATGTATATATATATATAATTTTTATCTGTAATTAGACTTTAGAGTAATTACAGAGTAAACTGTGTTGATCGGTGGCAATACTTACCTAATTAATCCATTTTGATTTCCGAATTATAAGAAAATAAATGTAAAATGTTGAATACCTTTTACAGCCACTGTGACTTTCATTACCTTTACGAACACATGAGAGCTAGAGTGCTGCTTCTTGGACTGAGGTGTAGTAAATTTAAATATCAGCCAGTCAGTTTTCGAAATAAAGTATATTACAGGCATAGGTTTAGCCATGGCTGCTTCAGCAGAGAGCGATTGAGAGATCAAAATATTGCTATAAAATCCTATCACATGACTAGATTCTGTAGAAAAGACACTAACTGGGATATCCAATTACCGGTGAATTAACATTGGGTCCGAAAAAGGGCAGTTTCTCTGACTTTTTTCCGATGCTTCACCAATTTTTTTTACAGTCTATCCAATATGGATCTCCCGTAAAAAAAGCTGACCTCTCGAAAACACACAGGTTTAGTGAAACCTGTGTGTTTTCGTGAGAAACAGCCCCGCTTTCGCTTGAAAACGGGGCTGTTTCCAGAGATTTTATTTCGCCTGCCAAATCCCGAGAAGCCGTGGTGACCTGCAGTGTCCCATGCTCGCTACAGCAGCGACCTGCAGTGTCCCATGCTCGCTACAGCAGCAGCAGGCTGGGTCTGCAGTGAGGGTGCTGCAGCCCGGGAGCTGACACCCAGCGCCGAGACCCCTGGAGCTGAAGCCGGACTCCGGAGCAGCACCGCAGCCCCCTCTTCCTCTGACCCCGGTGGCGGTCATATGACCGGGGAGCCGGCAGTCAGTGCTGCACTGGGAGCTATCAGGAGCCGTCACCTGATGAAGCATCAGAAGCCCCGATAAGCCACCGCTCCTGACCGTTTATCGGGGCTAATAGGATAGCCCCCGGCGGGACAATTAGCCCCGCTAAATTACCGGGGCTAATTGGATATCCCCCTAAGGCTTGCTGGAGATCCCGATCATTTCCTAACAGTGGTTCTTTCTGACATTGGGCAAATGGCACCAGTACTACCTATGTGCATTGCAACAAAATTAGATTGTAAATTTATTTCAATAAGAGAACTGGGGAGGATTCAATTACATGTCTTAATATACCATGGGCTAATTGATTCCCCGGGGATTCATGCAAAAAAAATCACACATAATTAGCCCCGTTTTCACGATTGCGGCTGCAAAAAACATAGGTTTGTTAACTTATGACAGATTATATGTGTTTTTGCCTGAAAATAGATAATTGTTTGGGCGCAAAAAATGGGTGGATAATTGATTTGGGAAACAAAACTGCGAAAAAATTAAAGAAATTGCTAAAAACTCCAGTTTTTCACTACCAAAAAAAAAATAATGCAGGGCTAATTGAAAACCCTCCCCTTCCGAACTTGAAGTAATAAAAATGTAAAGTGTTGTATGAAGAATAATATATATATTGCTAGCACTGTGCAGATAGTCCAATGAACTGTCATACTGGCAAAAAGTATGTGCATATAATTATTTTACTACATGGTCTTTATATTCCTTGAGACAAACTTAGGGGGTGATTCAGACCTAATCGCTGCTGTGCACAGCAGGCGAGCAGGTACTAACTGCGCATGAGTATGCACCGCAATGCGCACGCGCGTCGGACAGCAAAGTGCATCGCAATTTAGCGACGGGATGGTGCCAAACATCCGATCGCGCGGGTGATTGACAGGAGGAAGCCGTTTGTGGGTGGTAACTGACCGTTGATTGGGATTGTCTGGAAAAATGCAGGTGTTCCCAAGCGTTTTCAGGGAGGGTGTCAGCCTGTTGTGATCGCACTGTAGGAGTAAGTCCTAGGCTGCACAGAGACTGCACAAAGTGGAGTTTAGCAGCTCGGCGCACACTTGCACGGAGACTTTACACTCCTGCTGGTGGAGGTGACTATCTGAACGCAGGACAGCAAAGTAAGCAGCCCAGCGATCAGATCAGAATTACCCCCTTAGAGCCATTACTTTAGGAGTGCGACATGTGCCTCAACCCAAAGCACAACAGCAGACAAGGATTAACTGCTTACTTTTTTCATTATCATGAAAATTATTTATATAAAAGTTGCCTACTCTCCAGATGGACTGGAACACTCCAGAATTTCATGGGTAACAGAGAACCTCCTGGATCCCACCTGCTTTCAGGTGAAAAGAAGAGGGGTGAGGTCACAATGAGATTATTCCCCTCTGAACTTGCTACTTCGACCCAAAAGTTAACAAGTATGATTTATATTGCTTTTGCTGTGACTGTGTGGGCACGTGCAGCCTGCCCGGATTCAGCAAAGCAACTAAGATTGTGTGGTGGGATCCCAACGTGATTGCCTCCTGTGTGCTGTCACAGTAAGCATTATACTGCACATAATCAACAGAGCTATGCACATTTTCCTGTACACCACTCATTAATGTGAGTGACTAGACTGCACTGTTAGCAAACACCATCTCGCTCAGACAGAGTGACCCTTGGGGTGAATAAAGACCCAAAGGGGCTCATTGCAAAATGATTTATAATTAAAAAAAAAGGTGAAAGTGGACAGGCTCTGGGTAGATGAAGGGTGCTGAAGGGCAGTCCAACACTTGTAAAGGGCAAACCATGCTCTCCTTAGGTTATGCAAAACCTTCAGTAGGTTGGCCATATAGCTTCTGGCAACCCACAAAAATGGGTAGTGGGCACCAATGTTATCTATCACCACTATTCCTCTCTATTCACTAGAGAGGACCCAATAGTATTCACTAGAGAGGACTCAATTCAGGGACTGACACACAATCTCAATAATGAGAATATGACACTGATAGGTACTTATTTAAGCGAGGAAGTAGTCTGTGACCGATTAAAACATTTAAAGATTAATAAATCACCAGGGCCCGATGGCATTCATCCAAGGGTTCTAATGGAGCTTCACTCTGAACTGGCAAAACCGCTATCTTTGATCTTTAAGGATTCAGTTATATCAGGTATGGTTCCCAAAGACTGGCGTATAGCGGAAGTAGTGCCTATATTCAAAAAGGGAAGTAAAGCTGAACCAGGTAATTATAGACCAGTTAGTCTTACATCTATAGTGGGGAAAGTATTGGAAGGTATTCTAAGAGATAGTATTCAGAAGTTCCTTGAAACCAATAAGGTCATTAAAAGGAATCAACATGGGTTTATGAAGGACAGATTCTGTCAAACCAACTTACTTGGCTTTTATGAAACAGTAAGCGCAAACCTAGATCAGGGTAAAGACGTGGATGTAATCTTTTTAGACTTTGCCAAAGCGTTCGATACTGTACCACACATGAGACTTATCTACAAGCTACAAGAATCAGGGCTAGGAAGCACAATATGCACTTGGGTCAAAAACTGGTTAGATAATAGGGAGTAGCGCGTTGTGGTTAATGGATCTTTTTCAACTTGGACTGAAGTGCTAAGTGGTGTGCCGCAAGGCTCAGTATTAGGACCGCTATTGTTCAATATTTTCATTAACGACCTAACAGAAGGTCTAGAGAGCATGGTGTCAATTTTTGCAGATGATACCAAATTGTGTAAGGCTATAAATACAGAGGAGGATGCCGAGTCTCTTCAGAACGACTTAGTTAAATTAGAAGCATGGGCAGCCAAATGGAGAATGCGCTTCAACACAGACAAGTGTAAGGTAATGCACTGTGGTAACAAGAACAAAAATTACACCTACCTATTAAATGGGGTAAAATTAGGGCATTCTGTACTGGAAAAGGACTTAGGTGTCCTCATAGATAGCAAGCTAAGCAGTAGTACCCAAAGTAGGACTGCAGCAAAGAAGGCTAATAAGATATTAGCATGCATAAAACGGGGTATTGATGCTAGGGACGAGAGTATTATACTCCCGTTATATAAATCACTAGTGAGGCCACACTTTGAATACTGTGTACAATTCTGGGCACCGTACTACAAAAAGGATATCCTGGAGCTTGAAAAGGTACAGAGGAGGGCGACCAAACTAATTAAGGGCATGGAGACGATGGAATACAAGGAAAGGCTTGAAAGACTAGGCATGTTTACATTGGAAAAGCGGAGACTAAGAGGGGATATGATCAACATCTACAAATATATAAGGGGACAATACACAGAGCTTGCGCGGGACCTGTTTTTGGTTAGATCAACACAGAGGACTCGTGGACACTCGCTCAGGTTAGAGGAGAGGAGATTCCGCACAATACGGCGTAAAGGCTTTTTCACGGTAAGGACAATACGTGTTTGGAATTCCCTGCCCGAGGGAGTTGTAATGGCGGAATCTGTCAACACCTTTAAGAATGGGTTAGATAAATTCCTAATGGATAAGGATATCCAGGGGTATGGTGCATAGTCATGCATTATAGTTACTATAAATAGGGATAAAATGCAACGGCTGACAGCAGCATCAGTCAGAAATTTTAGTCAAATCATCATGCATAGCAGACCACAAATAGGTTGAACTCGATGGACAATTGTCTTTTTTCAACCTCAGATACTATGTTACTATGTTACCAAGGACACTACAATAACTACTCACAAATGGAGCTACCTCAATTCCATTAAACACAAAATAAAACATAGGGCTCCAGTAAGAAGATATATCTACACCCGAGGGTGGGATGAAATTTACTTGGAACTTGATTGTTATGTAAGGCCTCTGCTTCTAGCTTTAGTACACTGCAACTTCCCCATTTTGTGTCATCTCTTCTAAGCGTTGCCTATTTCACCCAGGGTAACCTACTGTATGTAGTATGCCCAAAACGGCATTTATTATTTAAAGTGTGGAACTTATTAATAAAAATGGCTGCACAAACCCTACATTCAGCTATTTGTGCTTGTTATGTTCACTATGTACAGCATTTATCGGTTTATTTTCTTTGTGCTATAACACTAAACCTCTTTGCCATGTTTTTGATGCTTGTATAGCCACTCTGAGTGGTGCTGGAGAAAAGCACTAAATTAATAAAATGAATATTGTTATTATGCTTCATTTTCATATATAATTCTCAGCTTACAATATGTTTTCCAAAACCAGAATTTGAAGCAAAGCTAATGAAGCAGTTTAGAACTGGCAAATTAAAAGCTAAATATGACTAACGTTCCATTTTCCTCTAAATCGGAAGGCTCTTATGATGGGATTTTTTGGTTTATTTTCTATATGTGAAAATATTCCCACAACTGACCAAGATGTGCATAGAGGGTTGGGACAAGATATTTTGGTTCAGTGTCTCTCTGTCACCATACACAGGAGGAAACAGAAAGCGGAAGAGGACTTGCCCTAGGAAGGTATGGATTACATAGGGGTATATTTAATAATGCTCGATTTTGGGTTTTTCGTGATTTTGCATTCAGTTTGATTTTCATTTGATTTTGCAAAGTGGAGATTTATTAAAGGCAACATTGAATATAAAATCAAATCCCATTCATCAGAAATATCAGAACTTAAACAAAGACAGCAGCTTTGCATTTGCAATTCTTAATGAATAAGGCCCATAGGGGGTAATTCAGACCGGATTGTAGCAACAAATTTGTTAGCAGTTGGCAAAACCATGGGGGTCATTCTGACCCGATCCCACGCTGCAGTTTATCGCAGCAGTGCGATCGGGTCAGTACTGCGCATGCCAGATGGACAAAGGCCGTCGTTGCCTAGCGATCGCCTCTGCCTGATTGACAGTCAGAGGCAGTCGCTGGGCGGGAGGGGGCTGGACGGTGGCGTTAAGCCGCCGTTTAGGGGGGCGCGGTCCGGCCAACGCAGGCATGGCTGGAGCGTTGGGGGCAGGCCGCGGCGGCTGCGTGACGTCACACGTAGCCGCTGTGACCTGGGGCAGCAAAGAGGTTCTCCCCGCCAGCCGCAGGAGCTGCGCTGGCCGGGAGTTACTCCTCGAATGCAAAAGCATCGCCGTTGTGCGATGCTTTAGCATTTCTGCGGGGGGACCGGCACTGACATGCGGGGCGGACTAGACCTGTGCTGGGCGTCCCCCCGCATGTCTGAGTGCCTGATCGTAGCTATGCTAACTTTAGCACAGCTGCGATCAACTCGGAATGATCCCCCCATGTGCAGTGCAGGGGGGGCAGAAATAACATGTGCAGAGAGAGTTAGATTTGGGTGGGGTGTGTTCAAACTGAAATCTAAATTGCAGTGTAAAAATAAAGCAGCCAGTATTTACCCTGCCCAGAAACAAAATAAGCCACCGAAATCTAATTCTCTCTGCACATATTATATCTGACCCCCCTGCAGTGATCATGGTTTTGCCCAACTGCTAATAAAATTTGCTGCTACGATCGGGTCTGAATTACCCCCATAGAGTCTTAAGAATCTTGAGCAAATATGTGAGAATCCTCCCCATCAACTTCAAAATATGGACCCAGTTTAAGTAGGTGCAAAATGTATGCCTCATAGGTAATGTATTTTAAGATCATGTAATTTAAATATGGTGCATCTCAAAGTTGCGAGCTTAACTTGCATCTGCATGCTATTACTCTACTGCACTTGTAGGCCTACATTAATGTCCCTGAACAACCTCAAGATGTGTGCAACTCTAGCTTCACACATCTGCTGTGCACAGTGGCGTATCTATAATTGCTGTAAGGTGTGTGGTGTACATGTGCCCCAGGGTTCAGGGGGGTCCACTCTACACACCCTTCATTTATGTTCTTCAATACTTACCTCTCCAGAGTCCCATGTCAGCATCTCTGCACAAATCAGTGTAATCACTGGTAACATGGTGAAGTGACCATTTTTCCAGCAATTTGCACATGCGCAGCTGAAAAATCATTGGGAAAATGGTGGCCGTTGCATTTTCCCGTACACCTGGGTATGCACAGTAGACTCTGGGGCAGATGTACTAAGCAGTGATAAAAGTGGAGAAGTGAGCCAGTGGAGAATTTGCCCATGGCAACCAATCAGCATTGACGTAACATTTATAATTTATATATTATAAAAGTATATGCAGCTGATTGGTTGCCATGGGCAACTTCTCCACTGGCTCACTTCTCCACTTTTATCACTGCTTAGTACATATCCCCCTCTGACACAGTACCAGAGTCTGCTCCCGTGCACCGCCACCTCCCCTGCACTGTCATGGCTGTGCACAAGCCTAGTGTTTCGGTTTTGCTCCAATACATATTTTACAAATGCATTTATGTGCAACTGTAGAATAGATCAACAGAGAACAGAAACAAATAATTGTACTGAGACATCAAATCGGAAACTGTGAGTTACAACATAAGTTATTTTACCTTATTTTGCTCCTCTATTTTAAAGGGAAAATCTGATTTAATTTTCTACAAGAAAGTTTTTGGCCCACTTTACCTAGTGACCTAACACAGCATGGTGATGGGCCAAGCAAAGCAGGAACGATAGGGAAAGTGATGGAATGGTGATGGGTAATAAAGGATAGCAGGTGGCAATTGTTATGTGAGGGTTAATACCCATCCATCTGTGCAGCCTGGCACAGAGAGAGTGACAGATGAGTTCCTCCTTTATACTGCCAGGCAGACTGGTGCCATCTGCTGCAATACGAGAGAGAAAGAGAGAGAGAGAGCGCAAGAGAGAGGAAATAGAGGTCTGTTCATGGTAGTGAAAAGCCCTGTTTCACAAAGCACTTTAGAAAACGAGGCTTGTCACTGCTTACTCGTATCAAGATGGGGTATAATGTGAAAAATCTAAGAATTTTCCAGCTATGCCCCTGATTAGTTCTAGAATTGCCCCTCCATACACTAAAAACAAATACACCATCTCAGGATGGTGGAATTGTTGGGGTAAAAGAGCAGTGAAGACTACTGCTAGCTTCTTGCCTCCTCCCTGGCAGACTACATGAGTATACACACACACACACACACACACACACACACACACACACACACACACACACACACACATACATGTGTATATATATATATATATATATATATATACCAGAGTGCCCCTAACACCGCCACCATGGTCATCAGATAGAAGGGGGGAAAAGAAAAAAGGCAGAATGATTTCCTCTTCCACACTCCCCACAGCTGCAGGAAACATGGCACTCCGGGACATACACACACATATGCATACAGTAAAGTCTATATAATTCCACTTCAGACTGTGCATACATGCCAGCAATGGGACCCAACATATCCTGGGTCACCCCAGACTACCAACTACGCCCCTCCTCACAGCCTGCTCCCACAGGCTTTCTCAATGCGCATGTCCAAACTTCACCAACAGATGTGCAGTATACGGATCCTAGGACACTGGTGGTGTTTTGCAAACCGCACTAATCTGCTGTTTGAGTGTGGAGGCTAAATATTGTGGAACATCGCAAGACAGGTACGTAGTATTGAATCACTCAGTAATTTCAAGATATATCACATCAATATGATGCAATCTGTCTTGAAAGTTACCGTAACACACTTCAGTTTCTTCATGATTCGACCCCTTAGAGCAGGGGTGGGGAACCTTTTTTCTGCCAAGGGCCATTTGGATTTTTTCAACATGATTCGTGGTCCATTTTTTAAATGCGCCCCCCCCCCCCCACACACACACACACATTCCATCATTCTCCTAATTCTCCTAGGAAAGTAGGCGTGGCCTAACACATACTGCCCACAATACGCATAATGCCCCAGTATAGTGCCAGATACACATAATGCTCCAGTATAGTGCCAGCTACACATAAAGTCCCAAGTATAGTGCTAGTTACACATAATAGACACAGACCTGGAATTAATACAGCCCAGTGTAAGTGTAATGATTCTAAGCTCAATTGTGCCAGTCATACAATCAACATCAAGAGCACTGTATTATTTAAAAAAATCTGTTATTGTCAAGTCCCAGAGAATAATCATTCTCCACAGAGTTGGGGAGAGTGGCATCGCAGAACAGTCATTCTTCCCACCCGCCCCCAGCCAGCAGAGCAGACCACCGCTGAGATCTCTCTCCAAAGCTGCCTCACACAACCACGGAGCCGTATGCCGCACACTGCATCATGGGAGATGTAGTTTTCTCACACTGTACACTGTAGTGTAAACCAGGGATGGGGAACCTTCGGTCCTCCAGCTGTTGTTGAACTATACATCCCAGCATGCCCTGCAACAGCTTTAGCATGGCCAAATAGCAAAACTATAGCAAGGCATGCTGGTATGTGTAGTTCAACAACAGCTGGAGGGCCGAAGGCTCCCCATCCCTGCTGTAAACAGTGCAGAGCGTGAGAAAACGAAATCTCCCATGATGTTGTGTGCTGCGGATGGCATTACACTCTGAGGCTGCCTTGGCAGGGCCCCGGCCCGGACCAAATGCTTTTCCGGGCCGCATAAGGCCCACGGGCCGGAGGTCCCCACTCCTGCTTAGATAGGGGGAGATGTACTAAGCAGTGAAAACAGTGGAAAAGTGAACCAGTGGAGAAGTTTTCCAAGGCAACCAATCAGCATTGAAGTAACATTTCTAATTTGCATACTATAAACTTATACAGACCAGTTGATTGGTTGCTATGGGCAACTTCTCTACTGGCTCACTTCTCCACTCTTTTCACTGCTTAGTACAGCTCTCCCATCCCTGTCATCTACATGTACTTCTTCATCTGCTACTCTCTTTCTACTTACATCTACTCTAGTCTTTTCCTACTTTTCCTGCTCTCTTCCAATTATGCTTTATTTTATAGACTATATTATGTGGTTTATAACTTTACCAGCCCCCTTCAGTTTCCTCCCGAGCTACAAACTGAAATAAGTAAATTTGTTAAGAGTTCTGCAAAGAAACCGCAGTGAGGATAACAGTCACATGACTTATCAGGGAGTGAAACACAAGAGAAACAAAAGAGATGGGTAGATAAGGTGGAAGCGGGTAGATAAGGTGGAAGTGTCAGACTGAGAAACACACGCACAATAAACACATATTACCATGCGCATAGACACACACTCTCCCCACAGAAGGGACACAATGTTCCAGACTGAATTTCCCTAGAGTTCAAACCTTAAGGAGCCAGCAGGGCAGCTGAGAGAATAATGCTGATGTAACAAAAGTCAAAGCTAGACAGAAGGCAGAAAGAATGAAAGAGTGAGGCAAAGTTGAAATGAAAGGGATGTGAAGTCATGTAGGAAGGAGAGAGCAGTATGTGAAAATAAAAGCTAGAGTAATGAAGAAATGAGAGAAAAAGAAGATAAAATGAAGGTCAGACAGAGAGATGTGGGACTACACAAGTGGGGGACAATCACAGCACTCACTACCTTTTATACTGACAATTTTGTTGAGATTTGTAAACAAATCACACAACACAGGTGCAGTTTTTGTAGGCCTAGCTGGGTTGTTTTCTGAGGATACAACACCACAACATCACAAAAAGATAATGACCTGGTATTTAAATTATTTAAAATGGAGTTGATATGGCAAACTGGGATGTGGGGCTCTCCTGGGGGTTACAGTGCTTTTTAACAGAGCAAATATACTGGGTTTTTACATCAGTTTGCAGGTGGTGCACAAAAGATTTTTCAGAAGAAGGGGTGCTTACTGTGTCACTGAGTTATTAAAATTGACAAAACAGATTTATAAATATAAGAAAACATGTGTTCCCTCACTCCCTGAGATCTTTACTCACAATATAAGGACAAAAACAGCAGTATATGGCATGATTAATTAATTTCAAAAGTTGATTTAATGATGGGAAAGATATGTAGCACTAAAACGCGACTTCAATGCACCTAGTGCATACAGATGTGTTCTCAAACACTATTGCTGCAGTTGCGCCAAACATCCCTTCTCTGCACCTGCTTGCAATGCAATGCAATGCTACAACACTTCTTCACAAGACTGCCCTGATTCATATGATATGCGACACTTGTATAACTGTGTATGTGACTGGGTCTGAATCTGTATACGGAGTGCTTTGATGCAGCGGTCACTGCTTTTTTCATACCAAGTTTCATTGTGCTTCGTATTCAGATTCAGACTTACTTGCAAACAGATATACAGGTGTAGCATATCAAATTAGCCAGTGTCTTGTGAAGCAGTTAATTCCCATCACACTGCGATTAAGATGCACATTTGGGCAAAAAAGATGCTACGCTGCTCGGCATGGCTCACTCATGTGAGACATCTCGTGCCGCATGATGTATTGAGGTTAGGTGTATGAGGACACATCTGTATGTGTTGCACAGGGCACACAATCCTATCTCAGACAGCATAAAAATACAACATAAGTTTATGTGTTCTGTCAGTGAGCATGTGTGCGTACTTACAACACACCAGCAGGCAGTAGGACACATGCATATTAACATTACTTGATAAATGTAAACTACCCCATACATGTTTTTGTTTTTTGCTTTAGCCGCAAAGTGGTTAATGATTCCTTGTTCAGAAATATGCATTCCACATTTGCATTAAAGTGTTTTTTAACTTGTTTTATATATTAGGTGACTGTTAGTCAGGGACTAAGAAATGAGAATATTACTAAAACCTTATGTAAACACATTTTAAAGAGTTTTTATGTTAGGCCTACCAAACAATAAGTTAGCATTATAATATAATTAGTACTGCTACAAGAAGCAGTTATTACAATGAACAATGGTGATGTTGCTCATAGCAACCAATCAGATTCTACTTCACATTTATCTAGCTGCTTCTAGAAGATAATAGATAGAATCGGATTGGTTGCTATGAGCAACATCACCAGCTCTAAAAACCACCCACCTTTCGTAAAGTTACCCCCAAATGTTTTAGGACTAGCAACATGGAATATGTTTTATGGATAAGACTTATGGTGTGTACACACGGTGAGATTTTTTCTTACGATTTTGACTATATAGTCAAAATCGTAAGAAAAGTTTGTGCAGATCGCAAGGTGAAAGTCACCTTTCCATCCCGATTCTATGCCGATGCGCGGTTCCGCGCGGTCAGCATCGCAAGCCTAGATAGATTGTGCAGGCAAGACAATTTTGACTATCTCTATAGAAGAGATAGTAAAAATTGACACTTAGCCAAAATCGCACATTGTCAGTATCGCAAGCACACTCATTATGTGCTTGCGATGCCGACCTAGCGACTGCCGCGCATCTCTCCGTGTGTATGGGCCTTAACAGTATATAATAACAGTACATATGCTATGGCTAAGGATATATCCACAATATTTACCAACAGAGCATGTCTTATGGATAAGGATATTACCACACCACTCACCTACAGTACATGCCTTAAGCTGGATGCTTACTATATGATGTAACAAACAATGCAATCGTCATTCCAATTGCACTAAGAGGTCTATTCATGCAGCAGTGAAAAGCCATGTTTTGCGTTAAACAGGGCTTTTCTCTGCTTACCGCAATTCACAGAGCGGGTTACCGTGGAGAAGTCTCTGACTTCTCCAGCGGCACCCCCGCTCTCTGCCTGAATCGCATCACCATACCTTTGTATGGTGAGAGCGATTCATGAAGGTGCAGAAAGCTCTGCTTTCCGCTTCTCCATGGAGTTCAGGTTCGCCATCTGAGGACGGCGTAACCTGAACTGTAGTGCGGAGACATCAGGGAAGCTCAATGCTTCCCTGATCGCTGCTCTGCACCTCGCGCTGGCTCCGCCCCCCGACCTCCCAGCAACCACTGCGGCCGGCCGGGAGGTCAACACCCTGCACATGCGCAAAGGGACCCGCCGCTGGACCCCGCGCATCGCTGGGAAGGACCGCTGGAGAAGACCTCACCGCAGGAGCCCCATACACCGCAGCGCATCGTCGGAAGGGTGAGTATACATGAATTGCTACTTATTACAGCTATACATCGCATCAAAGCAATGCGATGTATAGTGATATGTAGCAATTATGTTTTCGTTTTCTGTATGAATAGACCCCTACGAGCGGTATCCTATTACCCGCGATCCCAATGTTTCACCGATATTTTATTACGGGGTATCCACTTAGATCTCTTGTAAAAGAAATAGTTTTTTCTTGCGAAAACACACAGGTTCAGTGAAAATCTGTGTTTTCGCCTCCAAAGGAACCGAAAAGCTGACGTTTATAAGGGATTTTATTTCGCCTGCCTAAAGCAAGAGAAACAAAATCTCGATAAGCAGCGATGACTGCTCTAGTAAGTGTTCAATGCTGGCTGCAGCAGCGGTAAACAAAATCACTATATGCCGCGGCGATCCCTCTAGTCAGAGTCCCATGCTCACCACAGCAGCAGGCTGGGACTGCAATGAGGGCACCCGGAAGCCGTCACTCATCACCGTGACCCCCAGCGGGGGAGCCAGAGCAGCACCGTGACCCACACCCACCCTCTTCCACCGCCGGCAGTTACATGATAGGAAAGCGGTCATGTGATGGGACAGCCGAAGCTGTCTGCATCGGGAGATGTCAGGAATCATAACCCTGTACTGCAGATGTAAACACCAACCCCGATAATCTACAGCGCATGCCGGTTTATCAGGGCTAATAGAATAACCCCGGGCGATATCACTACCTGCGGTAATTTGATATCCCCCTAAATTTCAGAACACACAATATAGAGCGTACATGCTATACAATCTTCTGAACAACGTCGCTGAGAGGATTGTACCATTGCTCATGTAAACTATGTGCAGTTGTGTCCCTACCACACAACTCACGTACAGTACATGTCTTATGGATAAGGATAGGAGTAGAAAAAAAAATTCTACTCCGCAGGATGGTTCCAATTTGAGGGCTCTGTGGGCATAAGTGTGGGAAAGTTAGGAAGTATCTCCCAATCACTACATTACTGCTGCACGAGCAGTAATGAATGGTTGTTTGGAGAACAGAGACGGCAGATGAAGGGTACACTAACTCTTATGGAGGCAGCCAAGCCCCCACAGTGACATGGCCATGCCCTTGTCCCAATTCATAGATCTGTAATATTGGAAGGTATGCAACAGCTAGGTGGGATTAAATAATCATAATTTAATAGCTGACAACTGCCTCTTCTGTACCACTGTGCATGTCACTGATCACTAAAACAGTGAGCACTATTTAAATGTATGTTCATCCCTCCTGCATAGTCTGAATTGAAACACTGGGCCTGATTCCTATTAGAATCAGGCCCAGTTTGAATACATATACTGTATGGGCATCTGCTCAGACGAAAGACCCATTCTGCGCATGTGCAGAACGGGTCTTGTAATATCGCTCGCAGCCCCATCAGCTGCAGCCTGATTGACATGCTGCAGGGTTTGGGGGTGGCACCCGGCACTGTTCTTCAAAACAGGGACATGTCATCCCATTTTGAAGGTGTGATGGTTCCAGGGTCAGTGTCGTCGGACGAAAACTTCCTGGGCCAGGGTATCCAGATCCTG